>NC_048298.1:301628648-301783775 GCF_013100865.1 Trachemys scripta elegans
AATAAAAAACCCACAGCACTGAGTCTCAGAGCTCAGGTCAACTGATTCGAGCTCGCAGGGCTCAGACTCTGGGGCTAAAAATCACAATGTAGACATTTTGAGCTTGGGCTGGAGCCTGGGCTCTGAGACCCACCCCCCTTGCAGGGTCTCTACATTGCAATTTTATAGCCCCGCAAACCCAAGTCAGCTGACCTGGGCCAGCCACAGCCATGTCGCAGATCTTTTAGCACAATGTAGATGTACCCATAGAGATCTTCTCTAGTTCTGACTCAGATAAAGAACCATTCAAAAATGGAAATAAAACCAAGAAAATTATTGGGAACCATTGAGGACAGTTCAGTTCCAATGGGTTTGAAGGTATGAACAAATAAAAAAGCAACAAATGGTATTTACTGACCTTCCAGGCTGACTGGTGAGGATAAGTAGTAACCATAAGTCTGGATTGGTGGTAACAGTCTCAGAACCAGTTTACACAAAAATATCACTGTGTTTTTCTTTAAACCTATAAAAGTGCCACCCCCTTAGCATCAGTGATTACAATAAATTATACCATACATATTTTATGAGCTATCAAAACAAATTACCAAAGGAACCAGAATGAATCCAAAGAGCTTTTCCAGGCTGAGATAAATAATAATTTATGCTAATTTAAAATATAATCTTTCTAAAAAGAAAGAATTTCAATACATTAATGTTGAGACAAAATGTAAAACTCCAAGGAATCCAAGTTCAGGATGACACTCCATCCTTAGCAAATGGTATTATGCATTTTGGAAGACAACAAAAAAGACGTACAACAGCATTAAGTTAAGGACAGAGTGTTAATCTAATATTGAATATCCTGGCTCTTGTTATCATGCACCACAAATTTGTTATTTGTGTACTGTAGTTTGTAAGAGAAAACTGGATTTGCTACAAGAAATTTTCAAGTAGCTATCTAACTGCATTTAGGGTTATGACATTCAGAGAGGTTTAGGGTTGTCAGAACCTCCACAGACTGCACCCACAGAAGTGTTCAGCAAATTTGAATTTTTTCATTCAGTATTCTGTAAAATTTCTTAAATTTGTATTCTTAGATTTACTGTAACTTAAAATTGTAGTGCAGCATTCTAATAATTACTTGATGGGTGAAAGGAAAGATTTTACAGTTTCAAGTATGTGTTTATCACAGGCCATTTGAAGGTAATTTTTAGAATGTTAATGTAAAAGTAAGAAGTTGGGTTAATTTTTTAAAGCCAATCTACAGCTGTCTGATTACAGCTGTTTAAAAACAATTAATGTTTTTAACCCCCTAAATATTATAAGCACCTCAAATAGCCCCAAGCACACAAACCTATATTTCCAAACACTGTCTGCCTACACAAAAAGCAAGGAAATTCATAGTTAAGGTTACCAAGTCCATCCTTAACTTACTTTGCTGTAACCAAGTATTGCAGCTCATAAGTAGTATAGGATCACCCACTGTTCTGAGGACTCTGATAGGATCATATGATCAGCAATATCTAGGCACAATAAGATGTTTTTCAGATGGAATAAACTCTGAATTTCCTTGTCGAAGTCAGCTATTTAATAAATATTTTATAGAAACCTTTATGAATTCAATACTATTAAAACATCCCCCTTTTGGAGAGGTAAGCTGCAAAGCTTTTATATAAATAGTTGAGTATTTTAAGATTCCAAATTGCTAACTTTTAAACAAAATATCGAAAGAGCAATTTCTCCTTTACTCACTTACCAAGACCCTAATTCAGGGTGTTATATTTGTCTTCCAAGTCAGTGATAATGCAGGAAATGCTGGTTTTAGACAACTATTTTCAAGCTCTTTCAGGACAAAACAAAACCCTAAACTTGGGTTCTTGGCAAGTAAACAGAAGTTTTTCAAATAGCTGTGTTCAAATTGTAAGTGCATATGAACTTAAAGTTTACACAAACCATTTAATATCCCAAATCCATGTATTTCAAACTGTCAAAAGCTCTGCAATTCACCTTACAAGTGACCTGTTGACATGAACTGTATGCTACACAAACCCCAATAATATGAAAATATGTATTACAGAATATTAACAGTATTTAGAAAACAAATCCATAGCCATCTGCATTTGTATTCTCTGCAGTCTGAAGTCAGAGGATAACTTTCTTCTGCATGAACTGGCATTAAAAAGTAGCCGCTACAATGTATTATCAATTAGTAACATTTCAGAGGTTTCCATTTTGTATTCTAATTAACAGAAGTGCTAAATTAGTTGTAAAAGTGAATTATGAATCAATTTGCATAAGCCACTCTTTCTGTCAAAGACACCATTTTTGTGACTATGGGTTTAGAGCTTTGATTGTTCGTGGAAAAACAGGAACAAGCTAGGAACTTATACCAATTCCAAGTTTTTCTTTGTATTTGAAACATTACATTACCAGCCTGGAAAAATGAGATTAAATTATAGGTAGGTCAATTAAACAACAAAGCACTGAAGCCAGTTGGCCTTATAGTATACCTATACATAATGATACACTCCTTCTACATATTTAATTTTTATTGTTGTGTGTATATTTTCATTCTCACCACTTTCAGCAAGTAGTGAAAAGAGTAAGATTATATGCAGCATTTAAAGCAAGTTGTTGGTGCATGACAGCTGGCATTAAAGAATATGACAATTCATATGCCAAACTATATCCAATATTAGGAAACAGACAATCTGTAACAACATTTTATTTCAAGGAACACTTATCTGGTGGGCCAATTATGGTAGTTTTCATTTCAATCCTTACCTGCAGGAACTATGCAAAGAACCCACAACTTCCAGTATATGGTTAGAGCTACAGGAGAAAGCACAAGCATGCTGAAGTAGCGTGCTTGCAAGACAGTGTACCACTCATTTGGGGGAAATTAATGCTCATGTAGGTGGCTTGATATTAGGAAAAAGATGTGAAATTGGTCAGTGAAAGTAAATTTTGACTACTATTTGGGACAAGTTGGGTTGCCTTTCTAACAAACAGCTGCAGATCACATAGAATAGATGGAGCTCTGGTGTAACCCTGGTTTACAGAAAAAAACTGTTTCCTGATTCTGTAGATGTTTACATTTTTTCAAAACTAATGAATTCTGCAAGAATCACAAGGTTCAGGACCCATCCTCCATTTGAAGATCTTATCACAGAACCCTGAGGCAGTCAGTGAAGGCCCAAGATGAACACCTGCAAGCCTCTGTTCTCAGCATCATAAAAACAGTTTATTTTAAAGTTCCAGGGGCAGGGTCCTTGACACTCATGTTGAAAGTATCTTATAAATGCAGTCTGAAATGTGTCTGGAATATCTCATATTAGCAGCAACAGGCTGGTCTGCAATAGCACATCTTAAAGATATCATCTAACTTCTTTATGTAATGAAATATAAAACAGAAGTGACACCAAAAGAGCCATACCCATTTAAAACCATCTCTCTTCTACCCTCCATTCCTCTTGTCAGTTACAGATATGCCACCTTCTAGAGTTTAGATGTTGCCTACCTTTCTCCTTTGAGATAAACTGAGGGCAGCAAAGTCATTAAACAAGGATGAAGCCGGTGAAGTCAGTGGGTCTGTAAAAGAATGTTAGAAACATCGTTACTACTATATATTATCCGCACAAACTATTTAAAAAAAACCCTTCAAATAATTTTAAATGCAACTGGAAAAAGGAAAAAAGGTTTCTTATTCATCCAGAATTAAAGCTAATTTTAAAGTCAGAACTGCTAAAAGCATAGCAGTTCATTAGATTGTGCATGGGTACACAATTAAAATGGCACTTCTTAGCAGAATTTTAAAAGCTACCCATTGCCAGTTTAAATAATTATATGCTGTACTCCATACCACTTAATTCTACAAACGTTATGGATGTTATTTGTTTTGCCAACTTTTTATTTAGAAATTTAATCAGGACTCAGAGGCAGTCAAGATGAAGATTTTACAAGTAAATTATTATTTCTCCCTGTCCTTACACTTCACCTGCAGGTCATAAGTATCATAATCTGGAACTCAATCACTACAGTCACCATTTAAAAAGGAAACTCCAGATTAAGCATAGATTACAAATATGGATGTCTTCTAATTGCCTGGTGGATGACATGTGCTAACACACTAATGTTTAAAAATGTTTTCGGTAAACCCGAATCTCTTTGACCGTGGTCAGTATGCCTTCAAAATGCAGTTCTATTCTGAAGTGTGCCTCAAAAAGGGAACTGCAAATTTCTCTCTCAATAATTTCTTATCAAGTCTGTTCAGTTTACACAGCCAGTCTAGAAAACCAAAAGTCAGTCTGTTTTTTCCCTCCTCATGTATTGCCACCAATAGTGAATATTTTGCAGATAAAACTTAATCTCATTTACACCAGCAAAACTCCATTGTCTTGAACAATTAATTGTTTTCAATGGGAGCGTAGAGGTATAACTCAGGACAAAACCTGTTCTGTAAAATAATTATTACTAGAAATGAAGTACAAGGAGGAAACAGCCACCTGACTCAAATCTCAGGTTGCATTTGCAGGATAAGTCCATAGTACCCTCACATCTTGAATACTGCACACAGATATGGTTGTCCCATCTACAAACACACACAAACACACACAAACACACACACCATACCAGAATTGGAAAAGTCTCAGAAAAAGGCAACAAAAATTATTAGGGGTATGGAACGATTTCCATATGAGGAGAGATTAATAAAACTGGGACTTTTCAGCTTGGAAAAGAGAGGACTAACAGGGGATGTGTTTGAGGTCTATAAAATCATGACTGGTGTGGAGAAAGTAAATAAGGTAGTGTTACTCCTTCTCATAACACAAGAAGTAGGGGGTCACCGAGTGAAATTAATAGGCAGCAGGTTTAAAACAAACAAAAGGAAATTTTTCTTCATACAATGCAGAGTCAACCTATGGAACTCCTTGCCAGAGGATGTTGTTAAGGTCAAGACTATAACAGGGTTCAAAAAAGAACTAGATAAATTCATGGAGGGTAGGTCCTTCAGTGGCTATTAGCCAGGATGGGCAGGGATGGTGTCCCTATCCTCTGTTTGCCAGAAGCAGGGAACGAGTCACTTGATTCCCTGTTCTGTTCATTCCCTCAGGGAAACCTGACATTGGCCACAGAAGACAGGATACTGGGTTAGATGGACCATTGGCCTGACCCAGTATGGTGTTCTTATGACTAATCATTAAGATAAGTAAAATTTAAAAAAACCTGTGAACTGACAAGTGAATTTGCTATGAAATCTAACACAAACACGGAGCTCCACAACACCACTTTTGTAGCCCCTTTCAGAGGAGGGCCATATTTAAATGTATGTTTTTGCCAAATGGAAGTGCGAGCCAATTCTTAAAGAAGTTAAATATGGAGATATGACTAAGCAGATCTGAAGAAATCTAAAGTGTTGTTATATTCTAAGAAGTAACTAAAAAGACTATTGTGACTCTCAGTGGAGTTAAACATTAAAATTGCTCAAGTTAAAAGTAAAAATATTTTCCTTAACTGACAGCATTTCAAACAACTTGAGATCTTCCAGACATTGACAAACCAATAATGATTTTTAAGTAGAAAATGCATTAGCAGCTTCATAATAAAAATAGGCCTACAAAATATAGCCATTTTTTGTATGGATGGAAGGGATGTTCCCAAGTAATATGAAACAGGAAAGTGGGAAGATATTACTTAAAACATGCTGTGTAGAAATTTAAAATTCCAAGCTCCAAGTTATTTGGCATATGCCACAGAACTCAAGATCCAAAATTGATTAGATTCTGTGAGTGCCACGTTCCTGTCCTCTGTTACCAGGAATTTCATATCAAATAGGGCTTGTCCATACTTACGCGCTGGTTCGGCGGCAGGCAATCTAACTTCTGGGTTCGATTTATTGCGTCTTGTCTGGACGCGATAAATCGAACCCAGAAGTGCTCCCCGTCAACTCCGGTAATCCTGCTTGGCGCAAGGAGTACGCGGAGTCAACGGGGAAGCCTGCCTGCCGCGTCTGGACCGCGGTAAGTTCAAACTCAGGTACGTCGACTTCAGCTACGTTATTCACGTAGCTGAAGTTGCGTACCTTAGTTCGAATTGGGGGGTTAGTGTAGACCAGGCCATAGCCTGTTATACTTTGGCTGTGGGGAAAAAAGTGAAAAAAACATGAGGTTTTATTTTATTTTATTTACAAACTTAGTTCATGTTTGTAAATAAAACAGACAAAAATGTGTGAATATGTGTATGCCCATATCTAAAATTTAAAAAATTATGTATGTAATTCCATTTCACTTTTTCAAACAACTTTTTTTTTAGTAAGAGGCATTAAAAAAGGATTATTGTATTGATGCTATATAAACAGTTTCTAAAGCTATCAGGGCTCTATAGTAGACATCCAAATAAGTATTTTTCTTGATATAACTGAGCAATAGGACAAATTTATAAGTTTTTCCCTTTAAAATGAAAGGCAAGCTGAGAGTTAGAAAGTTCACTAGTAATTTGGTTTGGAATATACAGTAATAAAAAAATTGCACAACAAATAAAGTTCTATCACCTTGAAATCAGATTAAAGGGAGGACTAACTCCCTTGAAACTATTTTTTTCCAATAGGGTTAGCTTTTGAACATACCTTTAAACATATTTCTTTAAAAGTTCTTACCATGGCCTGCATACTGCTTGGCACTGTCATTGAGAAGGCTAGGGGAACTGCTGCTATTTGTCATCCTCTGCAAAAAGTGAAAAACAAAATTGCATGAATATAATAAAGCTATTAAGGCTGAAGACATCTGAGCTAATATTAAGACTTTATTAATACTAATTAGATGATTAACATCCGGATGGCAACTGTCTCAGGGTAAAAAGAGGATATGTGGTTATTTCCAATCTAATAAATTGCTCTACACAGATTCTGATTGGTAGTGAACAAAAAACGTTGAGCAAATGAGAGAAAACAATTTTAATGAAAACCACATAGCACAAAACAATTGTATATTAAAAACAACATTATCTACATCAACTACTTATAGATTAGGAAGCCCTATTGCACCTAAGGTTCTCCTCCTTTTTCCTATAGTTTCTCAAAATGTTAGAGAAGGCTGTAGCTTTTATTACTTGAAGATTCTTTAATCCCAGGACAACAACTCCTCTCCACATTCTATGCCACTATCACCATATGAGACTCTTCCCCTGTGGAGAACTGTCAAATTAGTATAGCATTTGGTGGCATCTTTTGAATGATGGAACCCAGAGAATTACCAAGCATAGTGGGGTTTTCAGGAAAACTATATGATTCCTGTAGCTGAGCAACATGTTGAAAAGGCCAGCAATGGTTCTCTTCAACTCTTTCAACCATTGTCAGGCTGAGCCCCGCTGGTATGTAAGGGCAGGAATCTTGCTAAGCAAGAACTTCACCCCAACTCAGCTCTTTGGCCACATAGGTCAATATTTTCAGAGCAGGACCTAAAACAAAGGGAAGATGACAAATGGCAGTTTGAGAGCTGCCTCCTCCCTGCACTGTTGTTAGAAATACATCTGCAATGTGAAAAGATTCTCACCACTTTCCATAAAACAACTGACATTAGAAGTCCCTGCAGAACTTTTATATTAAAGACAGGGCCGGCTCCAGGCACCAGCTTGCCAAGCAGGTGCTTGGGGCGGCCACTCTGAAGAGGGGCGGCAAGTCCAGCTAGTCGGCGGATGGTCCCTCACTCCCACTTGGAGCGAAGGACCTTCCGCCGAATTGCCGCCGCAGATCGCGACTTTTATTTTATTTTTTTGCCGTTTGTGGCGGCAAAAACCCTGGAGCCAGCCCTGATTAAAGAAGAATGAAAACAGGTTTTATAAAATAAGTACAGTAGGACCTCTGAGTTACAAACACCTCAGGAATGGAGGTTGTTGGTAACTCTGAAATGTTCGTAACTGAACAAAATGTTATGGTTCTTTCAAAAGTTTACAACTGAACATTGATTTAATACAGCTTTGAAACTTTACTAGGAAGAAAAATGCTGCTTTCCCTTTATTTTTTAGTAGTTTATGTTTAACATGGTACTATACGGCAGGTGTCAGCAACCTTTCAGAAGTGGTGTACCGAGTCTTCATTTATTCACTCTAATTTAAGGTTTCGCGTGCCAGTCATACATTTTAACGTTTTCAGATCTCGATCTATAAGTCTATAATATATCATTAAACTATTGTTGTATGTAAAGTAAATAAGGTTTTTAAAATGTTTAAGAAGTTTCATTTAAAAATTAAATTAAAATGCAGAGCTCCCCCAGACCAGTGGCCAGGACCTGGGCAGTGTGAGTGCCACTGAAAATCAGCTCACATGCCGCCTTCAGCACACGTGTCATAGATTGCCTACCCCTGCTATACGGTATCTGCTTTTTTGGGGGGTGGGGGAGGTACTCTGCTGCTGCCTGATTGCGTACTTCCAGTTCCAAATGAGGTGTGTGGCTGACTGGTCAGTTTGTAACTCTGGTGCTCGCAACTCTGAAGTTCTACCGTAAGACAAGTTTTTAAAACTAACTTATGCGTATGATGCCATAAAAAGAATGGACAAAATAAACACTAAATTATAGAGTACATAGTAAAACCATTTAGGCACGTTACCAGATAACTTTAGATGTGACCCTCTCAATGAGCTCAGACAGTTGCCATGCTAATCTCACTCAATTCCACCTACTGCATTCTGTTGGGATGCTACAGCATCAAACATTCTGTTGTCATGGGACCTATTATGTTACTACCCCTTCCCCCACTCCATCCCTATGAATCTCCACACACGTACCCACCTAACCTCTGTCAAGCTGTCCTGCAGTGGTTCAAGTGTATGGAGTACCCACCTCAGTGAAGAGGCACAAACCCCAAATTGGTTGTGACTTCTATACTTCGATTTCACCAACCAAATATCAAATGTAAACTCCTCAGGCACTATAACAGCCTTAACATGGAGTCACATTCAGTCCCCTCTGTCTTGCCACACAGATAAGCCTGCCTTTGTCATAGATGGTCCCTTACATAAAGGAACAGCAATATTCAGGTTATTCCCCATCCCAACAGACCAAACACTCACACTAGGTTAATTGCACTTTAGATTTCGCACCAAAGACGAGGCTTGTAGCCAATCCCATAATCAACTATCTAAATATTTATTAAATAGGAAGAGAAAGCAAGAGAAACATTTACAAGGTTAAAACATATATACACAAACAAGTTACAGTCTTAAGTTTCAAAAGGTAATAGAAGCTTCTATAATAAGCAAGCTCTGGCTGTCTTTTAGGGCTAACCCAGGCTAAGCAGCTGGGGATCCCTTGTTTATGCCTAGAAACCTTTCCCCCATAGTCCAAGCAGCAAATGAGATTCAGTTCTTCCTTGTTAGGAGCTTTTATTCCCTTCCCCCCCTCTCCTTTGAGCTGCAGATTCAGCTGATGGGGGAATTCACTTGCAAGACTCATCTTTATTGGGGAGTGGAGGAAGGAGAGAGAAGAGTAAACAATAGTCTTTTGTCCTCTTTAATGGTCTACTCTAGTCCATCTTGTGTCAATGGAACCTTCTTTGTCAGACAGGACATAACACCTTCTGCTGGAGACCAGCATTTTGCAGTAGTTAAAGTCTCTCTCCTGTCTGGTGATTTACACAGTGAAAGAGGCTTACAATACACCTACTTAAATATTACTTTACAATATGGGATACAGATGTTATAAGTGAGGCTATATCTACACTTGCAGATGTAGAGGGCCGGGAGTTAAACCAGCCCTCAGACAGCAGCAGGGAAAGCGCTGCTGTGTGTTCACACTGTGCTCCTTGTGACTGTGGAGCATGTCTACATTAGCAGCTCTTGCAACGCCACAGAGAGCAGTGCATTGTGGTAGCTATCCCAGTGTGCAAGTGGCTGTAGCATGCTTTGGAAAGGGTTTGCAATGCCTAATGGGGCAGGCACAGCATCACATGATGCAGGTTTCCCAATCCCATTGTTCCATAGGCATCCTACTAGATTGCCAGCTGCTTTTCACATGAGGGGCTGGGGAGTGTGACAGGGAGTGTGTTGTGTGTATGTGGGGGGGGCTGTATTTTGGGGGGCAGAGAGTGTGTCAGCATGCTATCTTGTAAGTTCAGACAGCAGCAGGGGGAAAGGGGGAACCCGACATCAGCCCCCACCCTCCCGCCTCTCTCTCACACACACACACACACACACACACACACACACTCCTCTGCAGCAGGAGCATTCCACAGTAATGCTTTGCTTTGTGTCCTAGAGCAGGTAAGCATGTGTGCTGTCAGAAACGAGCTTTGAAAGGGAATATCCTCATGCCTGCAGCCAAGTTCAAAACAATGACCCGAGTGACCACTTGACTTCAAGGGATTATGGGACATTTCTGGAGACCAATCACAGTGCAGTAATGCAACACGTCATCTACACTGACACCTCAGCGTTCCAGCCCAGGCACAGGAAGCTCTATGCTTCGGGTGGAGGTGGATTACCGGGAACGCTCCAGCTGCAGAGTCCAGGCGCTCTAAGTGCCTTGCCAGTGCGGACACCTCAGGAGTTATGGACCCCGGGGCTGATTTAATGCACTCTAACTTGCAAGTGTAGACAAGGCCTGAGATGAATGCATGCAGCAACTCACAAGCATTCAAACACAGTCTAACCTCTGAACACATTCTTATCATTCTAATACCTATTATTAATATTACCTAATACTAATACACAGGTGAACCAGGCTGATTTCAGTTAAGTATTTGCCAGAATTGCGGCATGGAGACCTTGGGATGAGCTGGCATCTGGTCTACCACTGTCACCACCTCTTTCAAGACCTTTGATTAAACAAGCTACTGGTAATGGTTTTGATTCTGTGGGTATATCGTATTGCTGAAGAGCTGAAGTCCAACTCACAATAAAGGGTTATTAGTCAGTGACAGCCAACTGCTTACCATAGACTAACATCCGTAATGAATTGATAAAATGTATTTGTCACCACAGTATCAGGCACACTTTGCAGGCTTTGGACTAAGAGTTGACTTATTTCCTAAATACAGAAAACATAACATGACACCTGTCCTTCTACCTCCACCTCAAAAGCAACAACATTACAAGGACACAGATAGAGAAAATCTGACCAGTAATGCAACACTTCAGACATTCTTAACACTTTTCAGCTTCACTCAAAATTGCTTTTAGCAAGCTGAGAAATATCTCCTTTTCCTGTATTAGATGATCCTTCTAATTCTGTCTTAGCTAGTGTATATAATTCTAGTGTCTAAAGTACAATTCCTTCCACCATAAATTACTTTAGGTGTAGCAATGGGATTTAGAAGATCCAATGATACAGAATGCAAAAGCCAAATGCTGTAGAAAGAGCCAGATTTTTGTTTGATAGTCTATGTAATGTAGTACCTGGTACCACGCCTTGGCTTGATCAATCCTTTTCTACCACCTAGTTCAACTGGTTAGTTTCAGCATCTTAGTTCTTGGAATTGGGTATGAACTGAACACAACAGCCATACCAGTCTTCTGGTAAGTAACAAAACGATATTGACTTCCTTCTTGAAGTGCACAACAGATGAGCCCCACTGACGACTGAATTTCTGGATCAATTGCCACTCTGGCATCTTACAGAATCATAGAATATCAGGGTTGGAAGGAACCTCAAGAGGTCATCTAGTCCAACCCCCTGCTCAAAGCAGGACCCATCCCCAGACAGATTTTTGCCCCAGATCCCTAAATGGCCCCCTCAAGGATTGAACTCACATCCCTGGGTTTAGCAGGTGAATGCTCAAACCTCCTTTAGATTTGTCTCTCCTAATGGAATTGGGCCAGTGGTATGCCTCAGGGCTGACTGATTAAGCGTCCACCTGTGTAAGCCATATGAGGTGCACCCTGGCTTTGCTGAAACTCATTAATGGAATGCAAGATATCATCTGTACCCTCTGTGTGAACAAGCAGGCAAAGGAATCATGAAAAAAGCCAGAACAAGTTGGATGACATAGATGTCAAGAATCCCATCATATTAAAAGAAATAAAAATAAAATCTTTGTTGAAACTACTATTTTTCTTGCATCATGGAACACTAGAGAGAGCAGAAATTTGGGGGGGGAAAGCAAATTGGCACTGATCTCCAAATGAGTAAAGAAATGTGATCTTGGCAATGACGATCCCATTTCTTTCAGTCTGGCGATAAGTTCTGCTGGTAGACACAAGGCAAGTCTTCCCCTCACCACTTTTTAAGTAATGTCCAAATTCCAGTTTAACCAGTTATCTTTCCCCATGCCTTCCTACTTATCCAAACATAAGCTCAGTGTAAAAGAGATCCTCAAGCTAGTATCTGAAACAGACTAAGGTCCTTAGAAAGTCCATTTTACTTGTTCATTTTATACCAATTAATTTGGTCAATCTGTGCCAGAAGATAGCCATTTAGTTATGTGTATCTAGTTGCATTTCCTAGAATTACTGTCTTAAAAGGCCTCAAATATCAAGATCATAATAAAGTCACATTCAGTCAAATCTACATCCCACAGCACTTGCTGGGGTGGATAAAAGTTTAATAAAAAAAACACCACACAAGTTTTTAGATTTTTTTTAATTTACATTTTAAAATTTTGACTGCCTATCTCAAGAACCATTACTTACTAAGTTTGTCATGGAAATAAATTGATCCTCCTCCCACAAAAGGGGCAGTTCAAGATGTTGATGCATTATGCAATTCATCTTTTTGAAAGTGTCAGAGTAGGATTCACTGTGCAGTGTTGTTGTACCCAAGCTGGTCCCAGGATATCAGAGAGACAAGGCGGGTGAGGTAATATCTTTTATTGGACCAACTTCTGTTGGTGAGAGACAAAAGCTTTTGAGCTTACACAGAGCTCTTCTTCAGGTCTGGGAAAGGATCAGAGGCTAAGTCTCTGCTACAAGGGCACTGATGCAGCTGTGCCATTGTAACACTTCTGGTGAATACACTCTAAGATGACAGAAGAGAGCTCTCCCATTGGCTTAACTCCTGCCTCTGCGAGAGGTGATAGCTATGTCGGCAGAAGCTCTCCCACTGACAGAGCTCTGTCCATCCTGGCGCTTAGGTCATTATAACTTATGTTGCTCGGGGAGTATGAATTATTCACAACCCTGAACAACGCAGATTATACCAAAGTAATTTGTAGTGTAGACATAGCCAGAGTATCACAGCTAAATACAAGGTGGAACAGATTATTTAACATAAATTGTTAACACATTTCAAGGGACCATTCAAGGTAAAGTGGTCTGTTAACATCCCTCTAGTTATAGGGGGGGAAACAGAAGGGAGGGGAGCAGCTAGGGTGGCAGTTAGTGGGTTATAAACATAGTGCATGCACCAGAGCCTATTTTATTACATAGTACAGGTCTGTCACATCTTACGCGCATTTAACATGCGCGATTTCAACTTTACGCGGTCGGCAAAAACAAACAAAACCAAAAACAAACAAACAAACAAAAAAAACACAACAGCTTTAATACTATACCTGTAGTGCGGGCAATTCTGCCCGCCATTGAACTCAATGGGATTTTGGCTATACACGGTTTTCGCTTTACGCACTAACCGCGGAACGGAACCCCCGAGTAAGATGAGACAGACCTGTATTAAGCAGGCAAAATATTTGATTCCAAGTTTCAATATATTCAGTTTGTGACGTTTGGAAGAACTGACCAGGCTTTTGTAATTCACCAGGCCTAACAAATTTGCTTCAACAAGTTATATTCATCCACTGCCTGTTTTTTGTTCACTAGTGTAACAGGGAAGATTAGCTTTCCTACTTTCTTGACTCACAAGTCAATAACTGTTTTATATTCTCTTTCACCCAAAACTATATCCCCAAACACTTTTACACAGAGTTATTATTTAACTACAGTCCGGATTAGGCTGCTAAGGTACTGGGTAGTTGCCCAGTGACCCATTTTCTGGGACTGGCTAGAATGTCACTCTGTTCTCAGTCCCAGCAGAAAGGAGAGAGCATAGATGAGTATTCAACAATGGTGGAGTTGAGGAAGAGACAAACAAAGGCAAAAAGCAGATTTGCAGACAAAAACCCAAGGTGAAACAAGATAAGAGGTAAAACAAGGATGACAATGGAGCAAAATTAATTTATAAAATTTAAATGTTAACCTCTATTACTGAAGGAGTGGCTACTTTTTACAAATCAAATTTACTACTTAATAAAAGTGCATCTAAGTGGCAGGGTAGTAACTTCTATTATTTCAGTCAGGGAACAGTGTATCTGAGCAAAAACGTACTTTAGAATGGCTTATCTCCAGCCCTAAAAATGATTGTGGAAAGAAAGACTGAAGTATCAATGCCCATGAAGTAGCAACATCTACTCTTCTGTATCAGAGCTTTTGGAAGTGTTTAAATAAGTAAGTGATCTAATAGTCTCTTGTGACCTTAAACTCTGTAAAACTATAAAGGTAAGAATCACTTGTATTTACTAAAGCATAAAAATGACAAATCAGAATTTCACTGCATGAAAAAGCTATGCTTTATTGCTCACACCTATCAATGAGCCTGGTCTTTTTACAAGTGATTTAAGTCCATTATTTAGTAGCCTTGGTTTAAACACTCTGGACAACTGATAATCTGAGATCAATGCCCATTCAAGAGATCTGTACTACAGCTATATGCACTATTGCTTGGACTTGGTATTGTGCATGGACATGCACGTGGTCTTTAATAAAGACTAAACTGTTTCTGGATTAAGAGTTGAGCTACTTGGTCACTCCCTTTGGTTCCTTTTATCAGAAAACTCACTTACAGAAAACTTACCCTAACACACACATGCTGAGACTCTACAAACAGGGGCGCATAAGAGAAAATATTGAATAACTGAACAATTCTTGTCAAACTAGATTTAGGCAGCTAGCCTGGGAGAGGTTTGGATTTGCAGCATTGTATACACATACAACAGCTTCAGACTCCTATACATCTCATGATCCTCACCAGAAAGCAGCTCATGCAGAAAGACAACTCTGTCGAAACCAAAGTCAAACAAAAAACAAAATCCCTTCCCCAATGCCACATGGCGGTCACTCAGTTCCATATCCCTAATCCATTGCTGGCTATTTCAACACTCAATATTCTGTTGCTATGGTCCTGATGTGTCATAAAGAACTAGTTCAAAATCAGTCCCAAAACTGAAGTCTGTTCTTTTTGCTTAAGTGATATGAGTAAGTTGCCTCTGTTCAAATCTAAAAGGAAAACCGTTATCAGAGCAAGAGCCATCACCACATGCAACATCCAGGGTCTTGTCTACACTGAGCTTTTTCTGAAAAATTCCTTATGTTGATGTTATACTGCTGATGAGAGCAGTAGCATAGACTAGCCAATGGTGTTCTTACTATCTTCCAACTTGCTCTGAGCACTACCTACAATGGAAGCTACTGGGCTCTCATTTTTGAATGTCAGGACACTCATTTAGATAAGTACAGATTTAAATTTTTTAAAAATTTTCAACGTTAATCTAAGACTTACACACTGAAGAAAGTATTTCAGAATAGTCACTGTGGTTATCTGAATATATAGCAATTAAATTACAAAAGTGGAATGTAAGTATTCAGAAAAATCAGAACACTTTTACTGTTTCTTCGCTGTCAAGGAACAGCACAGCTCTGCCCCTACTTACACCTCATCTAAAGGAAAGGTAGTATGAAAGAAGGCACAGAGTCAGGTGCTGATGAAAGGGCAAGCAGCCAATCTGTAGAGGGAGAAGAATGAGGAAAAGCTGGCAACAGCAGCCACAGCACACTCTTGCAGCCTCTGGATACTAGTGAGGTCTTTGGACTCCCATGCCTCAGATTTTCATTGTGACATTCTTTCCCCTCTACTAATTTGGCTGTTTATCCCAATTCTCTCCTCCCTCTTCCCTCACAGGGTCTTTCTACTAGCCTCACCCTCACTGCTTTCTTTGGTATTTACCATTCTACCCTCCCTTCCTCTCTATCCTTAATTTATTTTTTAATCTATTTATCTAGATTTAAATTAATAAAGATGCCTATCCAAGGCTCTCTGTGCCCTAACATACAATATATACACAAATTAAATCTCAGCAGTATTAAAATCAATTCTGCAAGCACCTAGCCAGTCAACTACCCCTTCATCACAGAAGCATGCCCCTCCTCTACTTTGGCTTCCTTTATCCTTATTAACCAGTTCTCTCCTGCCTTCCTTCTTCATTCCCACAATACATTTTTAAATATTATACACACATTACATTAAAATAACATTAAGATTGCAAAGTCAAGCCCTCAAAAGTTAGGAAGTGACAGAAAAAAACAGACATACCTGTTTGGTAACTCTTGTTCTTTGAGAGGTGTTGCACGTGTCCATTTCATTTTAGGTGTGTGCGCACGCCAGTGGACCAAAGCAGGAAAACTTTTTCCCCATACCGTACCCATCCGGGCAGCGCACACACCCTCTGCGCAGGCATGCTGCTGGCTTGGAGTACAAAGGAGCAGAGTAGCTCCGATGCCCCTCATTTCCTTCACACCAGAAGCCAGTATTTCCTGGGACTCCAATGTAGAGGGGGAGGAGCGGGAGTCATGAAATGGACATGTTCTTCGAGATGTTGCATGTTTACCAAACAGTTATGTAACCATTTTTTCTTTTAATTCTTGCACACGTCCATTCCATTTTAGATGGCTCACAAACAGTTCCACATGAGAGAAGTGTCGGAGTCTACCTAAACAAGGCCTGCAACACCATTCTCCCAAATCTAACGTCATTTCTTGAGGCCTTGGAGAGAGCATAATGAGTGGTGAAGGTCTAAACACATGACCAAGTCGCAGCCCTGCAAATCTCACTGATGGGAACGCGAGCCAAGAAAGCAGCCAATGCTTGTGCTCTTGTAGAATGGGCTAGAACTCACTGAGATAGGGGAACCTTAGCAATATTGTAGCACAAATACAGGAGGAGATGCAGGAAGAAATCCTCTTCAAAGTGACAGGCTGTCCCTTCATCCTGTCAGAAAAGGAGACAAATAATTGAAGAGAAATTCTACACTCTTGTCCTTGTCCCAAGAAAAGGCTTATGCCCTCTAAAGTATGGATTTTCCCCCTTTTTTGGGGGGGGGGGGGGGGGGGGAGAAGAGGTTTCGAAAAAAAAAAAGATTGGTGAGCATATAGTCTGATTTAGATGAAGTTCCAACACCAGTTAAGTGAAAATTTTACGGTGTGAATACAAACTCACTTTCTCTTTATAAAAACACCATATAAAGGATGGTCAGCCACCAAAGCCTGAAGTTTTACTACCCTCCTGGCCAAAGTAACAGCCACCAGGAATGCTAGAGAGACAGGAGAAAATGAGGACGCAGCTATAGTTTCAAGAGGGGACTCCATTAAAACTGAAAAACACAAATTCATATCCCATCATATTGCTGGGTCCCTAATACTTGGGAAGAGCCAGTCCAAACCTTTCAAGAACCTAAGAGTCATAGAATTGGAAAAACAGATCTTCCCTCTACAGGAGGAGAGAACATGGAGAGACCTGAAGGTTCCTCTTTCAGTTAATTGACAGAATCCTTTTTCCTTTAGGTGAAGCAGGTAATCCAGAATAATATGAATAGGAGCCTGTGAAAGAGAGGTATTCTGCTGGGACCAAACAGAGAACATCTTGTGTTTCTTGAGGTAAGTATATCAAGTGGAGGGTTTTCTATTTAAAAAGATCATTTTGCACTCCAATTTAACAGACCACTTCCTGGGGAGTTACCCACTGAACATCCAAGCAGTCAGATATAGGCTGAGAAGGTTGGGATGCAGCATCTGACCATGGTTCTGTGAAACTATGTCCAAGCCTGAGAGAGAGGGGTATGGAATTTTGAATAGAAAGGTTAAAGAGGCCCAAAAACCTAGCCGGGCAAGACTGGTAGTGACTTCCTCTCATGGCCTGCTCAAAACTCTTGATGCCATAGGGATAGGAGAAAAAGTGTAATGAAGTTTTCCCCTTCCAGGATAGTAGAAACACAT
Source organism: Trachemys scripta elegans (assembly GCF_013100865.1). Classification (NCBI taxonomy): domain Eukaryota; kingdom Metazoa; phylum Chordata; order Testudines; family Emydidae; genus Trachemys; species Trachemys scripta. The sequence goes on from NC_048298.1 coordinate 301,646,599, forward strand.
CTGGCACACATCCCACGCTGGGACCTGTCCTTGAACAGAACTGGGGATTCGTCCTGTTCCGTCAGGTGGCAAATAGGTTTATTCCTGGCATTCTGCAAATCTGAAAAATGGACTTTGCCATGTTCAGTCTGAGAAACTGTTAGTGATCATTGCTGACTGATCTGCTGAGACATTCCACTAGACAGTTCTGACACCCAGGAAAGTGAGATGCTTTGAGAGTAATCTCATTCCTGATTCAGAAAGACCAAAGGTTTATTGCCTCTGGCAAACAGGGTTATACCTGGCACATCCAGGCTTTTTAGATGGAACATCACAGCTGTATTGTCCAGGAGCACCTGAGCAGAACCACCTTTGATATGGGGAAGAAACACTTCATCAGCCAGGTGGATAGCTCGAAGCTCTCAAACATTCATGTGAGGGAGAGAACTTGAGTCTGAAAATCATCCAGGACCATGGTCAGAGGGCAGAGTGGGGCAAAAGAAACACTGTTGCATACATTGGCAGAGTCCATCCACCAGTCCAGCGATGACAAAACAGTTGTGGATATTTGAGTCAGCATGCCCAGCAGATGATTATAAGGATGGTAGATAGACAAACTCTCCACATGACTGAGGTGAAGTCTGGATACTGATTCTTGTAAGAACAAGCTGCCTGAAACGTTTAGGTGACATGGCAATTCCTCACTGTTGTACAAGTATATGCCTGTAGTCTTTGTATAGGTCCCATATCACCTGAAATTCTAGCTTGAGGTAAATATGTGATTGCTGTGGTTGAGTGGAGAACTGTTCCTATGAATTTGATTCTCAGGAGAGGGAGAACTGATTTGTCCTTGTTGATCAACAGACCAAGTAACTGAAAAAGGGACCGTATCTTCTCAATGGCCACTATTTGCTGTCTGGACAGATCTCAAAACAACCATTCATCCAGATATGGGTACACCTGGACCTCTACCTTCTTGAGATATGCTACAACCACTGCCATGCAGTTTGTGCAGACTCAAGGGGAGAACCATAAGCTAACAACATCTGCTATGAGTTTTAAGAAGCTCCTGTGGCTCTGGTAAACAGCCACATGGAAGAAGGAATCCTTTAAGCTGAGAGCAGTGACTAGCCTTTTGGGTCTAGGAACAATAGATGCTAGGGTAACCATACAAAACTCTATGTATCTATGGAGGTATTGCAGGTGTACACTAAATCCAAGGCCTACCTTGGATGGTACCACATGAGGTGCCAGAGTTGACAACTCTACGTCGCTAGAATGTGATATGGGTGAGTTCCTAGTGGGACCTGGCTTAGCTCTAACCTTGGTAGTGGTCTTCTTGTGAAAGTCTGTTGGGGACTTAACCCTCTTCATCTTCGAGAGGTTTTTCTGGCTGGAAGAGGTCAAAGTGCTAGACTTCTGCTGCTGTTTACATGATACTGAGACAGAGAAGAGGGTCATCTCTCTGAACCGCTTCAGCACAGGGATGCCACCAAACCTGGTAGAATGTTCCAAGGTGGAGTACAGTCCGAATTCCTGCATACTGAGCACCTGGGTTCCAAAACTGAGCACAAAGCTGCTTCCACCAGGATATCTCAACACTGAACTTCCCTCAACTTCTCAGTCCTGATCTTAAATGCCCTCTCTGTAGAGGATTTATGTCTCACATGTTCTTCTCCCACACACCTTAAACAGAAGGAGTTAGGCTCTCTGACTGACAGATTAGGTACAGCCACAACAGCACTTAACCCACAGGGATTTAGGCATGGCCCCATACAGAAAAGCTCAAAGAACAAGAAAATAAAAATCAAGTCATCTTTTGAAATGAGTACCATTAACTAAAGCTAAAACAACTATACTAAAGTAACTATTTACAATTAAAAAAACCCTCTAGAAAAATTTTCCTAAAGCGAGAATGAAAAAAGAAGGTGAGAAGCTCACACACGCTGACTACCGACCATAGGATATGAGACAGAACTGGAGTGGGGGAAGGGGTGTCAGGGCTGTTCTGACCCTTCATAGCCTTGGCTAGTACAAGTGTGCAGAGGGCACATGCACTGCCTCAATGGATACGGCTATGGGAAAAAGTTCTCTGGCTTCATTGCACTGGCACGTGCATACCTACCATGGAATGGACGTGTGCAAGAACTCAAAGAAGAATTTAGATTGCCTGTACAATCTTAATGTGCCCCTCTAGGGTGCATGCATTACAATAGGGTCTTTAATTACAGGATCACATACTAGTTTTTCCACAAGACCCCTGCCCCATTCAGTGTACAGAATGGGCCAGCTGTAGGAATTAATCAGGGCTGTGTAGTGAAGGAGACTGCTGTCTGTAGTAACCATTTCAGTTGCTGCAAAAGATGAAAGGCGTGTCATGAATGAGGCAGCAGACTGCAGGAAAAGAAAGAATGGTCTCATGGTAAAGGAGACTGAATGCTGCTATGGAGGATAGGTTTCTATCACTACCTCTACCACAGAGTTCCCATATAATGTAGTTAAGTTATTTAAACCAAACTTCTCAAAGGTGGTCACTAAAGGTGCGTTTCCATTTTCTGACTTGGGACCCTGGTGTCTGGTTTGCAGAAATGCTGAGCACTCAGCTGTAACTGAAGTCAGTGGGAAGCGTGCTTTGAACATGAAGTGCTATATAATGCGAAGTACTCTGAAAAATCCAATAGTAGGTTTCTCAAATTGGGCACTCAAAATTAGTGGACTCCTTTTGACATTCCTGTCTCGGTTCGCCACTTGTAAAATGGGATCAATACCCACCGGAGTGTTGTGCAAATAAACGTATTAGTACTTTTGAAGCACTCCGATGCTACAGTGATGAGCTCCACAAACAAGCCCATGAGCAAATGATTTTTTTCAGAGCAAGGTTTGAATGGTGTGTGGTAAATAAGGCTTGGGGACCACACACTGAACATGAATGAGTAAACAAAATATTGAACAGATGCTTACTAAGTGAGCACCATCCATTCTGCACATGGAAGGAGACGGGACCTTGTGACCAGGTAATTAAAAACAGTATCACAATGCATATGCACAAGGGAACTAAATTAAGGCACAGGCAACCTTAATTCTGGTATTTCCTTACCAGTGAGTGCTTGACTTTTGCCCTCTTAATAACGTTCTTTTAACAGATTTGTGAGTGTGAGTGAGAAAGTAATTTCCTAGGTACTAAAAAAACCAAACTGAAAAAAAATTCCATCGTGTTTCATCATTCTCCCTCTCGCATGGCTTACCGGAAGGGGTGGAACCTTTAGATACACCACACAGATCTCTGCCCCTTGAGCTAACAGAGTGACTGACAGCAGTAGTAGGCAGTCATCTTCTATGTGCACCAGCACTAAAGGATTATGAGACACTGCCAGTGAGCTTCACAGATATTTACTGACAGCAGAAGAATGGTGAGATTTAGTAGTCTTGGGTTCCATTCCAGGTTTAGAGGAAAGCATGCTCTAGTGAGCACAGACTCTTCTGCTCCATCCCCTGCAATCTGTCCTTTTCCCAAGCCTGTCTCTTCTTCAACCCACTCCTCTTCTCAGGCTTTTCCATCCACCTCCTTGCCCATCAAGTCCTAGTTCCAGTTACCTTATCCAGCCATTCCCAGTTCCCCTGCCTTCCAGTCGCTGGTGCCGTAGTCCATGTTCCCAATCTCACTCCCTAGGCTTCTTGTCCAATCTGAATCATCATCCTGTTGTCCTAGTCTCTTTGCCTAGCCAGTCCCAGTTCCCCTCCCATACTCCAATTCCTCGTCAGATCGGCCTCACCTCACCTTCATGCCCTGCCCCCAGTTTCCCTATCAGCCTCCAGTCACAGTCTCCATGTCCCATCTACTCAGTCTATCTCCACATGTCCAGCTCTCGTGCCCTCCGTACACAAATCAGGCAGCTTCCTCCTCCATGCTGCTTGGGCCCAGCAGACGGCACAGAGCACAGGAGAGAGTTCTCAGTTCTTGTACGCAACCTGGACCCAACACAGCATGCAGCAGCCCAGAGCAGCAAATACAGGGAAAGCCCCACACTGCACTGAGCCAGAGCATGCCCAGTGTGGATGGAATCTTCAGGAAATTTAACTACTAAAATCTAAAAAGTCTATACTGAGCACGTGCAAACTGCGATTTTCAAAAAGTCTTACAACTTGCTCAAATTTGGGCAGATTTTCACAGGGACAGCAAGAGATACATCCTTGACACAATGGCCACCAGCCTACCAAATTTCAAATCCCTGCTCCAAAGCACAGGGGCAGTAAAGTTGTTAAAAGAAAAGGTTGCAAGAATATATCCGTACCCTTGTTCTTGGAAACGGATGAATTTTTTTCGGCAACCTTTTTAAAAAAGAAAATCATCCTGAGGCAGACAATCAGCATGGAAAATTGCAGCCCAAATAGTTAAAATTTGGCAAAGTTATAAGCAACTGAAAATGCACTCTTATAATGAGATGTGTCTGGCAACCTTAATAGGTGGGGCTAGTAGCTCCCCCTATAATTCTTGTGCATTTGTATTCATTCCAGAGACATACTTTACAGACAAAAAACTTTAGTTTATTGATTAAGTGCAACATCTTCCAATGCAAACCCTAAAAATCAAGAAAATATCAACTTATGGGACATTTCTTAACAGTAAGCTTAATGTCCACAGATCATGTTTTCAGCAATGAGACTCCCCATCTTCACAAGGAACTTTCTTCAGACTCCAACTGAGAAGAAAACACTACACACAACACATTAATTTTTCACACAGTAACCCACAAAACCTTAATTACAACCTTAGCAACATTACCAAATATTCAGTATTTGCATGGGCACCCAGGTTAAGTGCATGATGTGCTTCTGAAAGAAGTATGAAATTATAATAAAGGTTGTGTATCCTACAAGGAAAATGTTGCTGTTAAATATCAGAATCCAAAAAATGCAAAACTTCGTGCTTATGTTACGTAGTTCCATGTTTAACTCAGTGCTATCTAGCTCAAATTTCTTCAGAGTATAGGAAAATGATTTTCTAATTTCCAACCCTGCCAACTCACCTTGAGATACGAGGTCAAGATGGGCAATTTTCATCTTCTGCATGGCTGCCAGTATAAAAAAAAATTCTATACAGCAACTATGCATCCTCCAATCCCATTTAAAATAAGCAATATAGCCTTTTTCATACCCTACATGAAAAAGAAGTCGGAAAGGGAACACCTAATTCTTTCCCACTCTTTGCTTGTTATTTTTATATGCACCATACCTGACCTCAAAGGAGCCTTATGAACTGGAGTTTCCTTGATATAAAATAAGAAAAAGCTGCTGTAAGGGCTTTCTCCGTGAGAAAGCACTCGCCGCTCCCGGTCACCCAAAATCTAGATTTATTAGCCTTCCAAGCACATAGACAGACCATCTTCCCTCAGGTTTTTAAAGAGAGGATGGATTGGGGGGTTAGAGCGCTTTATTTGATTATGAGATTATTACTGCATTTACTAGCAGTTCCATATATTTATGCTTTGAAGTAAGTGAGCAGCCCTTTCCAACAGACTGTATTGTATGACTGTTATATTCAGGGCCGGCTCCAGGCACCAGCTGAGCAAGCTGGTGCTTGGGGCAGCAGATTGTTAGAGGCGACATTCTGCCCAATCTTAGGGCAGCATGGCCGCTTTTTTTTTTGTTCTTCCGTTCCGCTCCGGCTGCCCTGTAGGTGGCGGCGGCGGCGTGGAGAACCAGAGCGCCCTGCAGGGCAGTCCTCTTCCTTCCCTCCCCGCCGACCAGAGCGGAGCCCTCGCGGCAGGCGGCAGCGCAGCAGGAGGGGCCGCGTGGCAGCGCCCCTGCTGTAGCCCTGGCTGCCCCCTTCTCTCTCTCCCGCCTATTCCAAAAAATTACATAGCAAATGGAGGTCACTTAATTAGTTTATATTCTTTGGGCAATGCCACATAGTATGATAGATGTTCACCTGAGAGTTTATATAAGTCACGATATTAGTACATTGTTACTTTAACAGTTCACACCGTTTCAGGGGCTTAAGGACATTAAAATGTATTTCAATTATAAAACATTTTATAGTTTTGAGTAAAAAGGCTGAAAAAAGTTAGTCAGACCAATTCAAATGTGATAGACACAAATAAGGGGGGCCCTAAAAAGTAACCTGGACAGTCAAAGTTAAGATTGCAGTATATTTTGAACACAAGTCACAAGAGGATTTAAGGTACAATAAAGTGAAATCAACAAAAGGAATAGACATTTCATCCTGAAACAAAAGTGCTAATAAAAATAATTACAACATGAAGGAATGAACAAGGTTGTTCTATTTTCACCATTAGATGAAATGGGAAAGCCTAATGTACTCTAACAGGTACAAAAACAGTTGTAGAAAGGCAAGTTAGCTTTCTGTTGCTCCTGCCACTTAACTGTTTTCAGTTCTTGGCACAACAATGTAATGTGGCTGTCAGAGCTAGTGCAAATTGATACAGTTCACTGCCAACATTACCTGCATCATGGGATATTTTGCTTCAGCAGGACTTCCAAATCCATTAACACCAATGAAGCTGGTACTAAAGTAGGAATCTGTGAGACCAGCATCAGCTAAACCACCGCCATCTATTCCAGGAACTAAAAGAAAAAGGAAAAATGTTTCAGATTTTAGTTTAGCAAGTCTACCTGTTTCTTGCCAATAATATATTTGTCTAGATTTAGACTTGCATTCCTAAGAGAAGCAACAAAGAAAACATATTGGTGCATATAATGAAAGAAGCAGTTAGGATGGAGGATGAGAAATAAGGCATGTGTATGCAATATGAAATTATAGCAGAAAGGTAGGCAGGGCAGAGCTCTGCATACCCTTGAAGGCAGGGAGGAGAAGCTCAAACAATGTGGAAAGAGTAAAGAACAAGTGATGGTATCAGAATAGGAAGTAATTCTGGTGATGGTTGGAGCATCAGGAAAGGAAGAAGAATTTTTTAAAAAGAAAGGAAAGTAATGATCTTGCATACGTAGTAAGAAGTTCTCAAAGTGTTCAATAATTTATTTCTCAAACAACTATTTTTCAAACAATGTATTTATTCCTCTTGATGGCAACATTCATAGCAAGTTAACAATTTAAAATGATGTGTGGGGAAGAACTCAAACATCTTACAGCACAGACACTCTACGTTGCCTAAAAGTTCTTCTAGGCTAAGAGCAAGCATGAAAGATTTAATTCCCAAGGCATATTTTCAGAAAGTTAAGTGTCTAGAAACAAGGGCTTATAATAAAAGTAATTCAACTGTACCTATATAAATTTGCTACTACGGTGCAACAAGGATTTTTAAGAATAAAAAAATATAGTAATTTCTTGAAGAGCTAAAACACACTGATTAAACAGCAAAGAATCAAGATTTTATGGTTCTATGGAAGGTATGTTTCAGTAAAGAAACCCGCCACAAAACATAAATGTGTGATGGCAAGGCACAGATCCAACTCAGAGGAAGGACCTGTACCACATCAGTGCAACTTGAATCTTGGTATCAGCTCCAGCCAGTTGGTAGCATGCTAACATGTCTTCCTAGTCCCCATTGTCAAACAGAATCAAATGGATCTCTGTACCAAGCTGAAGGATTGCAGTTGCTGGTATTCACACCCACATGTGAATGTAGGGTTTTGAATGCCAAAGCAGGCTGCATGAGCTGGTTGGTAACTTCTTCTGCTTCTAAACTAGAACAGATTGATAGCAGTAAAGTTTTTCCAGAAGAAACAAAGAAGGCATTAGAGTAGCAGCAGCACTCAAGTGGCACTAACCAGCATCCAGTTAGCAACTGACAAATTGCGCTCGCTCACACTTCAGCCTATATCCCTATTTGAGCCAGCCAACTTAAGTTAATAGCACCACTGCACTTGAATGTCAGGTTGTGTGTGAACAAGTTAAGGGGAACACTTGAGTTATCACAAGATAACTTTTCAATGAAGATATGCCCTTAATTAAACTCATGCTGACATGACATTAGCATTTAGCTGGCTACTTAAGAGTTTTTCAGGAGAGGTGTATTACACGTTACAGACCCCAACTACTTCTTGTCATTAAAAAGGACATGAAATTTTCTTCAAGTCAGTTTTGAATCTTAAATTTAAGGACTAAGGGAACAGGGAGGTAGAGCCATATCTGTACCTGCAGCACGTTCTAGGTCCTCTTCCACAACTCCAGAAGAACAGCAAGAGGGAGCTCTAATGAGGCCCCCTTTGCTAAAGCCCAGCAGGGGACCAGAACTACTACTCCATCTGCAGTTTGGCCCTGTTCTTACCCCACTCCCCCACAGCTGTGTAGGTGGGAAGTGTGAATTCAGAATAATTAAACAAGACTATACCATTCTGTAGACCTACTGTAATGAGAATACTGAAAACTGCAGAGCTGCCAAATACTGTTTCCACCCCCTGTTAGTCAGGATCCAACTTGGATTAGGAAGGGTCAGCTCAAAAGGTAGAGAAATATACCCCTCTGGCTGACACCTTGAGAGCTAAGGGTTACCAGGCTCAGACACATGCGCTGATCAATGGAGCCCTGGGCGCATGGGAACCCAGTAACGAGCAAGTGTTGCAGGAATGCAGAATCAGTCAACGCTACGCATGGCAGATGCAGCAACTCATGGTTTCGGACACCATCAGATGGTCCAGGGACATCTACACAGAACACATCACCAGACATCTGCAATACCAGGAAGGATGAGCTGGAATGCAGATGAGAAGCACAGTGGGGAAAGTAACTGAAATACTCTCCTCATGGATTGTATTTTCCAAAAGGACAACCTACCCTAATTCTCTATTACTGAGGGACAATCTTCACTCACTAATAGATGTGCTTTCCACAACCAACTCTCTGTATAACTTTTCATGAGTGATGTATCCGAATACTTGGTTGCTAATATCTAAACTGTATTTTTAAATTTACTCACCTAAATTTGGGTTATTGCTGATTATGCGCTATATGCATCTTATGATTTAAAAACAAACTTTGTATTTGTGGATAATCTATGCACTATACCCAGCTGTACAGACATTCACCAGATATTTTTTTCAAGATGGAAATTTGGGGCTCTGTTTCGTGACAATTAGTTGTTTTCATGTTATTTTTCATTCAAAATTGCTTAGGTTCGCATTGAGGTGTCTACTGCCCTGGAATCAGGGGTCTTTTCTGCTTGAATTTCAGTCAGTATTGAAAACTGAGGTACTGCTGCAGCTTTATGCTACACTGTACAAGTTAAATCCATGTCCTTCCTGACTGGTGAAGGCTATTAGCAACTTTCAAAGTTTCAAGAACAGTTGCCATTCCAAGACACACTGTATAAACTCATCGGCATTTCTGCTGTTTCGCATTACATTTCCTTCAGACCCCTCGGATTACATCCAATCCTGGTGATTTACTGCAATGGAATGTCTCAGATTGCACCATAAACTGCCTCAAATATTACAATCTATTTAGGAAGGCCACATGGATTTTGTGTGTGAAAAGGCATGCCTGGCATAATTTTTTACATTGTCCTTTATTATAAAGACTGGTTTTACACACCTTACTTCTCTGCTACATTATAGTTACAAGCAACATCCAAGATTACAAAAAGACTGGAAAAGGTCAGAGAAAATTTGACAGCATTTTTTGCTTAGACATACTTAGAGTATGTCTACACAGGGATAAAAGCCCCGTGGCAAGGCCATGGCTGGCCCAGGTCAGCTGACTCAGGCTTGGGCTGCAGGGCTAAAAATTGCCAGGTAGACGTTTGGGCTCAGGCCGCAGCCTGAGCTCTGGGACCCTCCACCTTCACAGGGTCCCAGAACTCAGGCTCCAGTTCCAGTCCAATCGTCTACACAGCAATTTTTCAGCCCAAGAGACACAGCCCTGCAAGCCCAAGTCAGCTGACATGAGCCAGCCACAGATTTTTTAATCCCCCGTGTAGCCATACCCTTAGAGTGCAATGATGAACAGTTCCTCATTCCCTACAAGACTGGTCACCTACATTGTTCCTCAACACTATAATCACCCATCCTGTTAAACATCTATAAGCCACTAAGGAAAAGAACGAAATGTTGTAGTCCCACAAGTCAACAATATGCAGATGACCCCCAAACTCTCTCACTCACTTCAATACTGATAGCACTATCATAATGAAAACATTTTGAAGAGATGTCCACCTCCGCATCTCTCAGGGAGAGTCTACCTGAAAATGCCATGTCATTCTGTAGTTTGGGAGTTTTCCTGGACTACTTGGTGTTTCTGGATACTCACAAGAGCTGTAGCTACTCCAAAATATTCTCTTATCTGTACCTGGAAGAAGGCCGAGCCTCTTTTGTAGGGTAATGATCTGGCCGGCTGTCCATGACTTCATAACTTCCTTGCTAGGTTACTGGACCTCGCTGTACTACAGAGTAATTACACTGACCTTTAAAAGATCCTAACCAGACCAAAGCACAATAACCCACGTCCCACGCATCACCAGCCATTAAGAGCACACAACTATGGTGCTCCACTCACTACACTGGCTCCCCATAAAGAAACATGCTGATTTCAAGGTGGCAGTCCTCATCCATACAGCCTTCCACTGCACTGTACCAAATTACTTAGTAGAACAACTCAACCTTCCTTAACAGCCATGCTCCACAGGAATGATTCAGTGAATAACCTCAAGGGTTAGAGCAGAGGACAAGAGTTTTTCTGGTAATAGCTTGAGGCTATGGAATTCTATTCCAGAGGTGAAGAGTGATCCCTGCCTTCAGAGTAAAACCCAAGATTCATTTCTTTAACATTGCTGTTGATGTGGGAAGGCTATGACTAAGAAAAGAAAGAGAAAGGGACAAGATGCAGCTCACAGACATACATTAAAAGAAGAGGGGAAATAGTTTCCAGACACCTTTCTAGAAGCCAAGAGAAAGAGTCCACTTTGTCGAACCATGTCTTCTAGAAGATGATTTTTGAGGGAAACAGTTCCTACAGCAATGGGTGCTTGAGGAGCACCTAAATAGATGAGGCAGTTGTCACTTGATCTATTTTCTGGAAGACCACAAATGCTCTGTTAACAGTTTTTTCTCTTATTTGACTTTGCTTTTGAAAACTAATTATTCAGACAAGCTATAGATTTCTTTTCCCCTCTGAGGAAGGCCACAACTGTTAAAATCACCTTTGTAACTGTGTATCACGGCCAGCCTAAAGAAGGCTCTTGCACTGGAAGTGGCTGGACTTCAAAGATAAACAGTGTTGAGTAATGGGAAAGTAGGTGTCTGAGATCCATGTGTAACAGGCCTGGGACACACCTTTGAACAGATTTTAGAGTCGCCACTTTGCATTTTTATTGACACACATTTATTGAATTATATTAGACTCTGTATTCAAATTGCCCATTTTGATCTTTTCTGTATAACTAACATTCATAAATATACTTTCAAATTGTTCAGCATTTAGTACCATTAAAATAGCATTTCCAGTCCTGTTCTATTTCCCACAAGTATACTTTTTAATTACTTTAGATGAATTGTTTACTATTTTATGGTGGTGGGAAAGTTCTGAAGTTGGATAAAGTTGTCTTATACGAGAAATACATCAATTTGTCTTATGTTAACATTATTTATGCTTCAGGAAAGTGAGGTTAAACAGTCTCAAAATGATCTTACCCTGAGAGAACTAGTGATTTCCCCACAACAGTGAAAGAATTAGCTAGACTAGTTTGAGGAGCAGAGATGGATGTGGCAAGAAGGGGAATAGCAGACTGGGTTTCTCTTTCATGCAACATCAGCAGAAATTGAGAATGATGAGCAAACTAAGATTTTAGCATAATAAAGAAAGCAAACATTTAAGGCAAACAACAGATATAAAAATAGGGCTGTCAATTAATCGTGTGAGTTAACTACAATTAACTCAAAAAAATCGTCGTGATTAATCAGTTTTAATCACACTAAACAATAGAATACCAATTAAAATGTATTAAATATTCTGATGTTTTTTCTACATTCTCATATATACTGTATTGTGTTGTAATTGAAATCAAATATTTGCACTGTAAAAATGATAAAAGAAATAGTATTTTTCAATTCACTTCATACAATCTGTAGTGCAAGCTCTTTGTCCTGAAAGTGCAACTTACAAACGTAGACCCTTTTTTTGGTGACTTAACTGCACTCAAAAACAAAACAATGTAAAACTTCAGAGCCTACAAGTTCACCCAGTGCTACTTCTTGTTCAGCCAATCGCTAAGACAAACAATTTTGTTTACATGTACAGGAGATAATGCTGCCCTCTTGTTATTTACAATGTCACCAGAAAATGAGAACAGGCATTTGCATGGCACTTTTGTAGTCAGAACTGCAAGGTATTAAGTGCCAGATATAACTTAGAGAATTTTTCACTTGACCAGAGCTCAGAGTGTATGCCCCTTCATGCTTCAGCCACCATTCCAGATGATATGCTTCCATGCTGATGCTCATTAAAAAAATGTGTTAATTAAATTTGTGACTGAACTGCTTGGGGGACAATTGTACATTCCCTGCTCTGTTTTACCCACATTCTACCATGTATTTCATGTTATAGCAGTCTCGGATGATGACCCAGCACATGTTGTTCATTTTAAGAACACTTTCACTGCAGATTTCACAAAATGCAAAGAAGGTACCAATGTGAGATTTCTAAAGATAGCTACAGCACTTGACCCCAAGGTTTAAGAATCTGAAGTGCCGTCCAAAAATCTGAGGTGGATGAGGTGTGGAGCATGCTTTCAGAAGTCTTAAAAAAGCAACACTCTGATGCGGAAACTACAGAACCTGAACCACCAAAAAAGAAAAACCAGCTTCTGCTGGTGGCGTCTGACTCAGATAATGAAAATGAACATGCGTCGGTCCACACTGCTTTGGATTGTTATCAAGCAGAACCGGTCATCAGCATGGAAGCATGTCCCCTGGAATGGTGGTTGAAGCATGAGGGGACATATGAATCTTTAGCACATCCGGCACGTAAATATCTTGCGATGCCAGTTACAACAGTGCCATGCAAACACCTGTTCTCACTTTCAGGTGACATTGTAAACAAGAATCGGACAGCATTTTCTCCTGGAAATGTGAACACACTTGTTTGAGTGATTGGCTGAACAAGAAGTAGGACTGAGTGGACTTGCAGGCACTACAATTTTACATTATTTTTGAAAAGGTGTTTTTTTTTTAACATAATTCTATATTTGTAAGTTCAGCTTTCATGATAAAGAGATTGCACTACAGTACTTGTATTAAGTGAATTGAAAAATACTATTTCTTTACAGTGCAAATACTTGTAATCAAAACTAAATATAAAGGGAGCACTGTACACTTTGCATTCTGTGTTGTAATTGAAATCACTATATTTGAAAATGTAGAAAACATCCAAAACTATTTAAATAAGTTCTATTATTGTTTAACAGTGTGATTAAACGTGATTAATTTTTTTTAATTGCTTGACAGCCATAATAAAAAAAACAAAAACACACACTTTTAAGTGGCTTGGAGGATCCAAAACATATTTTTACTTTTGGCAATGCTGGAAACAAGTGAAAGAAGGCAAGTTTAGAAAGAATCATAGAACACATTTTTCTACTTCTAAAAAGAAAACCATCAGGCAATTTCTTGCTTATGATAGCACAGCAGTTAAGCTTGATAACTGAAATAAAGAATAAAAGTCTCCTCTATGATACTTCTTCCACTGCCACAGCAGGAAACAGAGACTCTTGATTGCGTGCACGGCAGGAGAACAAAGGACAGCAACAGCTTTTTATTTTAAAAAGAGTAATGCCAATATTTTCAGTCACAACTTAGGTGTTTGGAAACCTCAGTGATGAGCCTGGTATAAATGCCTAGACATACCAAACTTCAAGAAGAGTCAGTGAGCAACTTTCAACTGGATAAATCACATGCAATGTTGGAAACTGAAGGGCAAGTCTAATATAAACACTAACAGGTAATATGGTCAAATCTCCCTTTCTACTCCAGGATTACTGAAAGAAGTGGAGAGCAACTCCAAGTACACCTGCTTAACAGGAAGCTCTGCTTTTCATGCGCTGCATAACTATGAAACAAGGCTTAAAATGGGGCCTGAAAGGTAAGCCTAAAAGAGTTGGGTTTGTGCCCTTTTTATGTGGTGTAAATGTAGTCTGAAACAAAGGTTTGGGAGAAGATGTTTCTGCTTGTTTTTAATCTTAAAAACAACAGAAATGTAAAATTTGTTCTTTCCTGGCTTTGCTCGAGGTCTCTCATATAGAGAGCTTTCTTATGGATTAATAAAAGGGACAGATGCGTTAATCTTTTACTAGGACAACCTTTCTCTCACGTACTTGTGGCACCTTAGAGACTAACCAATTTATCTGAGCATAAGCTTTCGTGGGTTACAGCCCACTTCTTTGGACGAAAGCTTATGCTCAAATAAACTGGTTAGTCTTTAAGGTGCCACAAGTACTCCTGTTCTTTTTGCGGATACAGACTAACATGGCTGCTACTCTGAAACCTCTCTTTCAAGTGTTTACTATGTATTGGCATTAAATAAGTGTTAAACATCTGTTATTCAAGGATGGAATATTCTCTTTGTTCCTAATGCTGTGCTGAAAAAATATCAGACTTCTGAAAAAGTAATATCCAGATTGAACCTTGTGTGTTGCCATCACTGCTTAAAATCCTAAATTATACCTATGTCTGCAATAAAAAGTATGTTTTTACAATGAGATGGCTATCTAGATTCAAAATCCCATTAGAGACAAGGAACAGATAGATTTTAACCGCAATGTAGGCTAGTCGAAATTAACCCTCTCACCCCACCCTGCCCCCAAGGGTTTAACTCAACTAGCTACTGTGAGATAAAAACTACAGTGGCCTGTTTCCTCTTGAATTTTACAGAGATAGCTAATGCAGTGTAACAAAAAAAAAAAAAAAAAAAAAATCTATTTTTGCAGCAGACACAAAGCTGGTGTGTGAGAGAGGTCATTTAAGACTTAGGAAAATTGCTTTTAGCTTCATTAAAATATTATATTTGTAGGGCTTATATTTGACCTACTTTATTTTGTAGTGACATTTCTTCTATCTAGAAACAACCACCATATACCTGGGTTAAAAATCAACATTTGTGTACTGTTTAATGGCGCTCAAGTACAAGTTGTGCGTTTTATATTATGTGCTAAGTGATTCTATGTATTGTTACTACCACTGTTATAATCTTTTAACTCTGATATCCCTTCTATGCCTGTTTTTAATATAGCATTTCTCAAAGCAAGACTAAAACTAATTGCCTTTATTACAAACACTCCAACTTAGTGATCAGGAATTTATTTACAACCAGAAAGGGAAAAAACAGGAAAAACAAAATAAGCAAACTATACCCTACAACTGCTAATAGGAGAGCTAATCTTCCTGTTCAGTGTTGCGAAATGTTCATACCATAAATGTGTCTAATCTAGACTGCAAGCTCCTTGGAGCACATGTAATTTCTTCCTTTTTATTTTTACAAAACCAGTAACACCTGAGCACTAAAATAGTGATAACAGAATTACTCTCTCTCTTTTGGCACCCACACTCTATAGCAATTACTCAATCCTCACACCTTCAAAATATGTTCTCTCCAAGTGCTTTCCAAACACTGAGTCTCTTCAGGATATACTGCATCAAAATTCTGATGAAAAGAAAGTAACAGAGGACTATTAAGAATATACAAAATTTAAAGTGTGGGTATCTAAAGGTTATTTTTTTCTTTTCGGAGGGAAGATAGTAAAAATGTTCTGCTGCTTAAGATTACTATTGGTATTTTCCTGTCCTTATGGTGAGGAGGGACAGCCATTAACCATACAGAGTTGGTTCATATTTATGACATATAAGTACTTAAAACATCCAACCTGACTATGGTTTGTACAATCCATGACCAGGGCCTGACTCTTAAGTTTATATTTCATTTCCAAAACTAAATTCTCAGCAAAGAATGTTCAGGAACAGAATGCTTTAACTAGATGACTAAAACGATTTACTCTTCTGAAATCTGTGAAAGTACAAAGCAGCAAGATGACTTCAAAATTCAGCCACACAAAAACAAAGGCAATGCGATTAGTGCTCCTTTAACTCCTTACGGATTGTACTAAAATACACACACTAGGCAGCCTAGCCCATCTCATCAGCAGTGCAGGACGGTTTCCGACTATCTTTTCTAGGTTATGTCTACACTGCTGACTAAGCCCACATCTGTGGGACCCAGACTTGGTAACATGCTGTTTCCAAGCCCTCGGTTGAGTGTCCACACTGCACTGTAAACCTGGGCTTACAATTGCTGGACCTGGGTCTCTCAGACCCGCTAACAGGTCTATACAAGGGCCTTCTGACTCAGGTCTACAGCTTGAGCTGCATCCAGACTGCAAAATGAAAGGGTCTGGACCTGAGTCACAGCGGGATTTGGGCTCTGACACCACACACCCCCACCCAGGGTCCTAAGACTGGATCCCGAGTGCTTGTTAACCTGAGTCACACTGATGTGTGTGGACTGATGAGAGGCTTGGGCTCAAAGCTGAGTCAGAGTCCAGGCTAAGAGTGCAGTGTAGATGTACCCCTAGCATCATGATCTATTTTTGTATGTTGCAGGAAATGGAGCTTCCACCACTTCCCTTGGAAGCCTGATCATCTCACTGCCCAGATGTTTCTCCTGATCATCCTAAATTTTTCCCCTCTTAATTTTAATCCCATTACACCAAGTTATAGTATCATGCATAACTACAGAACTGGCTCCATCTTTGGTCCTCTCTTTCTTTCATTCCACCTTTTTCTTTGCATAGTGTCATACACTCAGTTCTTAAAGCTACCATTCTCTACGAGAACAGAATTTCTTGAACTAGCTTAATTTGTTTAAAGTAACGGTATGCATGGTCCCTACAGTGCTGTTGTAGTGTTGCCCCTATGGTGGCAGCAGCTGCTTACTGCTACTATCACAGTAAGCTTGAAAATGTGTAGTTTGCTGGCTGTAAGAGCAGCAGCACTATGATGATCAGGCCAGCCTGTTGTGATCCCGGTCTCCATGCTCCTTTCCACCTCCAGATCATGGACAGTCGGAATTATCAACCAGTGCTGCAATGGAGGGACCTAGAGCAGCACTACTACCTCAAGTGTTGTGGGCAAGTTAAATTTTGTTCTACTTTTATTTTTTAACCGGAAGTGTCCTACAGAGAATTCGAGGAAGGATTTTCTTGATAAAGAATAAGGACAAGGAAAAAGGAGCGTTGAGAGGACAAGACCAGAATAGGGTTAAGAAGGAAGAGGACACCAAGGCCTGGTCTAACTACACAGTTAAGTATCAGAGGGGTAGCCATGTTAGTCTGAATCTGTAAAAAGCAACAGAGGGTCCTGTGGCACCTTTAAGACTAACAGAAGTTAGTGTAGTAACAGAAGTTAGTCTTAAAGGTGCCACAGGACTATTACTACACAGTTAGGTTGATATAAAACAGCTTACATCAACCTAAATATGTCAGTGTACACAACACAGCCTTGCTCCACCAATGTAAATGCCCTACTACACCAACATAATAACGCCACTTCCACAGAGTTGTAGGGCTTATGATGGTGCAGTTAGGATGATGCAGTGTCAGTGTAGATGCTGGGTTACTTACATTGACTGTTTGCGGTCTTCTCAATTTCAGGGCTCCATGAAGCCTTGAAACAGATAAGAAAACCGGGCAGCTAGAGCCCAGCTGACCCTGGGAGGCGAGAACCCTGGGAGGCAGCTGGGCTCCCCGTGGGGAGCTGCGTGGGGCTGAGAGCCCTAGCTTTCAGCCCCCAACACTGCCCCTCTTCAGTTGGTAGAGGTACTCTGGTGTAGAGGCGCACCACTGACAGAAGGAGGGTAGTGTGGACCTAACATAGGTCCACTCAAGTCCATAGTGTAGACATGGCCCTAGACTCGGGAATAAGGAGAACTAGAGCTCAGTCAACCCGATAGTAGCAGTACCACTGTTCTCATGGCCAGCTCCTTGCATGCGCAGACCTAACACCACAGCAGCATGGTGCTGCTGTCATGGCAGAGCTATGAAAGCAGATATAGCTCCCTATGTTTTTACTTTTGAGATACTCAACTATATTTAAACACGAGATGAAAGACAATTAAGAAAATTTTTAACTATTACAATATTTTATAGTAAAAAGCATCCAAAGGAGTTAGCAGATAATTTTAATAGCTCCTACGCCCCCATCTTTACTAGCATAAAAAAATTACACACACAAAAACTACATTAAAAGAATATTATGGTCACAAAGTCAAGCACTCAAAAGTTAGGAAATGCCAGAATTAAAGTTGCCATGACCCAGGGATGTACGCATAATGATAGTTTTTGAATATACGATCACATGCTATTTTTTCCATGGGACCTCTGCCTCCGTCAGTGCACAGGGTGACCGCTCCAGGGAATGAACCAGGGCTGCGTAGACTAGACTGTCTGTAGGACACCTGTTTCAGTTGTTGCAGAAGATGAAAGGTGTGTAGGAAATGAGGCAAGGGACGAAGAGAACGAATGGTCACATGTTTAAGGCAGTCGAATGCTGTCCTGAAGAACTGGATTTATCCCAGTGTCAGAATTTCTAACAGTGGGCAAGCCACGCAAGACAAAATTTTCCACAGGTGGTCACTAACTGTCCTCATGTTTAGATGCCCAGCTTGAGATCCTGGGGTCTGATTTGCAAAAGTGCTGAGTACTCACAGATGCAATTAAAATCAGTGGGAGCTGTGTTTTGAACAAATAAAGCACTTAAGAATGTCCCACCTGAAAATCAGGTTTCTCAGATTAGGCACCCAAAATTAGTGGATGATTGTGACCTTGATCCTCTACACCTCAGCTCCCCATCTGTGAAATGGGGATAATACTCCCTCACCTCACAGGGGTGTTGTGAAAATAAACAAACATTTGTTGTGATTTCAGATACTATAGGGATGAGCGAGGCAGAAAGGCCCATTAGGAAATTAATAATTCTGTATTCAGAGGAGAGTTTAAATAGTGTGTGTAATAAATAAGCTACTGAATAGGAGATCATTCAATTAGCACTGCCCATTCTGTGCTCTTGCATTTGAACCAGGTGGCTTCCTCCTCCACACTGCCTGGGACTCAGCAGGAGAAGCAATGAGGGCATAGAAACAAGTCTGCCATCTCTCAGTTCCTGTGTCTGGGGCCACAGGAGCTGCAACTACAAGGAAAGTCCTACTCAGTCGCCACTGCCCTGGGCTGGAGCATGCTCAGTACACACAAAATCTTCAGAGAAGGTAGCAGGTAAATTCTCAAGTCCATACTGAACGTATGCAGTGAAATTTTTAAAGGCTTATAACTTGGCTTTCTTCCCCCTCACAAGAACAGCAAAAGAGACATCTCTGACCCAAAGGAAACCCTCCTGCCAAATTTCAACTCCTGCTCCAATCCTGGCCACACTAGTGCTTCTTCAAAAAATTCTTACATCCTTTCTTTAACATTGGAAAAAGAGTGCGTTTTTCCCCAAACTGTTCTGACAAATGGCTGAACCATTTTTGCTGAAACTTTCCCCCACAAAAAATTCAAACGGAGGTGGTAACTGGCTTCAAAAAGTTCAGCTCCACACGTTAAAGTTTGGCAAAATTATAAGAAACTGAAAACAGGGTCTTATATGGGAAAACACTGGGCAATCTTAACCATAGATGGTGCTACCCTCTCCTCCTGTAAGAGTACATATGATAGTACTACATTCCTATGTTTGTCAATCTCATATGAACTACCTAGATAACACTGTTCAATGGAACAGGCTCACCATAGTAAATATGAGCAACCTTGAAACTTGGCAAGTAGTTATAATTTATTGTTAGATACAAAAGCAACAAAGTTCATTAGTAGAGAGGTCTAATACCATGAACAAACTTGCCATCTGTCAGCTATATCTACAGCGTCCATCACTATCTGAATTTCAGAAAAGTACCGTGAAAACATTTGATAGTTAGAAGTCATTTCATGCTAATAAACATTAAGCTTTTGCCACAAACCCATAATGCAACCAAATGTAGTGTACTAATTTAAAAGGGCATGACAATCTTTTTTAAAAAGCCTCCACAACTAAGAAGATTTTGCTATGCTAAGTGCTGCTGCAACTACAGACCAAGTCACTTACAGAAAACTAGCTTTGTAAGTCTCAAGAGCACAGCTAATAAAGCTCACGTATAGTGAGTGCATCACTGATAAATGACAGTAACTCAGCTTAATATGGAACTCAGGCACATGCAATTCTCACTTTTTTGAGGGGAAGGAGGAAGAGACTTATTTTGAAATACTAAAAAAAAAGTAATGCCATCTGAGGATGAAGGGCTATACTATGAGTGTATCAGTTGGGAAATTTAAGATACCCATCAAAAGAATCTCATTTGAAAACTGTCCCAACTTGACCACCCTACAAAGCTACTAGTGAAATAGCTTCTTCATGCTAGTCTCTCTTCCAGCAGAACCCTTAAGCAGAAAGCTTTGAGTATCCTGTTTTGACTCCAATACAAAAACCCTTTACCTGCTGCTGTACGCAGGCTCCCTGTTTTGCCTACATACTTTTGGATGTCCCTGATGTCAGCCAGAAAGTATTTGAGTAAGCGTCTGTTAATTAGGTAAAAAAAAAAAAAAATTTAACAGATTCCAAATATGAAAAACTGGGAACTGAGGCCCCATCAGAGGAGATTAGGAGTTTTGTGCACCTACACTGGTTTGGGGGGGGGACAATATAAAGAGGAAAAAAATATGAAAAGCAGCAGGTCATTTCAAAGCATCTGTGAACAAATTAAACCAGTTTCCCTTTACACAGTGCCAAGCTGCTCGCACTGAATCTCCCCAACCACCAACCTCAGCCATCACCTTTACTTCCCAGCTCTTTGAGCTCTGGTCAAGCGAAAAATTCTATTTGCTTCTGGTACTAACCACAACATGCTAGGTGTTTTACCAAAGGGCATTCACGCATCTCTGCCACCCACCAAACCCACTGCATACCTAACCAGCATCCACAGGGGAGACCCTGGTTAGGGATGGAGGGGTCTCCCCCATGGATGCCACCCCCCTGCTTCCCTAACCAACATCCACAGGGGACACCTTCCCTGGTAATCCCCCATCACCCTCCTGTATCCCTAACCACCATCCACGGGGGATACCCTCCCTGGTATCCCCATCTCCTGCCTCTCTAACCAACACCCGCGAGATACACACGCTGTCTGCCTCCTCCTCCTCTCTCTAGCCGCGGGGGGCACCTCTCCCAGCATCCCCAGTCCCCTTCCCCGCCCGGGGGCAGGACGGGCTGCCCGGCCCTGTCCCTGCCAATTCCCACCAGCCGGGACCCGGCCCTGCTGCCGGGACCGGGCCGTTGTCTCCTTCCCTCGCCCGCACTCACTCGCCAGCCGCGGTCCATCCAGCCCCCCGCCGCCTCCTCCTCCGCCGGCGCCGTGGCTGCCCCCCAGCTCGGCCTTCTTAGGCCCCACCGCCGCCGCCGCTCCGGGGGCTGCCCCGTGCGGGTAGCCGGGCCCGGCGGCGGGGACGCTGGGGCCGGGCAGGCCGAGCGGGAGCCCCCCGAGGGCGGGCGGGGGCCCGGGGCAAGCGGGGGCGGCGCCGGGCTCCTCATGCAGGAACTGGCACTCCTCCCCGTAGAAACAGGTCTTGTCCTTGGCGTAGTAGCGGCAAAACTTCAGCTTCAGCCCCGCGCCGGGGGCCGGGACCGGGACCCCCACCGCCCCGACCCCCGCCGGGGCCCCCGCCACCGGGGACGGGCCCGCCGGGGACGGGAGGCCGCCGCTGTTCATGGCAACGCCGCCAGCCTCAGCACCATGGGGAGGGGCCGCGGGAGCCGCCGCCGTCACCCGGAGCTCCGACTCCGGAAGGGGGGAGCGGGGGGCGCGACTGTGCTTCTCTTAAAGGGGCCGCGCGGCTCAGCCCGCCGGGGGAGAGGGGCGGAGGCGGCTCGTCAATGGGCCCGGGCCGGGGCTTGTTTATTCCATTTTCCTCTTCCTGAGCGGACGCCCTGCTGCGCATGCGCGGGAGAAGGGTGTTCTGGGTAATCCAGGACGAGCGAGGCGCTGGGGGACCCGGGCAGAGGGTCCCGCGCAAGCCTAGCGCGGGGGGAAGGGGACGCGCGCGCGCGCCTCTCGCCAGTGACATCTCCCCGCGCGTGGCAGCTCCGGGACTCGGGGGACGGACCCTCCCCCGGGCATCCCCGGCCGTCTCGTGCCTGCTGGAAACACCTCCCAAGAGGCCGCAGCCTGAGTGCTGCCCTCGCCCCGCGCATTCTGCTGCCTCTGAGGGAAACCATGTGAAAGCATCAAGGCCCTCGCAAGTGACGAGTAGCTCAGAGGCTGGCTGTTGTGCAGCCGGGGCTGTGTTCACGCCTCCTCCATTGGTGGCTGCAAAGCCCCCCGCGCTCAGTAAAGAATAAGTAGCCATTGATCAGCACCAGGGTGCTCGTGTAAGGCAAACAAACAAACCAGGGAGGCGCTTGCAATGTCAGGGAGGGGTGCCGCAGCCCTCACGCCTGTGGGTGAGTTCTCCGGCCTGTGTTGTTATCTGGGAGGTCAGACTAGATTATCATGCTCCACCACCTTTCAGCATAGTTTACTTGTAGCTAGGTAAGTAATGGTTTAAAACACAGCTTCCTTCTGATGGTTTGTTGACATAACATGTGAAATCCTGGCCTTGTTCAAGTAAATGGGAAACCCCCAGCTGATGCCACTGGAATTTTATCATTTACTTCAGTGGAGCCAGGATTTCACTCATCACCTTCAAACGTGGCAATGATTCAATATGCATTTGGGGGGGGGGGGGAAACTTTCTGTGATATCTCTACTGTATTCTGTAGCTAAATCCGCTTTCAAAATATGTACCCTCAAGGAAAGTGTACCATGTTACCAGTTTTCTTCACTTGCATTCCACCAGACAGACAGGAGAGAGGCTGCCTTGGCCACACTTCTGGCTTTAAAATTATGAATTTGTGAATACTCTCATTGATATCAAATGAGGCAGGTGAGGTGAGGGCTGTAGGATTGGACCCCTCAAATGCCACAGATGGTAAAAGTATTAAATTTAGAATTATTACCAAGTGACAGAAAATGAGACATATTATGGTGGTAGCAAGGTAATTCAACAAGAAAATCCAGGGTTTTCCATTTTCCATGATACGCAGGTATGGCTAAATATTTGGTATTTTTATACAATATATGGCCTGAAGAAAAATATATTCTGATGATAACTTTAAACGTATATATAAATTACATTATTTGTGTGCAGTGCAGCCATGTCTGTCCCAGTATATTAGAGAGACAAGGAGGGTGAAGAAATATCTTTTATTGGACCAACTTCTGTTGGTGAGAGAGACAAGCTTTTGAGCCACACACAGCTCTGCATCTTGCCTCTCTCACCAACATGTTGGTCCAATAAAAGATACTACCTCACCCACTTTGTCTTTCATTGTTATTTATAAACATCTTGTGCTATTGTCTGTTCTAACTCAGTAGGCTACCACATATTGCGTCATGATACCAATCTTTAATCAGAACTCCCCATTTTAACCAATGGCCCTTTGTTAGTCTTGTAGACACTGTCCTCAAATTCTAATATATTATTTTTAAAGGAACTAATACAATGTGTATATAACAATGAGAATATCTCATGTTCTTTCACTAATGTATCCCTCCTCCCTTTCTTCCCCATTTCCTTACAGCCAAACCTTGCTGTGTTTTCTCTTATTTAAACTAAGATCTCCGGCCAGGGACCTGTCATTTCTTAATTGCCTGAAAACACCATGTACAACTATGACATTGTGTAAATACTAATATTGTGAGGCTGTTTCTGCAATGTCTGTTCTCCTTTGTAGATTAAAGGTGGGAGTTTGGACACACCCTCATTTTGAGTTTCATGACAGGATTTGGAAAATATTTCCAAAAGCATAACTTTAAATTTCATGTTGAAAAACAAACAACAAATTCCTTCTTCACAGATGTTTGAAAACTGACTTAAAATTAATGCAAAATAAGGGATTCTCCCTTTGGATGAGCGAGACTCGGCAAACTTGCCATTTTAAAAGCGTGTTTAAAGACTCTAGGGATGGAGAATTTTGTTGTGTGGGTTTTCAGTGAGTCATTTGCAATCTCAAGAATTTTTAAGTCTTCCTCAATCAGACTGTCTCCACAGTTTGTGACACAATCCTTGCAATTATATATATAGCAGAAGAATCCCCATATTTTTAAGCACCATGGATATTATTTTGGTAAGAAAAACATTTACTGTGGAATTAAGATCCCTTTTTGTCTTGCTTAGACTCATTATAAAAAATAGAAAATCAGGGGCTGCAATCAAGATGCTTTGACAGTTTGTACGAAAAGAGATTTTCAAGAATGAGTGGGATTTTAAATGTCACATTGAAACAAATCAAAATACTCCCTCATCACATAAAGACTTTAAAAACTTTTTAAAAAGCTGTCTTAAAATGAAACCTCAGACCACAGTTCTAGCAATTAGCATTATTGGTATGACTTTTTCAGGTGGTTGCAAACCAAGGGAGAGCAAATGAATTGCTTGGTTGAAGAGGTTGGTCAGAAAGATGGGCAAGATCCAGGCCCATCCTATCCAATGAGTCATGGTTCTATTATTTGCTTATTATATGGTGATCAAGTCATAGTCACTGTAAATGTCTCTTTGTGGAGTGCAACCACAAACACACCTGCTCTGTGAGATTTGCAGCTCACTGGTGTTCACTGGAGTCCCCATTCAATTAATGACATCTGGGTTCAGTCCTTGCCTGGGTCAGCTCCTGCTGCAACCAGTCCCTGGTCTGAGAACACCAGGTAGTGCCAGAGTACTGCCCACTCGCTGGTGAGGTAATCTACATACTGTACATCCATGGGGATGTTAGACCATGTCCAAATGGAAGGATAAAGTTGTCTGTTGGGGATCAGTACAAGTTGGCTAACCCAATTGTATTGGAGTGGGATGTTATTCATTTTAACCAGCTTCTAGGGAATTTTCAGAGATTCCCCTCTCAGAAGCTGTGGGATTTCCAGTCCTATTAGGGGAAACCAGCCTACCATTGTGAGTCAGATCGGGACAGATGAGGCTCCCCTCGACTGAGGGAGATTCTCCTGTTGTTCAGGAATATCTAGAAGACCATCATGAACAGCATTACGCCATGCGGTACTTTCAGCAAGACATCAAATTTCTAACAGGGCTGTAACTTTATGATTGAACCACAGAGAATGAGTAATGCAAATAACATCCTGAGTCAGGCATATGACCTAGTGGGTTTTGGCAGATTTCACTCACACTGGAATCACTAGAGAAAATAGCTTTCTCCAGGCTCTAAGGGTTTTTGCACCATGGCTTTTTGAATACAGGGAGCTCCTGTGACAAGGTTTGAGCTTGCAGAAGGATGTGCAAACATCTTTTACCTCAAATGACTATCCACTACATGACAGTAGGTAGGTGGCTCTACCTTGTTAGCAGGTATTGGAACCTGACCAGGAGTTGCAGTTTAATTGCTACTGATTCTCTGGGGCAGTTGTGATTAATTAGATTCCATCATGAATATAATAAGAGAAGTGGGATTAGCTAGGATTTATGACAGGACCTAATGGCAAGAATCCTAGGAGGGGAAGAACCCAAGGAGAAAGCTTAGATAGACCTACCAAGCTTAAGGAGAAGGTGCACGTTGTGGATTGTGTTGTGTTATTTTGGATTTACAATTTTGTTAATAAAGCCAGGTTCTAGGAGGCGTGACGTTTTGACTCTACAGCAACAGTGTAGCTTTTATTCAGTGCTGGGAAAGGACTCCAAGCTCTTAAAATGTTCTAGCAAATATTTTTGATTGGGTATTTCACATTGCTATGTTCTGCTACCAATGTCACCTGTAAATGGCTTTGACATTTAGGGATCAATCTCTTATAGGCTCATGTGGTGACTTCGCTGCCCAACATCTGACTGAAGCAGTGGAAGAGTGTTATTTTGTGACAGGTCTGATTAGAGAGTCTGATAACATTTGCACACAGGCCATTTGATATCTTTTTTTAATTAAGTACAAAATTACTACATCAGTATCCACCTAGCCGAATACATCTACATCTGTGATTCAAAATCCTGACTACTGTAGTCAATGAGAAGGGAAAGTCAATAACAGAAAACACAGCAATGGCTGAAGTGTTAAAGATCTTTTTTGTATCAGTTTGCACCAAAACAGTTAGCAGTGACTGGACGACTAACATAGTGAACATCAGTGTAAATGGGGTAAGCTCTGAGGCTAAAATAGGGAAAGAACAAGTTAAGAATTAGGTGTCTTCAAGTCAGTAGGACCTGACAAAAATACACTGGGACCTGGCTGAAGAGATCTCTGAGCCATTAGCAATTATCTTTGAGAATTTGTATAAGACGGGTAGAGATAGTGGAGGACAGGAGAGGTCCCAGAAGACTGGAAATGGGCAAATTAGTTCCTGCTTATAAAAAGGGAAATCAGGACAACCCAGGAATCAGTCAGTTTAACATTGGTACCTGGAAAGACAATGGAACAAATAATCAATTTGTAAGCACATAGAATATAATAAGGTGATAAATAACAGTCAACATGGATTTGTCAAGAACAAATCATATCAAACCAACCTAATATCGTTCTTTGACAGGGTAACAAGACTTCTGGATGTGGGGAAGCAGTAGATGTGAGGTATCTTGACTTTAGTAAGGTTTTTGATCCTGTCTCACTTGACCTTCTCCTAAGCAAATTGGAGAAACAGCCTAGACCAGCGTTTCTCAAATGCAGCCACAGTGGCGACATGTGGCCACCAGGGACTTTTCTTACAGCCACAACCTCCTGGGTGGTGACTGGGAGGTGGTGAGAAGCAGTGGGCCACCAGCAGGAGTTGGTCCCTGCTCCCTTCTGGAGCCACAAACACTGTAGGAGCAGGCAACCAGTGTGAGTTCCCCACCTTCCTAGGGGCGGTGTGGCTTGGGCTTTGGGCTTCATCCCTGGGGTGGTGGGCAGCAGGCT
Source organism: Trachemys scripta elegans (assembly GCF_013100865.1). Classification (NCBI taxonomy): domain Eukaryota; kingdom Metazoa; phylum Chordata; order Testudines; family Emydidae; genus Trachemys; species Trachemys scripta. The sequence continues at coordinate 301,673,542 of NC_048298.1, forward strand.
CTGGCCATGCAATGGTGGGCTTCATCCCCCAGCGCAGGGCTTTGGGCTCTGGCCCTGGGCTCATTCTCCCCATGTCATCCCTGGGCCCTGCTGCCTCCTCTATCCCTCAGTCGTGCAGCAGGACCCCAGGATCCAGCCCCAAACTCACCTCCCACATCACTCCGACCCCCACTACCTCTTTCAGCCCCCCCATCACCCTTTGCCCTCCTTACCCACCTCCCATCCAGGGTTTTATTGGTCTCCCACCTTGCCAGGGATGAGTAAGTTTGCTGTGAAAAGTGATATTAACAAATATACAAATATCGCTTTTCACAGTAGCAGACTTACTAGCTAGCAAAAAAAATTTTAAATCAACCAAAAAAAGCAAAACACGCAAAGCACCTTATTTGTGTTTCTATTCTGTTTACATCCAGTAAAGATTAGAGACAACTGTACATTCTTTTTATTATTGAGTCTGCAAAAAAACCCTACATAAATAAATTACTATGATTTGGACATGGATATGTGCATATTTATTGGTTTTTCCTAAAGTTAATTAAGTATTTAAGGAAAAATTGTCAGAACGGCCACCAAAAAATGTATTGTGAGAACGCCTGGCATAGATGAACCTTCTATATGATGAGTGCACAACTGACTGGAAAACAGAGAGTAGTTATCAATGGTTCACAGTCAAGTTGGAAGGACATATCAAGTGGGGTCCCACAAGGATCTGTCCTGGGTCCAGTTCAATGAATATCTTCATAAATGATTTGGATAATGGCTTAGAGCAGTGGTTTTCAACCTGTGGTCCATGGGATTCTGCAGACTATGTCTAAGGGTCTGCAAAAGGTTGTCATTACCCACAGAAGAGAGGTTTTTAACAGTTGGATTCCTGAGGGTCCGCAGATTGTCTAAAATTTCCAAAGGGGTCCACACCTCCATTCAAAGTTTTTTCGGGGTCCGCAAATGAAAAAAAGTTTAAAACCACTGGCTTAGAGCGTACACTTATAAAGTTTGCAGATAATACCAAGCTGGGAGGGGTTGCAATTGCTTTGGAAGACAGGATTAGAATTCAAATTGATCTTGAAAAACTGAAGAAATAGTCTAAAATAAATAGGAAAAAATTCAATAAGGACAAATGCAAAGTACTCCACTTAGGAAGGAATAATCAATTGCACACATACAAAATGGGAAATGACTGCCTAGGAAGGAGTACTGCAGAAAAGGATCTGGGGGTTACAGTGGGTCACAAACTAAATATGAGTCGACAATGTAATACAGTTGCAGAAAGAACGAACCTCATTCTGGGATGTATTAGCACAAGTGTTGTAAGCAAGACATGAGAAATAATTCTTCCACTCAGCACTAATAAGGCCTCAGTTGGAGTACTCTTGACAGTTCTGGGAACCACACTTCAGGCAAGATGTGGACAAATTGGAGAAAGTCCAGAGGAGAGCAACAAATATGATTAAAGTTCTAGAAAACATGACCTATGAGGAGAGACTGAAAAAACTGGATTTGTTTAGTCTAGAGAAGAATGGGCGGGGGGTGAAATGATGATAGTCTTCAAATACATGAAAGGTTGTTATAAAAAGGAGTGTGGTAAATTGTTCTCCTTATCCAATGAGGGTGGGACAAGAAGCAATGGAACAAATTACAGTCTTAGGGAGATTGTGGAAAACTCTGTCCTTGAAGGTCTGCGATGATCTAGATAATACTTAGTCCTGCCTCAGTGTAGGAGACTGGACTAGATGACCTATTGAGGTCCCTTCCAGTCCTATGATTCTATGATATGAATCTCTTTCCTCTGCACATTCCACAGAAACAGATGGTAGAGTGATTGAGACAGTGTGCGAAAGCCATCCTTTTAGGAAGGGTGGGAGGAGGCAATTGGGGAGGATGTGTTTGGGGCATAGGTGGATGGGGTTTGGTAGTAGAATGGATGGGGAAGGTGTGTGTTGAGTTGTGAAAGGTACCAAGAGCAACTGTAGGACTGGAAGGGACCTCAATAGGTCATCTAGTCCAGTCCCCTACACTGAGGCAGGACTAATGTGTTGAGGTAGAGGAGGTGAACGCCATAAAAGTTAGTTGTCATAATTAAGGCTATGTTTTAGTCATGGATATTTTTAGTAAAAGTCACGGACAGATCACGGGCAGCAAACAAAAATTCACGGTCCATGACCTGTCCATGACTTTTACTAAAAATACCAGTGAATAAAACTTGGGGGGGGCTGCCTGGGGACCCCGCAGGTGCTGGGGGAGGACGACCCGGCTGCTTGAGCAGGGGCAGGTGCTGGTGTGCGGCCCAAGACCCTCACTCGTGCTGGGGGGTGGGGTTGGCAGGTCCGGCAGGCTCCCTATCTGGCTCCGTGCCTACCCCACAGCAGCAGCAGAGTTTGGGTGTAGGTGTGGGTTGGGGCATGGGATGGGGTGAGGCAGGTTCTGGGCGGCGCTTACCTGAGGGGGCTCCCCGGAAGCAGCAGCATCCCCCTCACTTAGCTGCTAGGTGGAGGCGTGGCCAGGCAGCTCTGCTGCACGCTGCCTCCACCTGCAGGTACCACCCCTGCAGCTCCCATTGGCCACAGTTCCCAGCCAATGGGAGCTGCAAAGCCAGTGCTCTGGGTAGAGGTAGCATGCAGAGCTGCCTGGCCACGCCTCTGCCTAGCATCTGAGTGAGGGGAATGTCACCGCTTACGGGGAGCTCCCAAGGTGAGCGCCACCCAGAGCCCACCTCACCCATCCTGTGCCCCGTCCCACACCCAAACTCTGCTGCTGGGGGCGGGGGTGTGGTGGACTGAGACTGCCCCAGCAGCGGCCGGTGCACCTGGTGCAGGGGCTGCCTGAGCTGCCCTTGAGCCAGGTGCACCGGCTGCTGCAGAAATCAGAGGTCACGGAAAGTCATGGAATCTGTGACCTCCGTGACAAACTCGTGGCCTTAGTCATAATCTGTAGTGGTGTTCCTCAGTTTGCAATACCTTCTCTAAGTTACCAGGAATCCTATGTTTTCTTTCCCGCGTTAGAGATCTTTTTCTTTCACACTCATCAGACTATCTCCCTCTCTCCTTTTCAAATCTCTTCAGCTTCCCATTTCCCATCACATCATGTTTAAACTTGTTTTCATTTCAGCATCAGAACCCAACATAATTGCCCCAGTCTACATCTCCAAGCTAGTCTTTTTAACACATTGCTGGCTCTGCTTTGCCAGTGACATCAACCTCAATGCTCTGTTCACCCACTTCTGCAATTGTCTCTGTGACATTTTCTATGCAATCCTCAATGTGTAAAATGCCTTCCCTGTTCTGGTCCATCAAGCTACTACACTCTTTTCATTTAAATCCCTCCTAAAGGGTCATTTTCCATGATGCCCATAAGAAATTATTCAACCAATATTAATAGCAAAAAATCCTAGTCATTGCTTCTGCTGGGTTTCATTGCGCATACTAGCTACACTGAATCTGTCTTGCTTAGACTGTAAGCTCTTTGGGGCAGGGGTTGTCTGTATTTTGTGTCTTGTACAGTGCCAAACATATTGTTACTGCTTCATAAATAATAAATAAAATAAGAATAAAATGAAGAATAATGAGAAGTTCTGGAACTACACCACCCCCTCTCACTCCAACAATGAGTTATGATATGGGCGCACTACCTGAGGCAAGCCGCTTTAATTAGCCAAGCTCCACCTTTCCAGCTATTGCCAATCGACAGGGCAAATTACAGGAGTAACTGAGCTACAATATTATCACAGATGCATATGTGAAGAAAGATATGGAGGTGTGATTTAGAGACTAGAGCAAAGGACCAGGATAGGCTAACAGTGAGGGCCTCCACTTTTAGATAGAATGACTCACTAACTCACTGTGAGAGTGGGCAAGTCAGGTGACCTTTTTTTTTTACTCTAGAAGACAATCAAGCTGTAAAGCAAGCCATACTAGGTCCTCACAGCTGCTGTATCTAAGTTTGAGCTTTTCTGTGGAAATTAATAGCTTCCTACACCCACCCACACAAACTGCTGCTTTACTCCTGTTCCAGCTCCACTTTCATTGGTAACAAATTTTAATAAAAATATTAGAAACACAAGAACAGAAACTTCTCATTAAGAGTTTTAAACTGAGCAAGTCAGCTGATAGATTCTGACGAACAAAGTCAACCATCTGGAAGGGGCTGCTCTCACTCAGTTTTAAAGTTTTCTCCCTCTTGTGATGACAAATGTTGCTGCGTATTTCCATGAGACATTTAGAATCTCACTCGGATTTTTGCTTTGAATCTTCCTCTTTCGGATTGTTATCACAGCTTGAATGATGCACCTCCCTAAAGACATCAACAAATTACGCGGACTTTCAGCCATAGATTGAGCAGCAGAAACTGCATTTGCTTCAAAAATTGGATTGTAATTAAATGGCCAAAAGTCAGCTTTGTCCAACCTGCCCTGGTATATTTTTATCAACACTTATAAGCTAAGGATTAAGGGAACACAAGAGAGAGAAATACAGTGGCACTAACAGATATCTAGTCTGGTTCACATAATACAGCTCCTTCTGCAATGATCCTTGCAACAGAAGGAAGAGGCTCCCGGTCCCTCAGAGGGGCCCCTTATCCCCCGTCACAGCCATTTCCTTCGGGTGCAGGTCTCAGTTATATACATTCTTGGGCCTTCAGCTTTTGAAGAAGTGGTTTCATGGTGTAAAGGTTTGTGGTCACTGACGCGCACCCTTAAGAGAGCCACCTGCTGCGCTCAGTTTCACTCAGTTGGGTCTGGGGACTGCAGGCTCCAGTCAAGCAGGAGAGTCTCCGGCACCAGCAACCATGAGACCAGACCAAGCCAGAACCTGTGCCAGCAGCAGCCCTCTTCAGCTGTTTGGTAAGGGCACACCTAGCACAAAGCCTCCTCCAGTCCTCCCTTACTATTATCTGATTCCTTTCTCCTTTTTTTCTCTCACTTCTGCATCCCCACTCTCTCCCTCTGTCTATCCTCTCCTGATTCTCTTCTCTTTTCCCTCCCATGGCTCTTTCACTCAGTCTTTCCTGCCCACCTCCTTTGACCTCCCTCTCATTCTCTTCCCCTCCTTTCTTCTCTTCCTTGCATGCTGTTCTCTCTCCCTCTCCTCTCCACCTTCACAATCTCCCCCTTCCCCATCCCCTTTTGGATTTTACTCTCAGTGCACCCAAATTCGTCTCATGTACAAGGAAAGAATTCAGACTTAATGACAAAGTGGTTGTTTTCCAGTGTAAAGAATGCAAATACTGACTTATTCGGATTGTTTTAAGCAATATGGGGCAATTTCTTAGCTAAACCTTATATGGAATACCATGGCAGAGTAAGACTTAATATTGCATTTGTGGGTTATTTGGTGGTGTTTTAGAGTAAATTATGTTGTTTTGTATTTTTGGGTGTAAGTGGAAGAACACATCATATTAAAATGTAGCAACATCTACCTGATTCATTGTTATTGCAAAGCTTTTAGTTTGTAAAGACTTGGTTTCCCATTTTAAAAAAAATATTCCAAATGTTTTAATGTTAGGAGAAATGGAGACCACATTTATTATATGTGAGATGCTTCCAAGCTACTTTCCTTTGTCTCTGAAATAAACTTTCCTTGCTTGAGGCGAGCTTGATCTAGTTGTTACAAAGGATTGTGAATCAGGAGAGAGGGTTTTTTTTTCTGGCTCTGCCACAGCCCTGCTGTATGACTGGGAAAGTCATTTCATGATTTTGTTTCCCCAATTGTAAAAAGTGGGCAATAAAACTTACCTGCCTTCCAGAGCTGTTATTAGGTATGGTTCATTAATGTTTGTAAACCTATTTGACATCTGCCAAGGGAAGGCACAGTAGAAATTAAAACGATTATTTTATGATCTCCTGCTGCAAATGACTCTAGTGAAATGAGTACTAAATAAAACCTGTCAGGCTTAGATTTTGGTAGATTTTCTTTTAGAAAAGCAAAGGATGTGAAAAAAGTACAGTAATCTTTGTGGGAATCAGAGTTAATGTAGCATCCAATCCCGGGCTTTGTTAGTTTTACACAGTGCATTAAAAACTAACCATAGTGTTACTATTAATTATTATTTGTACTACTGTAACACCTACAGTACTACTGTAACACCTACAGACCCACACTGGGATCAGGGCCCTATTGAGTTAGGTGCTGTACAAACAGATAGTGAGAGACATTCTGTGCCCTGAAGACAAGATGGACAAAGGGTGAGAGAATGGGAGTATTATTATCTGCATTGTGTACCATGGTTAATTGTGTAGATATATAATTTGTCAGTTCAGAAGTACAGCGGGATTTTCACTGGGGATTGTTGTATCCATGCATATAAAAATGTGGTACTTTTAAAAAAAAATCATTTTTAAAGTAGGATTTATAACTTTAGTGAGTGATAATGATATTCTTAAAATTGAAGTAGCCGTTTTCCAAGAATTTCTAAAGGTTCTTCATTATTGCTCAGAAGTCTGTACTGAAAATGAATAATGTAGCAGTCCAGGTCTGACAGACTTTATCCGTCTTTATCCGCTGATGTAAAAATGTCATCATAAAACTGTATTTACCCAGCAAAGAAAAGTTATGTTAAAATAACATTCAGAGACTCTCTAAAACTAAGATGATCAGGAAACTATAAAGTTAAGACTCCACCTCTATCTTTACCTCATATATCTGCAATTGCAGAAATACATGTGTTAGTCTCTAAGTACTCCTGTTCTTTTTGTCCTACATGTGTTATTTGCTGCAATAGCCAGGCAGCAAGAATTTGGAAAGGAATCCTGGGAGCATTATGAACCAGAGTTTGTTTGTTTTATGACAATTAAAAGCTCCTCCCCTTACTGATTCTCTGGCCATCCTAACCAGACGAGACACATGTGGTTAAAGGTAATATTATCCGGGGTGAAATTAGCTGTTTTTGCACAAATCCAGGTAAGTGAAGTGCAGAGAGATGGGGGAATAGGGCTGTTGTGCAGCTGCCCTCCCCACTTCACCCTGCAGTTTATGGGATGGAATCATTGCCCTTCTATGTCACTTGTGGATATGCATAATCACTGAACCTGAAACTGTCCAATGCCACCTTTCATGGCAGCCTATATGGGGCTGGCACTAAAATCTCTCTGCAACCACTATGGGTGCAGAGACCCCATGTGTCTTTAATAGCGGACCTCTCCATGCAGCCTCAATTGTGAGGAGCATGTGGTGCAGAGGGATTTGTGTTGGTTTAACTCACCAGAGTGAATTTCACCCTTAAGAAACAGTCCTGTTTCATTTATATTTCCTACATTAACTTTTCATGACAGCTTTTCATGGGGATGCCCATAGTTTCAGGACAAATTAGAGGAATCAAGTTATGAGTTACTGATTTAGGTCCCAATCTTGCAATGACGTTAATGGACATTTTGCATGAGTAAGAACTGCAATTTCAGCCCCTAAAAAGCTCCAGACTAGACAGCAATTTCTCCGATTGCGCAAAAGCTGAAAGACAATAACACTGACATACATATCACGGAGCCTATAGAAAACAAAACTGAAGGGTTTAACATTCCTGTACGGGAGTACCAGAGAAGTCTGAGACTAGAGATTTCATTTCTATTTTTTAAACAGATATCAGAATTATTTGGGACCTAGTTTTCTCCAGAATTTGTCAGTCTCACTGCAATGCAAAGATTACTTTCTTATAAACCAACGGATAAAACACGCCAGAGCATGTTCAGACACAGACCCATGCCCCTGCCAGAAATTGTAAATCAGTGAACATCCAAGAGGCAGAATCATGTTTTATCCTGACTACACTCTCTCCTGAAGCATGTTAAATCTTTATGCAAGCCAAACAAATTCTTTGTACGAGACGAGTACATGCTCTGCTTACATGGTGAAACACAGTGGGATCTTCTGGACCACAATGTATCTTTGCTTTGTCATACATTATCAAATCTTTTATGGATCAAAAATTTAAGAAATGTTATTTCTGAGATGAAGATTCCTGAAGGTAAAAAGGATTATTTGGATTTTTGCAACTGAATAAAACCGAGCTTGGTCTATCCATGCTGTATTTCTTTTGAAGATAGACCCTAGCATTTTCATTTGGGGGAACCAAAGTTTGCCCAACTTTCAAGCAGATAAACATTTGGAAGATAGTCAGGGAATGCACTAATTCAGCATATACCTAGCTACCATAGACAGGCTCCTGTCCCTGGCCACTGGCATCCATTCTGGATCTGTGCTCATCAACAGTGGAGACCTCAATGGGAGAGATTGCAGGTTCCTTGCACTGCTGCATTGAGTGGACTTACTGCTACCAAAGGGAGATGGTATATCCAGGGCTGAATCAAGGCACAGGATTAATAAACTATCCTAGTTTACTCTTATTTGGGGTATGTAGAGATCTGTATGTATATCGAGAATATAACTTTCAAAAGAGCTGAATATAAAATAGCAAAAGCAGTATCATTTAGACCATTCACTCAGTTACTGTTGTCTTTGCTGCCATTTTGCTCTGCCAAGTTGAAGCAACCAGTAACTAAGACAACTCTCTCAAACGCCTCATGGAAATGTTCACTGAAAAACCCAGGGACATGAGAGTAATGCTAATGTCAGAGATAATGAAATGGGAGAGCCAGGTTGTGAAAAAGAATTTCCAGAACAATAACAACAAAAAATGGAAGAGCTGTAGAGGGTAACAAAGAAGACTAACAACCAATTGCAGGCTCACAAGACAGCAATGGAAGAGATCGAGGACTTTTCAGTTGCAGTGATCAAAACTGTTATAATAATTAAGAGGAAAGTAGAACTTAGCAAAACGAGGCCACAGCCAAGAACATCTAGAACTTGTATATTTGAGTGAGCAAGGAAGACCCAGCTTTTGATTCACTTTGTGTAATACTGTTCGTCAATTCCTTGACATATCCTCCCACAAAGATGCTACAGGAATCAAAATAGAAGCACAATGCAAAATACTGGATTAGGGACTGTTTGTCTGTGTAACCCTAAGATCTGAAAGGGACATTATGTTTGAAGGATAGAATCTTCTTTTTCCTGACATACTTCATGGAAGCCAAAAGGTTAAAAAAGACAGATTAGCTACTGTGTGGATATCTTCCACCCAGTTCAGGTCCAGCTAGGATAGTGAAGGAATATCTGTCGCCTTTTCTAGGGCACATCCTTGGAAACCACACTACTTAAAAAAGCAAACAACCCCCCCCCCACAAATTGACTTCTATGTGTTGTAAAGTAGAACAATAATTACACTTATTTTTACAGTATAGGTTTAATTGTGTAAGTAATTCTCTTGATGTATGAGACCTAAGTATGTTTTGGACAAATACTTATTGGGTTACAGTGTGTTCCTTTATGGTGTGAACACATTTAATTTTACATTTATAAAATTATTTTATAATTGTATTTTTTTTCAATTATCTGGCTCATTACCGTACATGACATGCAGTGATACATTAGCACAAAACCTATTATTCTTTTAAACATTTTATTGATTCATTTTTACCTCTTTTACACTTTTTAGCATAGCTCTTGCCGACAGGCTCCTCCTCCCCCACAATAAACAGAACACAAGGAAACCAGCTGTAGTGGAAATTATTGTTTTAATTCAGAGGGGAAATGTGTACGGTACTAGGGTGACAAAGAGTATCATTTCTTCAGTAACTGTCAGTGACACATACATTCTCGTGTTTTCATTTCTCTATTTCATGGAAACTTTTCTCTTTGGAGGCAAGTTATTATGGCCCAGACCCTGCAGCGCTTCCTCATGTGAGTACTTCATACTCACAAGAAGTTAGTAGCTCCATTAACATCAGTGGAACTATTCTTGTAACAGGACTGAGCCCTCAGTGTGTAAACCTGAAGGGTATTTTTGATATCCTTTTAATAAACAATGCAAAAAGCCTCATTATCAGGTGAAGCTAGTGGGTTTATAAAAATACTTTGGTTTTTAACTGAATAAATTGCATGGTTTTCATGGAATGGACACATGTTCAATTCCCATAAGCAAATCACTGTATATAGCCAAGAACACTGATGGTCCAAAGCCACATGATGATTGGCTAGTTGGCCTTTTTTGATTATGTCTGTCCCAGCCGTTTACCAACACACACACAAAACTCTATTTCCCTGGATCAAGGTGCAGTAAGGGACTGGTTAATATGGGGGGCAAAAATAAGGAACCCTGTGATGATGGAAGATGAATTGAAGCAGTTATGGGGGTATGGAAAGTGAGGGTCTAAAAAAGAAAAAGTCACTCTTTAAATCCTTCTACCAAATGGCAAGTTACTATTTCTTGTTTGCAGTGTTGTTGTAGCTGTGTCGGTCCCAGGATATTAGAGATAGAAGGTGGATGAGGTAATATCTTTTATTGGACTATGTTTTGTTGGTGAAAGAGACAAAAATTTGAGCTATTTCAGCACTGGTTGGTGGCCCTTTCCGCCACTTTTAACCTTCTTTCCAAACAGGGAACTTTTCAGCAGTCCAAATGAATGTGAATTTATAAATTAAAGTGAATTGAAAGTAGCTGTCAAGCCATAGAGTGCTCCTGGAAGAGCACTGACTGCAACAGGGCTGCATATGGGCACAGGAGTCTACCTGCACAGAGCTCATTGCAGTATCGTGGTCCATGGGCCCCACATGCTCCCACTGTAGCCAAGAGAAGTTTTGCCATTTATTTAAATAGGAGCATGATACGTACTCAATTCCTACAAGCAAAATAACAGTATGGTAGTTTGAGAAATGTACTTTATAATATTTAAGATGCAGAATCACAGGGACTGAAGGACAAGTATCTTAGCAAGGTGAAAGGTAAATGAAAGTTTGGATAAAAAGAACATCAGATTGGAAATAAGGTGTACCTTTTTAACAGTGAGGGTAATTAACCATTGGAACAATTGACCAAGGGTCGGCGTGGATTCTCTATCACAGGCAATTTTTAAATCCAGATTGGATGTTTTGCTAAAAGATCTGCTCCAGGAATTATTGTGGGGAAGTTCTATGGCCCGTGTTATACCGGAGGTCAGACTAGATGAGCACAACGATCTCTTCTGGCCTTGGAATCTGTCTTTGTCCAAGAGTTCTCAAAGAATTTAAGAAAAAAGTGGCTGAGCTGATCACAAATGCATACATTCTCTCCTTAAAATCAGCTACTCTTACCAGAGCTATGGCAACTCCTATGTAGCTGGAAATATTAGAAAGAGAGACAGAAAAATGGAAAGCTAATTAATACATACAAAATGATCCAAAACATAAATTCATTCAATGGGAAAAAGAAACCTGGACAGCATAAATGATGAAACAGGAATAGGAGTGACAAACAGATACAAATTTGCAATGCAAGATGACAGCAAAAAAAGCCATTAAGAGTTTGAGCTGCATGTGCAGTGGTATCACATGAGAAACACTACTGATCTTTGTGTCATCATTATCCTTGTTGTCCCAGAGAGGGAAACTGAAGCACAGAGAGGCAAAGTGACTTGCCCATGGATTCACAGTGAGTCAATGGCAGAGCAAACAAAGGATCCAGGTCTCCTGGCACCCAGCCAGGTGTACCATTGAAAAAACAAATGTAGAAAATGGGTGCCACTGACAGAAGAATATAATGCAAATCCCAAAATGGGATCACTTATCTAAAATCACTAATTAACTATGAATCTGGTTATGATGACGCTTATACATGAGCATTAACCAGCCTCTTCCAACTAAGCAAGGTACAATAGTAAAAAGGAATAATTTTACTGAAAAATAAAAACTGATGAAATCTATACCCAGGGTGCTACAAATAGGTAAGGCTCAGTAGGTGGCGGTCAAACTCTTGGAAATGGTGACCAGGAATAGGAGACTGATAATGAGTTAGGAGTGATGTGGTAGGATGTGGAGGTGAAGGAATACATTCCTCTTCCCCCACAGCTATTGCCTAGCTGATGATAGACAATGGAGGATGAGAAGAAGTTTTAGGAAGATTGAAAACTGATTGGTGAGCAGAGCTTTGATACACTTGTTACAGGTGTGACAGTCATTTTCTCTGGGCATGTGTCGGGGGAGGGCTGAAAATGGTGTTCCTGAAGTAGGCTGCACGGGAGCTGCTGCTTCTCCTTCATGCTCCCTAAGGAGAGATCTTTTAGATTCTGGCCCACATGAAGGCACAATGGATTGGACAAACTGGAGATGTTTATTATCAGAACAGCCAAGAGAGATTTGTTATTTTGTGTATTAGACTGATGTAGTATCTCTTCAAGAATGGGATAATAAAGTCCAACAGAACAGGCAAGAAGATTAATGCACTTGCTGAATATTTATTGCTGCTGCACTTTGTTTGTTTGTCCTGGCTTCAAAAATTACATTTCTTGTTTCTTCAGAAATTATAGTGCTAATCTGGAATTTTCTTTCAGCCTTGGAGATCCTTCCAAAAAGGGATAATACTTTAAGATTGATACCTTTGAATGAAAACAAGAGGATGTTTGAAATAGAGCTGTTAACCAAAAACACCAATGTGAAAGAGAAAATTAGGAACAGGTCTGGTTTCCAGATTTTAAATCAATATTCTGGTGATGTAATATTTATATTGTTGTAGTGTCCAGAGGCCCTGTTGTTCAAGATGCTGCCCAGAAGAGTTTACAGTCGATGAGCATATCTACACAGTTTGTGCACCTATTTAACTAGTTTTTAGTTATTTGTGTAATCAGTGATTTAGTTAATTTGGTGCATAAATTTTGCATAGACAAGGTTTAAGAAAGCATTTACAAGTAATTTTTGTTTAGAAAAATGGAATGCAAATCTTTAGCTTGCAATTAGAGAAAGAACTGGTTAAACTAGTTGTGAGCTGTGAAACTATCCATAAATTCAAAGACTTCAAAGGAATGCATATATATTCAATATACATTGCTCTGTCTGAAGCAAATCCCATAAAGGAAATATGCAAAGGGAATTTGACTATAGGGTGTAAGGAATAGTTTGCATAGGGAAAAACATAATGGGTGAAATCCTGCCCACTAAAACTGAAGGCAAAACTCCCATTCACTTTAAAGGAGTAAGGGTTTTACCCAATGTGTCAGCCTGAGAGTAAGTGTTTCTTTCGATGACTGTTGAACTTGCTTTCTCTAGGGCTGAATTTAGCCCATAGTGTGTAAGACAGTCCAAGTAGGTTTTACTTGCATGCTAAAGGAGTGGAAAGATATAAATTACACCAAATAAAAAGGACACCATATTATTGGGTTTATTTTGGCACCCATTTAGGAAAAAGGGGCTGGATTATATCTGTTCAGACTCCAAGCTCAGCACTTCAGAAGGGAGTTCATGCTTACCAGACCTAACGTACTGTTCATGAAGATGAGATGCTTATCTAAGACTTTTATCATTTCTTGTCTTCACAATCTGAACCATCATTTGTTCTATCAAATTTGTGACTTGGGAGTCTTCCTGTACAGCTAATTACATTAGCTTGTTTTTGGTATTTATTGTTTTATGTTCTGAACCTTGTTGCATGTACAGATCTCTGACTGCAGTGAAATAGTCTGACATTGAATAGCATGGACCAAATCCTGCTGAGAATTCAATGGATAGGTTGGTGCAGGAAGAAGATGGAGGAAGGAAGTCTTCCTTCTGCCTCAGTATCTCCAAGAAGCAGGGCAGGATTTCCACCTAGTGGTAAGAGGGGGTACTGCCACTAGTTCCACCAGTACACCAAGGAATTGGGGAAGATCTTCAGCAAAAATGCTGTGGATGCAGACTGCTCCTTTTATGAAGCAGTAATAAGGTGTATCCACCTGCCTCTCTTTCCCCACCACCAAAGAAACTGTGAGTTAATCTTCTCTGCAATTGGAGGATGGCTTTGCATATTAGTTGAGCTAGCCCTACTCCCTTGCTTTACCTCTTCTTTGCCTCTCCCAGTAGTAACAACAAGGAGTCTGGTGGTACCTTAAAGACTAACAGATTTATTTGGGCATAAGCTTTCGTGGTTAAAAATCTCACTTCTTCAGATGCATAGAGTGAAAGTTACAGATGCAGGCATTATATACTGACACATGGAGAGCAGGGAGTTACTTCGCAAGTGAAGAACCAGTGTTGACAGGGCCAATTCAATCAGGGTGGATGTAGTCCACTCCCAATAATAGATGAGGAGGTGTCAATTCCAGGAGAGGAAAAGCTGCTTCTGTAATGAGCCAGCCACTCCCAGTCCCTATTCAAGCCCAGATTAATGGTGTTAAATTTGCAAATGAATTTTAGTTCTGCTGTTTCTCTTTGAAGTCTGTTTCTGAAGTTTTTTTGTTCAATGATAGTGACTTTTAAATCTGTAATAGAATGACCAGGGAGATTGAAGTGTTCACTTACTGGCTTATGTATGTTACCATTCCTGATGTCTGATTTGTGTCCATTTATTCTTTTGCGGAGGGACTGTCCGGTTTGGCCAATGTACATGGCAGAGGGGCATTGCTGGCACATGATGGCATATATAACATTAGTGGATGCAGGTGAATGAGCCCTTGATGGTGTGGCTGATGTGGTTGGGTCCTCTGATGGTGTCGCCAGAGTAGATATGGGGACAGAGTAGGCAACGAGGTTTGCTACAGGGATTGGTTCATGGGTTGGTGTTTCAGTGGTGTGGTGTGTAGTTGCTGGTGAGTATTTGCTTCTGGTTGGGGGGTTGTCTGTAAGCGAGGACTGGCCTGCCTCCCAAGGTCTGTGAGAGTGAGGGATCATTTTCCAGGATAGGTTGTAGATCGTGGATAATGCGCTGCAGAGGTTTTAGCTGGGGGCTGTATGTGATGGCCAGTGGTGTTCTGTTATTTTCCTTGTTGGGCCTGTCCTGTAGTAGGTGATTTCTGGGTACCCATCTTGCTCTGTCAATCTGTTTCCTCACTTTCCCAGTGAGTATTGTAGTTTTACGAATGCTTGATAAAGATCTTGTAGGTGTTTGTCTCTCTCTGAGGGGTTGGAGCAAATTCGGTTGTATCTTAGGGCTTGGCTGTAGATAATGGATCGTGTGATGTGTCTTGGATGGAAGCTGGAGGCATGTAGCTACGTATAGCGGTCAGTAGGTTTCCGGTATAGGGTGGTGTTTATGTGACCATCACATATTTGCACTGTAGTGTCCAGGAAGTGGATCTCTTGTGTGGACTGGTCCAGGCTGAGGTTGATGGTGGGGTGGAAATTGTTGAAGTCCAGGTGGAATTCTTCAAGGGCCTCCTTTCCGTGGGTCCATATGATGAAGGTGTCATCAATGTAGCACAAGTAGAGGAGGGGCACTAGGGGACAAGAGCTGAGGAAGCGTTGTTCTAAGTCAGCCATAAAAATGTTGGCATACTGTGGGGCCATGCGGGTACCCATAGCAGTGCCACTGACTTGAAAGTATAAGTTGTCCCCAAATCTAAAGTGGTTGTGGGTGAGGACAAAGTCACAAAGCTCAGCCACCAGGCGTGCTGTGGTCTCATCAGGGATACTGTTCCTGACAGCTTGTAGTCCATCCTCATGTGGAATATTGGTGTAAAGTGTTTCTACATCCATGGTGGCCAGGATGGTGTTTTCAGGAAGAACACCAATGCATTGTAGTTTCCTCAGGAAGTCGGTGGTGTCTCGAAGATAGCTGGGAGTCTTGGTAGCGTAGGGTCTGAGGAGACAGTCCAAATAGCCAGATAATCCTGCTGTAAGAGTGCCAATGCCTGAGATGATAGGGCGTCCAGGGTTTCTGGGTTTATGGATCTTGGGTAGCAGATAGAATACCCCTGGTCGGGGTGCTGGGGGGGTGTCCATGTAGATTTGTTCCCGTACTGTAGCTGGGAATTTCTTGAGCAGATGGTGTAGTTTCTTTTAGTAAAGGGTAAAGTAGGGAAGTGAAGTGAAGCAGAGTGAAGTTTGCGTAGCCAAAGAGCTAGGAGATAGACCATACGTTTGCTAGAAGCTGGGCGTTATGTTTCAAGTATAATCTGAGTGTCTGGGGAAAGTCTCACAGAGATAAAATAGCGAGAGGCATCAGGAGCACTGAGAAGACTTGACAATATATTGCCCACTCTAGAATGAATGTTCCAAATAATGTGTGTTATGTGGAGACTGGTGCCAACTGAAAAAAAGCCTAAGCAAATTCAAAGAACTATATTGGTTGAAAGAAAATAAATGAAGTTTCAATACACTGTTTTGAGGAATGAAACTGCCAATCTTTTTGTTTAATTCTGTTTTTGTTCAGAACACAGCAGCCTATTTATTCAGTAGCATAACGATATCACCGCATGCTCTGCTTTTTTCACGGGCTTCCTGTTAAATCCTGATTCAGATTCAAAGTTTCAGTGCTCATCTGCAAAGCTCTCTATGGGATTGTTCCAATTTACCTCAAGAACTACTTCACTCTACGGGCTTGTCTACATTTCAAAAGTTGATCATGTTTGAACAGGATTGCAATCAATTGAGTTAAATGACACGGGGTTGCCAATGACAGACTTGTCAGTGTACACCAGAAAAAATCATGCTCACTGTCATGTCAACTAACCATGATTAATTATCATGATTTAAACCCTGGTGCCAATATAGTGCTGAACATGATTTATCCCGGCCTACAGTGATTGGCAAAGTTGTGGTCAGCAGCATCATACTCATGTCATCTAGCTTGATTATTTACAATATTGTTCAAACACAATATAATTCTGTAATGTAGAAAAAACCCTAATGTGAAGGTATCCTCTGTGACAGCTATATTCCTCTGGAACAATGGAGCTATTTAAATAACATTACAGTGATGGGTGTGGTATAAGAACCAAGACAGATGGGTAGTTAAATGGATCTGAGAAGAAAATACAAAGGAGCCACACACAAGCATGGCCATGCATTGGTGGAGAGAGGGGGTGTTATAGGTATATTGCCACTGGGGGAGCATGTGTGCTGAACTGTTAATGATCTCATGTGCACCGCTCTCTGAAGCTGTGCAGTTACACTGGCTTGAGTTAAAAACAAGGGGTGCAATGGATCCTTCCTCGCCACCCCTCTGGGTGGCTTGCACCTCAAGAGACAGGAGGAGCAGTCCCTGTGCTCAGAAAGCAGAGCCAATAATTGTACCTGGCCATTCTATAGGAGACCATCTCAGTACTGCCAACTCAAAAGATCAAAAAATACGAGCTGGACCACCTCATGAGATTAAAACTCATGAATCAGGTCCCAAAAGATCATGAGATTGGCTGCACAAATTATTTTGGGGAAGTTCTATGGTCTGTGTGATCATCTAGTCTGACCTGTAGTACAACAGTCCCTTCTGCCCATGGAATCTATGAATAATTGGGTCATCAGTATAGCCAACTCTGATAGGATATTTGGTATTTTTCTTAAAGCCCCAACCTGACTCCTGATTTTTGAATGTTTGAGGTTGCCAGTACTGTGTCATTACTGGAAAAGTTTGAAACTTCACACCCATGTATTTTCACTGCAGACCTATTAGTTTTCCCAGTAACTAGATTGTAACTAAACTGCATGAGCCTTTTCCTCCCACGTATACTTCCATTAAGTGTGTTACAGGACCAAAGACTTTTTTTTGGCCATTCCTTGTAACCACCTTCCTCTAACTACTCTGCTTCTGTACTCTTTATGGGTGCAGGTTGTGCTGGAAAGAATCTTTAGTGTAATTCCAGTCTATTGGTAGGCTTATGTAGGTAGCCTTGAAAGAGTGTCTGCATTACTAAGAGGATCCATATTAATCTACATACAGCAAAAAGAAGAACAGGAGTATTTGTGGCACCTTAGAGACTAACAAATTTATTAGAGCATAAGCTTTGTTAATCTCTAAGGTGCCACAAGTACTCCTGTTCTTCTTTTTGCGGATACAGACTAACACGGCTGCTACTCTGAATACAGCAAAACTACATTTTAAAATGTTACTTAGGTTGCAAGGTCAAGCACTGAAAAGTTAGAAAATGCCAGTTCTAGGGATGCCCATGCAGCCTTAATTCCGCCCCCTTGTGCATTCTCCCTGTGCACTGAATGGGGCAAGGGTCCTGTGGAAAAAATAGTATGTGGGCATGACTGCACCATAGTGTATCTGCAACAGAGTTCTTTTCTTTCCCCAGTAAAGTGACTGCTGCTACTTTGGCAGTGATGTGAGCCTGGCACTTCGGAATGTTTGTGTGATCAGTTATTATTTTGGCAAGCTGCCAAATTTTTCCTGAAGGACACAAACAAAAGATGGGAAAGGGCAATTTTTAACAGTTTGTGTCTCAGCAAAAGATAAATAGAATTCCATGGGACAAAGAAAAGACACTTTGTTAACCCGAGGGCATTCCCCCTGCTGACTACCAAACCTGTTGCAAACAATGGCAGTATTAGAGCTTCTCAAAAAAAAAGGTCGCATAAAAACATAAGAAAGGCCATACTGGATCAGACCAATGGCCCATCTAGCTCGTATCCTGTCTTCAGACAGTGGCCAATGTTAGGTGATTCAGAGGGAATGAATAGACCAGGGCAATTATTGATTTTGATCCATCCCCTGTTGTCCACGCCAAGCTTCTGACAGTCCAACGCTAGGGACACCCAAAGCATGAGGTTGCATCCCTGATCATCTTGGCTAATAGCCATTGATGGACCTATCCTCCATGAACTTACCTAGTTCTTTTTTTAAACCAGTTATAGTTTTGGCCTTCACAAGATTCCCTGACAATGAGTTTCTCAGTTTGACTATGTGAAGAAGTACTTCCTTTTGTTTGATTTAAACCCACTTCTTATTAGTTTCATTGGGTGACCCCTGGTTCTTGTGTTATATAAAGGAGTAAATAGCACTTCCCTATTCACTTTCTCCACATCATTCATCATTTTACAGATTCTATCATTTCCCCTTTTTATCTCTTTTCTAAACTGAACAGTCCCAGTCTTTTTAATCCTTCTTTATATGGAAGCTGTTCCATACCCTCAATCATTTTTGTTGTCCTTCTCTGTACCTATTCCAAATCTAAGATACCTTTTTGAGATGTGTTGACCAGAACTGCATGCAATATTCCAGGTGTGGGTGTACTATGGATTTATATAGTGGCATTATGCTATTTACTGTCTTATTAACTATCTATTTCCTAATGGCTCCTAACATTCTGTTAGCTTTTTTGACGGCCGCTGCACATTGAGTGGATGTTTTCAGAGAACTATCCACAATGATTCCAAGATCTTTTTCTTGAGTGGTAATAGCTAATTTAGACTCCAACATTTTGTAGGTATATTGTTGGAGTTATGTTTTCCAATGTGCATTACTTTGCATTTATCAACATTGAATTTCATCTGCCATTTTGTTACCCAGTCACCCAGTTTTGTCAGCTCCCTCTGTAGCTCCTTGCAATCTGTTTTGTACTTAAGTATTCTGAGTAATTTTGTATCCTCTCCAAATTTTGCCACCTCACTATTTACCCCTTTTTCCAGATCATTTATCAATATGTTGAATAGGACTGGTCCCAGTACAGATCCCTGGGGGACACCACTATTTATCTCTCTCCATTCTGAAAACTGACCATTTATTCCTACCCTTTGTTTCCTGTCTTTTAAGCAGTTACTGATCCATAAGAGGACCTTCCCTCTTACCCCAAGACAGCTTACTTTGCTTAAGAGCATTTGGTGAGGGACCCTGTCAAAGGCTTTCTGAAAGTACACTAAATACACTGAATTACCCTTCTCCATATGTTTGTTGACCCCCTCAAAGAATTCTAGTAGCTTGGTGAGGCATGATTTCCCTTACAAAGCCATGTTGACTCTTCCCTAACAAATCGCATTCATCCATGTATCTGATAATTCTGTTCTTTACTATAGTTTTAACCAGTTTGCCTAGTACTGAAGGTAGTTTTACTGGCCTGTAATTGCCAGGGTCACCTCTGGAGCCTTTTTTTAAAAATTAGTATAATGTTAGCTATCCTCCAGTCATCTGGTACAGAAGCTGATTTAAGTGATAGTTTACATACTACAGTTAGTAGTTCTGCAATTTTATATTTGAGTTCTTTCATCTGCTCCTGGTAAGAATCCTTTATAATGGAAAATGTTAGATAATTTAAATATAGGAGTCACCACCACCATCACCTATAATATCATACTGAAAACAGCAAAAACAATTGCTGCTGGCTAGCAACTGATAAAGAAAGTAGAATAGAGAAGTCTTGTGTCCTAACACCTTGAATAATATTTTATGGTCAATGAACCAGAAACAGTGTGCTATTCCTGAAATTCACATTTAGTGAGTACTCATGTAATATTGTTATTCCTAACATTAAACTTAAGGCTGCTTTATCTGTGTATGACATTTCAGTTTTTGTCAGGTGGCCCCGGGATTCGAAGTGCCAGATGGCCGTCTGTGAGATGAGGGCTGTCACATCAAAGGCACTTTATTAATTATTATTATTTTATTGACAAGAATCTATACAAACATTCAGATTTACAAGGCAGTACCATCTTCTGGAAAATGTATGTCAAACCTAACTAGATAAAATTCTTTCCTCCTGCTACCACTGAAAAAAAACAAATCCTATGTTTCAGGGGCATTATTGTATATCTAAGCAAGATCTGATGTCACTTTATAATCCACAATCTCTGTTTTAGTTACATATAAACATAAGGTGCATTCCTCACATTGTGAATAGGAACATTAGTGTAAATGATTAATTCTCTGTAACTTGAAGTCTTTAAACCATGATTTGAGGTCTTCAGTAACTCAGCCAGAGGTTAGGGGTCTATTTCAGGAGTGGGTGGGTGAGGTTCTGTGGCCTGCAATGTGCAGGAAGTCAGACTAAATGATCACAATGTTCCGTTCTGACCTATGAGTCTATGAAGCTATTACCCTTTCATTCTCTAGAAAGCTTGAGTTTCTTGGCTGTTCTTTCTGGATATAACACTGGTGTAGTTTGCAAACTTCAGAATGACTTTGTCTGGGGATATAATAATTTTGTTACTTTAGCTAAACCCACTCCTGGTTTGAAAATAAAATCTGACATATAATTCTAGTGGATCAACAATCTGCTTAATGCTTAACTATCAGAAAAGTAACTTCTCAATTCAATATCTGCTCCAAAAAGCAGGGTCTTTGCCCTGGATATTAGCATTTAAATTTGCTACCTGGTACTTGACTTTTAGCAGCATTTTTCAAGGTATGTACTTTCAGAACCACATTGCAGGATTGCAATTTAAATGTTGGGTGAAATCCTGACCCCATTGAAATCAATGAAAGTTTACCATGGACTTCAATGAGACTAGGATTGCACTTTCTGCATTTATTCTTACACAGTTTTGAAGGGAAATGAATAAATAAATAAATAACACCGGCATAGCTTCTGGGACACTGTTTTATTTCCATTCTGTTCTTTATACCATTACAATTCAGCTTTACCAGGTATGATTGTCCTTACTCAGGATTCTTTACACAAAGTTCCAGATGAGTGTTTTCTCTCTCTACAGTTCCTACTCTGGGATATTGGGAGTGTGAATGACTAGCGGAAAGTGATCCATTATCCGGTATGTAGTTGCCAGATACCACAATGCCAAACTACGAACAGTGTAGGCAGGGCCAGCCCACAACATTTTGGCATCTGAGGCGGGGAGCTCAAATGATGCTCCCATGCCTCCTCGCTTGGGCCAAAATTTTGAAAGGTCTCAATTCTGCCTTCTTCCTGTTCTGCTCCTCTCATGGTACTGCTCTGCTACCTTCCCCAATAAAGGAGAACTAACAACTTAAAATGCCTTGTTCAAAAATTTTAAATAACACTTAACTTTCAAACACCTAAACAGCAAATGTAACTTTTCTTGTCTGTCATTTTTATCTGTTTGAATAATCGAAGTGGTGCTTTCCGTGCCGCCTTGGTTGCAAAGATTTGAACGGCTTCCTGAAGGTCCACAGTCTGGGCCAGCTCATGCTCTACTGAGATGATTGCAAGGCCGACCAGCCTCTCCTGTGTCATTGTGGAGTGTAGATGTGTTTTTATTAACTTCAGCTTGGAGAAACTGCGTTCTCCACTGTCAACGGGTTACAGGAAGTGTTAGAAGTATGCGCAAAGCAACAAACGCATTTGGAAAGAGGGTGGTCATCTTATTTGTGCACATATATTCCAGAACAGCCTTTGGAGTTGATCTTGCTGAAATGTGTCTTGAAAGGGCTTTCAGTTCATCACCTAAATCACTCACATCAATATCGCGCATGTCATCATGTGTCAACACTGTCTCTAGTGCCCTGCATTGCTGGTGTAGGTCTTCTTCAGGTATAGTGAGGAGTTTTGGAATATCATACAACATTCCAAATATACTGCTGTGTTCCTTGAACTGCATGAAACATTCTTCAACTGACTGTATTGCACAATCTAGCACCTGGTTAAAGAATTCAACTTTGAATTGTTGTTTGGGGTCTCTTATGGGATTATCCCGTGCCTTGTAATCAAAATGTCTTCTTCTTCAGTGACTCTTGTATTCTTGAATGGGTGGGAAAATAGCTTCAGTGTGAAGTTCCTCTGCCAACTTCTGTGCACTCTTCAGAACGTTTTGAAATGCCTCATCTGACCAGTGACTGTAGGTATGACTTTGCTTTGTCCAGTTGTTCCATTGCTCCCGATATATCAAGGTCAACATTTATTTCAAACAGTAAGTCATGCCACAACACTAAGCCACACAGAAATTTGAAGTTATGTATGGTTCTGGTGATTCCATTTCCCTCTGCCACTGTTCTCCCACGAACAGTTCCTGTCATAGCATTATCCTCCATAATGGCAACTATGGCATCATCTTTCTTCCCAATTTGGTGTTTGATAGGCTTTATCACCTCCACTCGACTTTCCCATTGTGTGGCACTCAGTGGTTTCAGTGTCAGAGAGGATGTTCCCAGATGTTGCTTCAAAATTTGCCATTGATGAGTTGATGCAGAGAAAAATACATAGATGCTTTGAATTACATTAAAAAATTCAGCAGCCTCACTAGAAGCTGATGCTGCATCACTGACCACCAAGTTCAATGAATGAGAACAGCATGGGACAAAAAAAGCTCGAGGGTTTAACTCTTGGATCCGTGTCTGCACTCCTCTGTTCTTTCCTCTCATGTTGGCACCATTATCATAGCCCTGACCTCTCATGTCAGCTATCTCAATTCCTGTATCTCCCAACTTTTTAAGAAGCACATTTGTCATACCAACTCCTGTAGTATCATCAATGTGAATGGCCATTGTTTGGATTAGAGATCTGGAACAAGAAAGTGATTGGAAGGATGGATGGGTTGAGCATTTGGGGTCAGATTCCCAGATAGTTTAAACTGGTGTAGCTCCCTTGAAGTCAATGAAGCTATGTTGGTTTATGCTGAGGATCCAGCTTTAGGTCTTCAACAGGTCTGTGAGGAGGATCCCTGATATGAAATGAAAAGAAAGAACATGCAAAAAACAAGTACAGAGCAAGGATGATAGAGAGGAATTTTGCAGAAACTGCCAATGAGAGGATCCTGAAATAGCAAGGCACCTGAGGACGTTATACAGGCATCACATTTCCAAGATAGATGAACATAAGTTATCACATGAAGCTACCAGCATGACCAAACAAAATTTATGAGCATGTAAATGAAAATGACAAAATTATAAATTCCCATTAATGTCTTAACTAAACCTGTGGTTCTCAAACAGAGATACGCGTATCCCGGAGAGTACGCAGAGGTCTTCCAGGGGGTACATCAACTCCTCTAGATATTTGCCTAGTTTTACAACAGGCTACATAAAAAGCAATAAAGCAGTCAATACAAACTAAAATTTCCTACAGACAATGACTTGTTTGTACTGTTTTATATACTGAACACTGAAATGTAAGTACAATATTTATATTACAATTGATTTATTTGATAATTGTATGTTAAAACGAGAAAGGAAGCCATTTTTCAGTAATAGTGTGCTGTGACACTTTTGTATTTTTATGTCTGTTTTTGTAAGCAAGTAGTTTTTAAGTGAGGTGAAACTTGGGGTATGCAATCCAAATCAGACTCCTGAAAGGGGTACATAGTCTGGAAAGAGAACCACTGATCTAAACTGTCTTTCACTATCTGCAATTTTGGTGCCTCCATCACCTGCCTTGCTATTCTGTTTCACTGCTCAGTTATTCTTGCTGTGACTGCATTTTCCTAATATCTAGCCTAAATTTTTCCTTCTTTAACTTCAGACTCTTGCTTCAAGTCCAACCACCTTAAGAATCAATTTAAACAATGTGGCAGAGGCTTTTTAAGTGTTTTGAAAGAACAGTTCTATGATGTTATTTTGGGATCCCATGCTTATTTATACAGTGGAGGGCCAGCTTGAAGAGCTTATCAAAATCACACACAGATCACTCCTCTGAGTTAGTTCCTTATTTTTACTTCTCTTTTTCTTTTTTCTGTGCATGCTTAGGTCTTGGGTTACTGTATTACACCTATAGGGCTAGAGTGTGGTTTTTTTTTAAGCCAGGGCCCTGCATGGGGCTAGTGTGGAGCCACGCCACAACACACCGTCAAGAGCATGAAAGAGAGTGTACTTCACAGCAAGCAGAATCTTTCTGGTGCTGCTCCTTGGGCACATGGAGAGTATAATTTGCTCGATCCATTGGGATGTTAACCCTTAGTGCCCTTGCCAGACTCCGCGGGCCACTGTGAAGCTGGGGAGGGGAAATCCAGGGCCTTACCTCCTTCTTGCCATTCCCTGCCTCTTTTCCAGCATCCTGCTCCCTGGGAAAAGCAGAAGCAATGGTCCCTTTGCTCCCCAGAATGCAGGGAGCACAGGGACAGCTACTAGGAGTGTGTGTGTAAGTGGGGGAAGCTTCTTACTCTCCCATCTGCCTTGGCATGGTTGCCCAGAGGGTGCTCACAAACTGGGACATAATGTTGCTTATGATCATTTTATCCTATCTTTAAGATTATAAGTAGAAATGTAAATCAGAAAGAGTAAGGAAATTCCTCACGTTCTATGTAGGGCTAAGTACTGCCCTGGCTAGTGCAGCAGGAATGAGAATTGCCGGGCAGGATTCTATGGGTGAGCTCGGAGTGGGATGAGGACGTGTATGGGGCTGCACTTTGCTGCTGCTCTGATCAGGAGCACCCTAGGTTCCTGGGTGACAGATGAATCATCTTGGTGACAACAGGCAAGTTGAAACATTAGCTGGCAGCTGAGAGATTCTGACCTGATGCTGCTGAGGCATACGCAGCATGACCCTTTAAGAGATTCTGACACATAAGAGAACTAGAAGATGTAGCACATGGTTTGTAATGGGTTTTTTATTTTGCATTTATTTTTGTTCTAAAGCACTCTCCAGGATCCATAGGAGGCAGTCACGCAGTCACCCAGTTTGCAAGTATAAAATCAGATTGTGCAAGTGCACGTATGTACATGGACTTTTGTCTCCTTTTTTGTAAAAATATCTCTCTGTAGGTTTTATTGCATTCTATTTTCATTAAAATCATGATTATCCCCATCCCCACGTAGAAACATGACTGTATTTGTTTTCCATTTTGGTTTTGCAGTTCTTGCTATTACAGCAATGACTTTCACTTCTGCAACAAGCCAACATATATCAGAGATTACATGCATGTTAATCAACCAGCAGAATAAAGATTTAAGAACACTGGAATCATCAGTATTTCTGGAGGTAAGCTAACAGTGAATGAATAGCCAACCACAAAAAATAAAAATAAAAAAAAATAGCCTTATCTGAGATTAGGAAAAATAATAGTAGAGAAGGAAGCTTTGAAATCCATGCTGAGTTTAATATTTTTGAACTAGAAATAAGATAAATATCTAAAACAGAACGTTTGATCAATACTATGAGATTGTCTCACATAATTTGGCCTAAATTATTCACCTCTGAGTATATTTTGAAATGTATAAAGAAAAGGAAGTGTACGATTAGAAAGACAAATAATTTGGACATGGACTACAGCATCAAAGATGGATGTGTGGATCAAAGATCAATTTTCCCTTCCAGTGCTGAATTATTGGAGGGCTTGAAGGTCAACAACAGACCCTGTCCAACTGAAACCTGCTATTTCTTTTAGAGACTTAATTACAGAGACAATCCTATACAATCTTTTAATTCTTGGACAAATAAATGGATAGTTCTGCCACAACCAGAAGTAAACTAAGAAGAAGGTCCATGATTTTCCAGTGCTGGGTACCAAAAACGGAACACTCAAAATTGCAGCAACATGTTCTTCTGAATGCAAGAACATGAAGACTGTCCACCTCCTCTTGTCACAGAAAAATCAGATAGCACACATTTTTATGAAGATTCCCAAGGGTTTCTATGGGATGGTAATCCCATTTCTGTAATTGCATGTTCTCATCTGTATAATGCTGCTTTCTACAATATTCCACCAGTATTCACTTTCTGCTGCTTATGTCACATACTTTTCCATATCAGTCAGCTAATTGTTAATGTGATAATCCCATTTAGTAAATTCAAGTTTTGTAGGGCTGGACTGTGCCATTGTATTTTGCTGAGCAGAATGAGGGGGTTTCTCTAGCTACTCCCCATTGGCAAATGGGCAGGTAAGTGGAAGAGATGGGCAGGCATTTGGATGGAAATTTGGCTTCTCCCCCTGTTCCCCTCCATCCCTCAGTGGGAAGAGTAACTAGCCAGGCAAAATGGAAGGAAATAACATACACCCTTTCATGTGCTGCAGTGAGTTATTTACTTTCACACACCCCCATACCCCACCCCACGCCAAGCAGAAAGATATCTCGGGGCTGCTCTTAGAATGGAGTAGTTACATGCCACCCTTTTACTCAGGCTGAGCCTAAAGGCTCAACTATTCTTCACTGGCTTTCAGAACCAGCATAAAATATTTATTTTTCCATTTGAGGTTCTCCTTTAGCCAGTACTTAATTTGTGCTGGGGCTTGCCAGGGCTAAGCATCAGCACCTCTAGGTTTGGCAGTTCATAGCGCTGGCACCTCTGGGCTTGCTGCATCAGTTATGAATGTAAAAAAATTGCTTGAGCCCTGGCACCTAATAGCTTGAGCCTCAGCACCTCTTTCATTATAAATTAAGCACTGCCTTTACTGATAGACAAAAGTGAGTAAATGCATGATAAGGAAGGTCATGGTGTATATAGTCTGTTCTGTGGTACAGTACAAAGCATGGAACAGAACTCCAGCAATATACAGAATGACACACGGCATGTTGCTAAGAGATTTCCTTACCTTGGGTTTGCACTAGAGGCCTGAAGGAAAAGGATGGTCTTGCAGTTCTTTTATCCATGGAAATACCTAAAGGTAGGTGAAATATGGAGTGATGTGTGATCTTAGGCCTGGACTACACTACAAAGTTAGGTCGAAGTAAGCCCCTTGTGTTGACCTAGTTGTTGTGCATGTGTCTACACTTAAATTTGTCTCCCACCAATGTAAGTGCCACATTACAGGAATGCAGTAACACCACCTTCCCCAGAAGCACTGAGCCATGGTTGATGTACTGAGGATGGCGTAGCACGAATGTAGACACTGTGTTACCTATGTAGAGCCTAACAGTCCCCAGTAGCTTTCCCACACTGCCCGACACTGCTCACTCTGGTCACAATTGTGAAATTTACTGCCCCGGGGTCACAGAGACCATAAGGCCCGCCGCCTTTAAAACCCTGTGAATTTTTGAAATGCTTTCTCCTGATTGTCCAGCACGCCGAGCACACCTAGTAGCTCTCCATTGTTGTGCACGGCTGCCCAGCTGGCCATGCTGGCTACACATGTCAGCCGTGCTCCTGCCTAGAGTAGACAGGAGATATTGGATCTCCTGGGCCTGTGGGGAAAAGAGGCTGTGCATGCACTGCTATAGAAACATGGACATGTATGAGAAGATTGCACAGGGGATGCTGGAGAAGGGGTATGACAGGGATCAGCAGCAGTGCCACTTGAAAGCCAAGGAACTGTGTCAGGCATATCAGAAGTCCAGGGAGACCAACAGTCATTCTGGTGCCGAGTCACAGACCTACCACTTTTACAAAGAGCTGCATGCTATACTTGGCGGAGACCCCACTACTGCCCCACACGCCACCATAAATACCTCCAAGAAGTCCAAGTCACAGGCCCCCGGCATGAACAGTGAAGACAAGGAGGAGGTGGAGGAGGAAGAGGAGGCTGGGGGACGTGCGACTGGGGAGTTCAGCTATGCTGAGAACCAGGACCTGTTTGAGACTCTACTGCAATCCAGTCAGTCCTAGCAGTCGAGCTTGGGCGAGCCTGATGCTGGGGCAGATCCTCGGGTAGGTGTGTACATTTATTTCCCATTACCGTGATGGTACCCACAACTTAACAGGACACAGCTATAGACTTTTCATGAATTTACTTGTACTAGAAGAGGTAGTGGTACAACTGAGAGAGGCAGCGCATGACTCTTGCATTTGGGGAGGCTGGGCACAAGTGCCAGAAGCTCCCTAGAAGTGGGAGGGGCCACCGGCACCTGGATTGTAGCCCCACTCACTGCTCTGCCCCGAGGTCCGGCCCACACTCCACCCCCACTTTGCTTTGAGGCCCTCCTCAGCCTCTTCCCCAGTGCCCCTACCCCCACTCCATCTCTTCCTGCCCCTGTTCCGCCACTTCCCTCAGGGCCTCGCCCCCACTCTGCCTCTTCCCCCGAGTTCCCCTTCCCCCGCCGTTGCTTGCTCCTCTCCGGCCTCTCCCCAAGTCCCCTGCCGCTTGCTCCTTTCTACCCTCTCTTGCCTTAAGAGCAAGTGACAGGGAGAGAGGGGGTGCTTCTTATACTGGCATTTCTCCCAAGCCCCTTATACCCACCACTCAGTGGTAGCATTGTTATCTGCTTTTTATTCCTCTCCAGAGTTAACCAAGGGGGTGGTGTGTGTGCATGCGGAGCGGTTTGTTTAGGTACAGAGAGATGGCCCTTGCATTCTCCTGAGAGATCTCGATGAAACTTTCATGGAGGTATTCTCAGTCCTCTACCAAAGGTTTCTAGGGATGGCAGCCTTATTTCTTCTTCCCCGATAAGACACTTTCCCACACCAGTCAGCGATAACTTCAGCAGGCACTATTGCAATATACAGGCTAGCGGAAAATGGGCAGCAGCTGTGCTCTCTGTGCCTTTGTTACCCTCAGGGGTGAGATATCAGCTAAAATCACCACCGCCTGTGGAAAATGGCGGCAGTATTCAGTGCCAGTGCCCTATACTCATAGTTTCACACAACTAAGCAATTCCCTCTTCATTTCCCTCACTCTTGGTGGACCCTTGTGCTCTGCAAAAGCAATCCCAAGCAGAAGTGTCAATAAGCCTGTCTTGTTTAAAGCTTTAGGGGAGCAAGGGAAGGGAGTTCCGAATCTTAACTTTCACTTTACATTGTGACTGTACTGACAGCGTTACCTCTTTTATCTGCAGCTCCTGTCATTGCCATTGCGGCATTCCCCACACACACCTGCAGAATAATTGAGCTAGATAAGGAGAAAGAAGAGGACATGGGATGACATGTTCAGTGAAATCCTGCAAGCCAGTGCTGCATCAGACTGTGAGCAAAAGGCCTAGAGGGTGAACATGGTAGACAGCCTGAGGAAGGAAAGTGTGGACAGGAGAATGGTCCAGGAGTCCCAGCAGGAAAAGGAGAGGGAGATGCACAAGGATATAATGGGGCTTCTCCAGCAACAAAGGCAGATGCTGCAGACTCTTGTGAACCTAGAAGTTCAAAAATCACAGGCTCAACTCCCTTCGCAGCCCATGAAAAACTCCATTACATCATCTCCTTACAGCCCCCTCAACATTCCATGTGACTTCACAGGCTGCTGCCCTATCCATACCACTCCATCCAGCGGGACATGAGGGACAACCACCGCTTCACATACACTTACCTGTGAAAGCCACAGCTGCTGTATGTGTAGGTAAAATAGACATGAATGTTCATTCCCTTGTTAAGCTCTGTTCCATTATTTTATTAAGTTTTTAATGTATTTGCTTTTACATTGCACAGATTTTTATTTTCCCTGGTTTTGTTACTGAATAAAATACTATTATCTGGAAAATAATTCATCTTTATTAGTGCTCAACATATGCTGCTGAGCACCCAGCAGTTTTGAAAGCACCCACTTCCTTGTTACTGTACAGTGTGACCCGACTCATAGGATCAGTAATAAACACAGTGTACTAATCAGTGTACTGTCAAATTAATAGGTGCATTGTCAGTGTTATATTCACAGATGTACATCAAGCACCACACAATTCCTAACAGGCCCCAAAACATAAGGGCCAGGTAGAGCACAATACACCACAATGTATTATTGTGGCTCACTGTTAAAGTGCTCTTTCAAAGCCGCCCTGATCTATATAGCTCCGTGTTGAGCTCTTCTAATAGCCCTCATGTCTTTCTGTTCAAACTCAGCAGACAGCTGTTCCACCTCTGCCCTCCACTCTGGCGGCAACTTTTCCCCCTTTGCTTCATAAATATTATGCAGGTCACATCAGGCAGCTATAACCATTGAGATGTTTTTTTTCACTGAGATCCAATCTTGTGAGTAAACAACGCTAGTATCCCTTCAGTCTACCAAAAGCTCATTCAATTGTCATTCTGCACCTGCTGAGCTGGTAGTTGAATTGTTCTTTGGTGCTGTCAAGGTGGCCATTGTACATCTTCATGAACCAGGGGAGCGAGGTACAGGCTGGATCCCCCAGGATCACTATTTGCATTTCAATATTGCCAGTGGTAATCTGTTGGTTGGGAAAGAAAGTCCCTGCTTGTAGATTCCTAAATAGTCCTGTGTTCTTAAAGATGCAAGCATCATGCACCTTCTCTGACCAGCCAACACTGATGTCAGTGAAGCATCCCTGGTGATCCACCAGCGCTTACATAACCATAGAAAAGTAGCCCTTTCTGTTGATGTATTCTGTGGCAAGGTGGTCTGGTGCCAAAAATAGGTGTTGAATACATGGGAACCCCATTACTACAAATCCATCCACTATGTTTTGAACATTGCCAAGAATCACAGTCCTGCATAGCAGAAGATTGAATGACTCTCCACACTTGCATGACAATGGCCCCCAGAGTGGATTTTCCAGCTCAAAATGATTTCCCACTGACCAGTAGCAATCTGGCACTCCAAGTTTCCACAGTGTGATCACCACTCGCTTCTCCACGGTCAGTGCAGCTCCCATTCAGGTGCTCCTGCGCTGGAAGGCTGGGGCGAGTTTGGCACACAGATCCAGGAATGTAGCCTTGCACATCCACAAGTTCTGCAGCCGCTGCTCATCATCCGAAACCTGCATCACGATGCGATCCCACCAGTCAGTGCTCATTTCTTGGGCTCAGTAGCCAAGATTCCCCAATCTGCAGCTGCTCCACGAACACCATCATAACCTTGAATTGGCTCTCGCTCTCTGGCCTCCAAGAAATCGTCATGTTCCATGCTGATTCAGTTCTTCTTGCGGCTCTGCAAATACTGAAGGATCATGCATCTTGTGCTTGCAATGCTTATGACAATACTGCAGAGCTGTGCGAGCTCCATGCTTCCATCAGAGGTGAAGGACAGTGTGGAGGGCCACACAGGTTCATTGGACTTTTAAAAAAAGACACAAAAAATATGGGATATAGATGACATTATGGGATGCAGACAGTTGCATGCTGGGAAGTTGACCCTTTGCTCCCAGTCAGCCCTGCACAACTCATTTCTGCCCCACCATGCAGTGCCAAAACATCCCAAAAGAGTGCACTGGATGGTGGCGGTTTGCACACTGGAATACCTGCCCATGGTGCACTGCGCTGTGCATCGACACAAGCACTCCTGGGGAATATGTTCAGCACTAATGCAAGGATCCAAGTGTTTCGCACACACGCATGATAAGCTCTGGCAGCTTTATGCCAATGTGACTTGCGTGAACCAAAGCTTGTAGTGTAGACGTGGCCTTAATCATTAGGCGAAAGTAGCACATTACTGACTGAACTGCTACTAACTATACTGTCAGCCCAGAAAGCAAAACTTATTAGTATAGTGCAAATCTTCCTGCATTTGTTCATTCAGTAGAATTAAACATATTTGATGAGCTAAATTGAAGAGGGAAACAAGAATGAAAGTATAGTATTGAGATTACTTTTGTTTATAATTACTATGCATATATATGTTATCAGTAGGCATAGGCATATTTTTAATAGAGTGAAGTCTTTTAATAGGTGAGCTTCCTTTTTAAATGTTTAAATCTGAAAAATCCAGTTACCACCATTAGACATAGCAATCTGTTTTATTGCAATGCAGATGCCTAGTATTTCGGAAGATCTTGGTTGTGATTTGAGTTCTCAAAGCACAGAGAATGTCTATGAAACAGCAAAAAGTGTGGAAGTTGACGTGCTAGGAGACATTGAATTAAAAGTGATCATGAATATTTCAGAGACCATTTCATGCCTTTGGATCTTCAAAGAGAACCAAGTTGACTGCAAACCCTCACTGGACTTAGAAAACCGGTAGGTAAAGGGCTGTACTGAATCAAAACACCTATATGGGATACTTTCATTAGAGCAGATGGGATATTTTCCATATGAAAAGGCTTATTTATCATTTCTTTTCACATTATTTGTTATATTCCTAAACCTATCTATCTTAATTATTATCACCACTAAACTGCATGTTGATAAATTGCTGTTTATGCACTAAGAAAGCAATGAACGCTGGCTTTATAGTTTACAATATAGTGATTCTTTGCATTTGTATAGCATATTATATCTGAGGATTTCAACAGATTTTACAAACATTCATCAATTCAAGCATCACAGTGCTCAAGTCAAGGAAACCAAGGAAAAAAGGTTAATGCAATGCCTTGCCCAAGGTTACACTGCAGTTCAGCATCAGAGCCTAGAATACCACCCTAATTCTCTTGACTGTGTTCTAGCCACAAGTCCATACTTCCACCCAGAGAGCTGAGAATAGCTGGGGTAGGACCAGAGGCCTAGTGTAGATGATTCCCTTGCAGGGTGAAACCCATGGGATGGCCTCTTGGTGAGGAAATCTCCATGGGAATCCTGTTGCATGGGCCCCGATTCAGGAAAGTACTTGAGCACATACTAGTCTATCCCTATTCAGGACAGTACTTAAGCAAAACTTTGAATCCCACTTGGGATGAGTGCTTAAGTGCTGTCCTGAATAGGGATGATTACATGAAACAGGGCCATTGTCTATGAAAGCACTTTGGAGACTGAATGTACTGCAAGTGTGTTAAGTAGCACTAGCCTAGAATTCTGTTTGCATGGGTTAAGTGTAATGCCAGTGCATTCTTCAGCCCACTACCCTCTATCTCAGGAGTTCTCAACTTTTTACTTTCTGAGCCTGCCCCCTCCCTCCCCCAACATGCTATATAAACTCCACAGCCACCTGTGCCTGCATATAAAAGCCAGGGCCTGCTTTAGGGGGTAGCAAGCAGGGCAACTGCACGGGGCCCCACGCCCCGGGCCCCCCCTCCCCGAAGCTAAGCTGCTCAGGCTTCAGCTTTAGCCCTGGGAGGCAGGGCTTAGGGCAGCGTGGCTTTGGCTTTCTGCTCTGGACCTCGGTGACTCTAATGCCAGCCCTGCTTGGCGGACCCCCTAAAACTTGCTCACGGCCCCCCAGGGGGCCTCAGACCACTGGTTCAGAAC
Organism: Trachemys scripta elegans; assembly: GCF_013100865.1. NCBI lineage: Eukaryota > Metazoa > Chordata > Testudines > Emydidae > Trachemys > Trachemys scripta. The sequence goes on from NC_048298.1 coordinate 301,707,023, forward strand.
TGCTGCTCTATCTGACATGAATGTTCTCTAATGTATTTTCTTTCTTTTCAGATCTGTTGTTTCGCTGGCCTTTTCAAAAATAAAAGAAACTCAAGCTGGAAAATACACCCTTGCAGTTCAAAGTGAAAACAATAACTACACAATAATGTTTACAGTTCTCGTAAGGAGTAAGTATGTGTCAAAGCAAGGGGCTCAGACTATCCATAGCTTGAGAAGGGGGAGGCTGAAGCCTGTACATGACCAAGCCCTCTCTAAGCAGTGAAACTCTGTCAGTTCTATGAGACTTCCATGAGACTTCTCCCTTCCTCAATTGTCTCTCCTCCCTCTCTTTCAGTTCTTGTATTGTGGGCTATTTTCCTTGTCACTTATTTCATGTATGGCTGCCTCATTTCCCTTGGTTCATTGTGAAGGTTAAAATGATTCTGAGTCACTACGTGTTGTTAAAGATGACATGCAAAAGATTGTTTTTAAATGGGGCTTGTGCTCATTTCTCATTCTTTGTAATGTGTTACGCACACACACACGCACACACGGACATATCCACATGCAAAAACACAAAACAAACTATATTAAAAGAACATTATTAAGATTGTAAAATCAAGCACTCAAAAGTTCGGAAATGCCAGTTTGAAAGTTACCTGTATAACCTTAATTTGCCCCTCCTTGTGCAAATGCATTATGGTACAGTTCTTAATTACATGATCCCCTGCCTCATTCAGTGCCCAGGATGGATGGTGCTCACTTAATGAACAGCTATTCAGTATTTGCTATCCTCATTGTAAAAGTGGACCCATGCTTTATTTATACTATTCAAATGCTGCTCTGAATCTAGAATTACTAATTTCCTCATGGGCTTTTCTGTCTTGCTCATCACTATAGTATCTGAGAGAGTAACAAGTGTTAATTTATTTTCACAACACCCCAGTGAGGTGGGGGAGTATTATCCCCATTTCACAGATGGGGAACTGAGGCACAGAAAGATCAAGATCAAAAGCATCCACTAATTATGGGTGCCTAATTTGAGAAACCTACAACCTGATTCTTCAGAGTTCTTAACATTACATAGTGCTTTACGTGTTCAAAACAGAACTCCCACTGATTTCAATTGTAGCTGTGAGTGCTCCATACTTTGCAGGATCTCAAGTTGGGCACCTAGAAACACACAATTAGTGACCACCTGTGAAAAGTTTGGTTTAAGTGACTTGCCCTAGTCTCACCAGGCTCCTTGTCTCAATCTACTCCTTTCCCTACTCCCTGGATGGGCTCTTGACCCACTTTATATTCAGATCAGATTCTTTCCTCTTCTGTGCTTCCTGGGTGCCAGCACCAAGAGAACCAGAGAGACAGGTTCCCTGCTCTCATTTTCAGTACCCTGAGCACCTGGCAGGAGCCATTACAGGGAAAGAGTGGCTTCACCCCTGTAACCCTGGCTTGCAGCATGCTCAGTCACTCTGTGAGAATGGTCCATGTGTACTCACAAGGAGCTGTGAGAGGCTGAAGCGTGCTCAGTGAAGACAGATTCTTCAGAGATTTTAACTATAAACTCTAGTCTCCACTGAGCTCGTGTGAACTGGGATTTTTTATAGGGTTATAACTTGGCCAAATGTGGGTAGATTTTCAGAGGAGTGGCAAAGGGCACATCCCTGGCAAACCTGCCAAATTTCAAGTCTAAGCTCCCAAACATCAGGGCACTAGAGCTTTTTTAAAAAAAAAAAGTCACTTTTTTTTTTAAATGGACAAAACAGTGTATATTTCCCTAGCCTCGTTCTTAGAAATGACTGAACTGTTTGGCCTGGGGCTGAATTCTCCCATTGGCATAAAAAACTCTCCTGTCAACATAGCACTGTGCACACTAGAGCTTATGTCTGTGTAACTTAAGTTGCTCAGAAGGGTGGAATATTCACACCCCTGAGCGATATAGGTTTTGCCAACATAGGCAGTAGTGTAGACAGCCTTATAAGCAACAGGGTCTTATAATAGGTAGTGTCAGGCAACCTTTATAATAGGTGGCACTAACAGCCCTGTCTATAATAAAGAGGATCTAACAGGTTTTGTTGTTGTTTTGTTTTTAAGATTTTTTCTGCTTGTTTTTTGTCATAGAAATAGCAGGAATATCAACTCAATTCTTCCCTAGTTTTGTTGTAGGAATTTTGTTGTAATTTCACTTGTTCTCCAGTCATCACAGTTTTCCACGCTAAACAGAACCTACCTTTCTAATATTAAAATAATGCAGATAAAAAAACATTTTAACAACAATCTTATACAGATTATAAAGACATAAGCAAACAACAACAAAATGCACAAACCCAATTTTTCCCTTTGCAAGTCGCCTTTAAGATACCTAAAGTATGAATCAGGAGCAACTGTCAGTCTTCTCATCAGAAATTTTAACTTCATAATCACAGTTGAATTTAAAACTAACATCAGTGTTTTCAGTTTTAAGTGAAGTCATCATCAGTCTTGGTGCAATAAACTTTCAAGCATAGTCCAAATTGGGAAGCTGGCGGGCTCAGGGGATTGGTAATGGTTTATGGAACTTTACATCTCTAGGTTACAGATTTATGGAGGTGAAGTCATTAATGACTTTTCCACTGTGTATATTAAATGAGTTGGTTAGAAGTAGCACTCCTGAGTAGTGGTCTCAGTAGATCCTTCAAGGGTTTAATGCAAATAGATTCAGAAGCTGATTTTCAGAGGTATGAGAACTCATAACTCCAGTTGCATTGAATGAAAGCTACAGGTGTTCAACACCTCTGAAAATCAGGCCCTAGATTACCCTCTGATTCCTACAGGCAGTTCCTTGAAGTCAGGGAGATGACACATTTACCAGGTCAAGGTTGAAGAGCTTATACAATGAGGACCTTAGACAAACAGTTCTTTATTTTCTTCAAGCATTAAAATCACTTGAAAAAAATATTATAACAAACAAAATGACATAATATATAATGAACTGAGCAAAACAATTTGGCTTAGGGTAGGTCTACACTTACCTCCGGGTCCGGCGGTAAGCAATCGATCTTCTGGGATCGATCCCGGAAGTGCTCACCGTCGACGCCAGTACTCCAGCTCGGCGAGAGGAGTACGCGGCATTGACGGGAGAGCCTGCCTGCCGCGTATGGACCCGCGGTAAGTTCAAACTAAGGTACTTCGAATTCAGCTACGTTATTAACGTAGCTGAATTTGCGTACCTTAGTTCAAAGTGGGGGGTTAGTGTGGACCAGGCCTTAATGTTGTTAACAGCCTAAATATGAGGTATGGCAAACTCAAATATCCAAAGACCAAATTTTGTTCTTGAATGCCTACGCATTTCTCTCATTGAAGTTATTGCTCATGTTGGGAGTACGGGTATCTGAGGGTAGATTTTTTGCCTTCTGGTTTCATCTTGTACTTTGTTTATGCGTAATACAATCAGCCTTCTCAGTCTGACACCTGCTGTCATAACAAGAAATGTTGACTGGCTACTGCTTACATACATGTCTAAATCAGTGTTGGATTCTTACCTCAGGAAGTCTGTCAAGATTATTTAAAGTGACAGACTTGTTTGTTTTATACATCTATAACTCAGACATAAAATATATATATAAAAAAGAACGAGGAGTACTTGTGGCACCTTAAAGATTAACAAATTTATTTGGATATAAGCTTTTGTGGGCTAAAATCCACTTCATCAGATGCATGGAGTGGAAAATACAGTAGGATTTACATATATGTATATGTACACAGAGAACATGAAAAGATGGGGGTTTCCAAAACCAACTCTAATGAGACAAATCAATTAAAGTGGGCTATTATCAGCAGGAGTAAAAAAAACTTTTGTAGTGGTAATCAGGATGGCCCATTTCAAACAGTTGACAAGAAGGCGTGAGTAACAGTAGTGTGGAAAATTAGCATGGGGAAATAGTTTTTAGTTTGTATAATGACCCATCCACTCCCAGTCTTTCTTTAGGCCTAATTTGATAGTGTCCAGTTTGCAAATTAATTCCAGTTCTGCAGTTTCTCGTTGGAGTCTGTTTTTCAAGTTTTTTTTGTTGAAGAATTACCACTTTGAGGTCTGTAATTGAATGGCCAGGGAGGTTGAAGTGTTCTTCGACTGGTAATGTTATAATTCTTGACGTCTGATTTATGTCCATTTATTCTTTTGCGTAGAGGCTGTCCGGTTTGGTCAATGTACATGGCAGAGGGGCATTGCTGGCACATGATGGTATATATCACATTGGTAGATGTGCAGGTGAACAAGCCCCAGAAGGTGTGGCTGATGTGATTATGTCCTATGATGGTGCCCCTTGAATAGATATGTGGACAGAGTTGGCAACGGGGTTTGTTGCAAGGATACGTTCCTGGGTTAGTGTTTCTGTTGTGTGGTGTGTGATTGCTGGTGAGAATTTGCTTCAGGTTGGGGGGCTGTCTGTAAGCGAGGACTGGCCTGTCTCCCAAGGTCTGTGAGAGTGAGGGATCATCCTTCAGGATAGGTTATAGATCCTTGATGATGTGCTGGAGAGGTTTTAGTTGAGGGCTGAAGGTGACGGCTAGTGGCGTTCTATTACTTTCTTTGTTGGGCCTGTCCTATAGTAGGTGACTTCTGGGTACTCTTCTGGCTCTGTCAATCTCTTTCTTCACTTCAGTAGGTGGGTATTGTAGTTTTAAGAATGCTTGATAGAAATCCTGTAGGTGTTTGTCTCTGTCTGAGGGACTGGAGCAAATGCGGTTGTATCTTAGAGCTTGGCTGTAGACAATGGATTGTGTGATGTGGTCTGGATGAAAGCTGGAGGCATGTAGGTTAAGTATAGCAGTCAGTAGGTTTCTGGTATAAGGTGGGGTTTATGTGACCATCTCTTATTAGCACTGTAGTGTCCAGGAAGTAGATCTCTTGTGTGGACTGGTCCAGGCTGAGTTTGATGGTGGGATGGAAATTGTTGAAATCCTGGTGGAATTCCTCAAGGGCTTCTTTTCCATGGGTCCAGATGATGAAGCTGTCATCAATGTAGCGCAAGTAGAGTAGGGGTGTTAGGGGATGAGAGCTGAGGAAGTGTTGTTCTAAGTCAGCCATAAAAATGTTGGCATACTGTGGAGCCATATGGATACCCATAGCAGTGCCGCTGACTTGAAGGTATACATTGTCTCCAAATGTGAAATAGTTGTGGGTGAGGACAAAGTCACAAAGTTCAGCCACCAGGTTAGCTGTGACATTATCGGGGATACTGTTCCTGATGGTTTGTAGTCCATCTTTGTGTGGAATGTTGGTGTAGAGGGCTTCTACATCCATAGTGGCTAGGATGGTGTTTTCTGGAAGATCACCAATGTATTGTAGTTTCCTCAGGAAGTCAGTGGTGTCTCAAAGATAGCTGGGAGTGCTGGTAGCATAGGGCCTGAGGAGAGAGTCAATATAGCCAGGCAATCCTGCTGTCAGGGTGCCAATGCCTGAGATGATGGGGTACCCAGGATTTCCAGGTTTATGGATCTTAGGTAGCAGGTAGAATACCCCTGGTCGGGATTCAAGGGGTGTGTCTGTGTAGATTTGTTCCTGTGCTTTTTCAGGGAGTTTCTTGAGCAGATGGTGTAGTTTCTTTTGGTATCCATCAGTGGGTTCACAAGTGTCCTATACATTAGAAACATGGATAATGATGTTTCCAAAATATTGCAGCATGTCTGAAAATATTTGCATTACTTTTAATAGGTAAACCAAGGAAGCCCTATTTTGTAAAAAGTGAAAACTTGGCCATTATAAACTGCACATCCAAAAGCTACCCTATACCAGATATTGAATGGTTATTTTGCAGAACACCCGATGACAGGTATGGTGCATATAATGCTACCTTTTTTTGTTTACTGAATTTTAAGGTGCAAGTCTTGATGTCTTCCTAAGCCAACAGACTTTATACAGCATGATGTATTTATTTTTGATGTGATTGAACCTGAACAACTGAAGGAGAACTGTGGAGTCAGATTTTCAAAGGAGAATGTAATGAATGCTCCCATAAAATTTAACACACACACAGTGTCCTCAAAAAACTACATGCAAAAATTGAGTGCACGAGTGCAATGAGTGAATTCGCATTTTTGTATTAGCTGTAGTGTATTCTGGGAAAATTGGGCCAATGTATACTTTTGGAAACTTTAGGCACCCTAGTCTGAAAATTTTGGCCCAAGTCCAAGCATTTTTACTTGACATAGCTAATGAGTTAAATATATTTCTAACCCCATAGCCCTCTATTTTCCATTTCCCTAAAACCTAGCTATTTTGAGAATGAGTGGGGATTAAAGGTGGGAAGGGTGTCATCAGAAATTTTCTATCTAAATTTGCCTTTCCTTGTAGCTTTAAGTTTTATGTATGATAAGTGGTACTATTGGCAACATGAATATGTTCCAAGAAACATATCAGGTCATGAGTAAGTAAATTCAACATTCAGTATGTTGTCATACAGAGTGCACGTGTAACAGTGTGGATCTCTGTCCCTCTTGAGTGCCTGGACCACACAGGGATTTATGAGTCTTCAGCAGCCTTCAGACTACCAGGACTGTGTCTTCTAGCTCAAGTAGTAGAGGCTCATAGTCCAACATCCTGGGTTCAGCGCAGTCCCAGAGATGTAGGCTGAAATCCTGGGCTCATTGAGTTTTGCCATTAACTTCAAAGGAGCCAGAATTTCACTCATAAAATTACAAATGTTTACACCTACCAGTATAAGCACGAATAGTGTATTCAGGTAATATCAGCTCATTCTGTTTATAATTTCCCTAGCTCCATTGCCCTTGTGTTTTGTTTTATAATCTCCACATTTTCTAGTTCCTTTTATTCAACTACAAAATATTCCAGTTTCCTTACTATTGTTCGTATTCAGTAAATAAATGTATGTGTAATTACAGTTGCATCCATACAAATCGTAAATACAGTAAAAGAAATGGGAAAGTATATGGAGTACAGGAGGTGCCACGAGGATATTCAGCAAATAAGTTATTTCAAACAGACATACGGTGCTGCGCAACTAATGAGCTGGGCAGAGAATGCACCAAGCTGTATACAATAGGTAACATAACTATAAGATTTATTTAAATAGGGGCCTAATCCTGCCATTGATGTTAATTGCAACTATTCACTTCAGTAAGGTTTGCAAGACTGGGCTGTAAATTTGTCATCACTGGAATAAATATGTTTAGAAGCACATTACTAGGCAAAACTAATGTAATGCTGCTATATTTCTGTCTCATATTTATCTCCTAAATTCTAATGCTTATTTATAGTTAGGGCCCTACCAAATTCATAGTCCATTTTGGTCAATCTCATGGTCATAGGATTTTAAAAATAATAAATTTCACTATTTCAGCTATTTAAATCTCAGATTTCACAGTATTATAATTGTAAGGGTCCTAACCCAAAAAGGAGTTGTGGGGTGGTCACAAGGATATTGTAGGGGGGGGGTTGCGGTACTGCTACCCTTACTTCTGCGTTGCTGCTGGTGGCAGTGTTGCCTTCAGAGCTGGGCAGCTGGAGAGCAGTGGCTACTAGCAGGGAGCCCAGCTCTGAAGGCAGAGCCATCGCCAGCAGCAGCGCAGAAGTAAGGATGGCATGGCATGGTGTTGCACCCTTACTTCTGCACTGCTTCTGGCTGGGCGCTGCCTTCAGAGCTGGGCACCTGGCCAACAGCCACTTCTGTCTGGTCACCCAGCACAGAAATAAGGGTGGCAATACCACGACCCCCCTAAACATGGGCGTCGGGTATAATAGGCCAGGGTACGCTACCACCAGACACCCGATTGCAGGTTTGGCAGGTGAAGTTTTTGCTTTATTATGCCTCATGCAGGTTCCGGGGCAGCTGAGAAGGTGGTATGTGCTATTCAACTTCCCCTGGTTCATCAGTAATCTCCCTGGACTCCAGAAAAATTACTGATGAAGTCAGGAAGCTAAGTAGCAGATACCGCCTCCTCAGCCATCCCGGAACCTGCATGGGGCATAATGAAAGCACAGGTTCTTCTTCAGGAAGAGACACTGCGTATTTTTCCTGGTAGCTTGGGGCCTGGGGAGGAGAGGGAAGGTGCGGCTGCGGCTGGCCCAGGGCTCCTCCAGGCAAGTGGGGGAGGGGGACGACTTGGGCCTCATCTGGGTGGAGGGGCCTCGGGGCTCTTCCAGGCAGATGGGGGTGGGGCATGTAGCTCTGGTCATAGGGGGGACAAGGGGTCTTGGGGCTCCAGCTGCAGGGGGTGGGGGGCTTGGGGCTCCGGCCGGGCGGGGAGGGGGCAGAAGGGGTGGAGCTGGGGGCTAGCCTCCCTGAAGGGGGGCTCCACTCGCTACCCATGCCCCTAAAATAACCTTGCAACCCCCTTGCAATTCTCTATTGGGTCAGGACCCCCAGTTTGAGAAACGCTGGTCTCCCCTGTGAAATCTGTACAGTATAGGGTAAAAGCAAACAAAAAAACAGATTTCATGGGGAGAGACCAGATTTCACGGTCCATGATGTGTTTTTCATGGCCATGAATTTGGTAGGGCCCTATTCATAGTACATTTAAAAACAAATTGTTGTGTTATTTTACATTTCATAAGTAACTGCTATTTTTCACACAGATCTTTAACATCTACTTTTAATAAAAAATATTTTTAATTTTTGTTTAATACTGATATTCAGGTTTTTTTAATAAACTTACTTTGATTGGCTTAATTCTGTGCTGAATTGCACCCTGTGTGAATACATGGTTAATGCTGGATTTGAAAGTCAGGACAGAATTTGGTTTTATTTATTTAAATGTTAGACTATTATAATTCATTTTAATGTTAGTTATAAATCTGGAAAAATAGTCTGTTTATCATTACAAATACAATAATAGATGCAAAACTATGGGTGCTTACAAATGTGAAAATGAGGTGTGGGAGGGAAGGAAAAGTTTAAATAAGTAATTTTCCCCATAGTAAAATATAATTTCATTTGTTGTTTCACCGGTGTGTTTTCATTTTGCAGATCTAAATGAAAAACTTGGAGGATCTTTACCTGAACTCCTTCTTAAAGTTGGGGAGCCATTACTGATAAGATGTAGAGCTTTTTATGAAAACTATAAATTCAGATTGAAATGGCATTTTAAAAACAAAGAATTACAAGAGGTAATAAAAGAGGAGTCTTTTCACATACGTAATAATGGACAGTACCACACAATATTAAATACAAACCTTTATTAAAAACTAGGGGCACTGGTTTGAAGAAACAGATTATCAAGGCTCCTCTATGGTACGGATTCTCTATGCATTTGCCTCATCAATGGGAAGAAGTGATAGTGGACATTACACCTGTTCTTCCACAGAACATCCAAATAAAACAACTTTGGTTACAGTCTTAGGTAATTCAGATTCATGTTGTTAACTTTGTGCCACATTTTTCTTTTAGTCATTCAGCTGTTTGCTTGCATGTGTATACACTATGTTTATACAGGAAAAATCCTGTTTCTACTTGAAGTTGAAATTGAAAATGGAGATGAGCCAGAACTGGATTATCCATATCCCTGCAGGTACCCCACAATCACACCTGCTCCCAGGTTATTTGCATTACTCCTCAAGGACAGTAGTTCTGGGAGTGACACCATGTGGCGGGGCAACAACTCACCGGCGCGGCGCCTCCTGCTGGTCATCTCGGGAATTAGCTCTTTCAGTCCAGAGCGCCCTCTACAGACTGGTGTCTCACTTGCCCCTGGCCCCATGTCCCTCCTGGTGCCCTTTGCCCAGGGGTTCTGCCCACCACAGTACCCCCTCGCTCTGGGTCTTCCCCCCAGGGGAACCCCCAACTCCCTATCCCCACCTTGCCTCAGTGGCTACTGCCAGTATCCATTTAGCCCCCACTCACTGAGGCAGATGGCAGTCTGTAAACCACTTATTATCAGCAAGGGGGGTTGGACCAGCTGTTGCTGCCTATTCCTGGGCTGCCCCTCTGCTGCCCTAGTACCCTTTTGTGGGCCCTTAACTCGGCCTGAAGCCTGGGGCTTCACGAGGTTGGGACTCCCCAGCTCCCTCTGTCCTTCCCCAGCACTGCTCCACCCTGGGTACCCTCCTCAATTTCCCAGGCAGCCAGGTCCTTCTCTCTCTAGAGAGTTAGAAAGAGTGTGTGTCTGTCTCTGGCCCTCAACCCTCTTATAGGGTCAGCTGTGGCCTTATTGGGGCATGTCCCCACCTGTGTCTGCTTCCCCCAATCAGCCTAGCATTTCTCTGCCCCAGCCTTCTCCAGGGCTGCTTTAACCCCCTCAGGGCAGGAGCGGGGTGACCACCCCGCTACACACCACCATAACATTAATTTGAAGTCTAGCCTACACAGTGTTGTCATCCTTTCAATATTATTTCCAGAAACAAAAGAATTCAAGATGGCAACTGCAACCATTTCAAAGGGAGACTGGGGATGTAAAATATTGGACAATTAAAACTTTCTGTGCAGGTTTCACTAATTATCCTTTAGAATTATCCTGTTGACCTTCTAACAAATACAGGAGATAAATTTTAAATTAAAATTCAGATTGTCCAGTTAAAATTTAAAAAGCCAGAATATGCAAAAGTTAAGGTTTCTAAATCAACAGTAACTTGGTCACATTGTTGTATTTATGCAATATTTTATTCCTGTTTTTCTTGTTAAATATGTATCTTAATATTGAATCATTTGTGCTAGCAAATATACATAATATCATATAACAAATGAAACAAGCCTATGATCCTGAGAAATAAGGAGTCATTCAAATGGGAGTTCTCAATTTCTGAAATGCTCACATTCAGCTTCAGTCTTTTACTGAGCAGAACATTTTCCTGTATCATGGTAACTAAATACAATAGACTGGCCACTCTGTTGTACTCAAAGTTTCTGAGTAGGAAGGAGAAATTCAAACCCAGCCTCTGAAGCTGCTTCTTACGGATGAGACAAGTCTCTCTTCGTCTTCTTCAAAGCTGGGGGATGGCCTAGAAAGACTGCATCCTTGGATCCCAAATTTTAACTATGGAGCTTTTTTAAATGTAATGTTCCCATTCTTCACGCTGGAGCATCTCACCCCTGACTAATTCAATTTGTAGATGAATGAGGTGGATCGATTTCCTTCCTGGTAGTCTCAAAGTAGATATATGCAGTATTATTGTAGGAAGAAAATACTTCAGCCAAAAAGCATAAATTGCTCTCTCTCTCTCTCTGCTCCTTTTCAAGTACGCCCGCTAATCTCACCTTTTTAATTTTAGCCTTATTCTCAGATTGTCAAGTGTGGCAGAGAGGTTTTTAAACACAGCAGAAACCAGGCCATTCACCACAGCTGCAGAGTTCTTCATGTCTGTTATTCTCACATCCAGTTTCTGGATGTTACCTGACATTTTGTTTTATCAGCATTGCATAAAGAATTCTGCGCATTATCCAGTCTTTGTTCCAGGAGAGATGAGCTATTTTAAAATAAATGGTTTAAGCTGCTGAATACCAGGTTCAAAGGTAAAAATAATTACAGAAACAAGAAAAGATCATATTCAGACTTAGGAGTTTAAACTTGACTCCCATGGCCCCTAAATAATTACATTTAATACACTTTGAATAGAAATCCAAAAACTGCCACACGTAAACAGAAAAAGGAACGGCTGTGAAGATCAGATCACTCACTCCTGCACTCCTTTCTTTTAGCTATAAGAGGAAAAACTGTTTTGTTTAAGCTCTTTTGTAGAGAAATGGTGTCACTTTATTTCAAGGTACTTGTGGGCTGTTAGACCCAATCTATTTGATGCTCATAGCATAACTTCAAATGACTTTCCACCTGGAAAGATAAAAAATACTCCCCTTGGTCCCATTTGTACAGCCAAGACGTTTATAGCTCACAAAAATTGGAGAATTCACATAAAAGGAAGCATTTCTTGTTTTAAAGCATTGTCCATTTTTATGGTTTATGTGGGAATTTCCACCCTATTATTTGCTAAATGAGGACTTCAGATACAGAAAACTGTGCTTTACAGAGCATGTGGATGTGGCCAGAAGAAAACCATCTAAAAAGAAAAGCCCAAACCAGTACTATTTACTACAATTCACGTTTTTTTTTTCTTTCTTTCTTTATGGACCTGATCCTAAGCCCACTGATGTCACTGGAAAGGCTTTTATTGATTTCTGTGAACTTTGGAGCAGGCCCTGTGAGATGTAGCCATCAAGAGATGCTTACACTGGCAGTGATGTATTGCTTTATATTTTATAAATCTTAAGTTATTAACATTTGGAATAAGTATTTACAATTGAGTGAAAGAAATTTACACAGGATGATCACTGTAGTCGATTCAAAATGACTTGCAGGGCAGAAAGATGGATGAGTTCCTGTATTTTTAAAGGTCTTTGAGTCTTTTATTAACCAAGCCAATCAGATTGGTTCATTCAAAGACAGAGCATTTACACATAGACTGGAGTGGAACATCAGGACAAAACCTGCATGTTATCACCCAGTATTACACCTGATCTTTTTGTAGATAAACAGAATGGTCACTAGTGATTTTATGACCAATGCATTTATAACTTGCAATAATAAATGTGAATAAAAATGTGCACATTTTCAAATTCCTTAATTAAATGGCACCTTTTATAACAGAATATTAATATTTTGTTTACAGAAAAGGGATTTATAAATGTAACTGACTCAAGAGAAGATTTTGAGATTGATCTGTTGGAAAAGTTTTGTTTTGAAATTAAACTTAAAGCATACCCACCAATTAGATGTATATGGATTTTTTCCCAAAAATCATTTCCTTGTGAGCAAAGATACAATGCGGATGGATACAGGTACTTAACTATTCTGAATATTTGTCTGTTATAGTTTGTACAAATACTTATTTTATTTTTTGTCTTTTAAAAAATAGAAGTATTTGTTCATTTTTTCTTTTAACATGTAGAGTGTGGTTTTTGTTTTTAAGTTAAATGTTATTTTTAAAATATAAATAGATCGAGATGTTGGTAAAGCAGTGTTACCAAAGTGTTCTGTAATGTTATTCGAGTCTTCAAGAGCAACTCATGTAAATATCTTGTGTTATACATTTGATTAGTCTTGTGTGTTATAACAAATAGTTTCCTAAATTATGCACATAACATACCTCTTTCAATTATTTTGTTATATCCTCAGAAAACTCAGTTTCTTGATCTTAGACATAATTCTCCTTTTATGAACCCATTCCGATCATCCATGACGGAATTATAATCTTCTAGGTGTTCCCTTAGTCTTATTCCATTCTTAGCTCATGTTCCCAGTATCTTTCAGGCTGCTAAAGCCAAGCTTATTGGCACTTAGTTTCCTAGACCTTTAGTAGATCCCTTAGGCCTTCTCTACATTACAGAAATTTTACTAGCTGTCCAATTCACAGATTTTTCCCATGTTACAAAAGAGGTTTTGAAAAAAATGTGTTAACTATTTTTTCTGCTACTTCCTATAATAAAGTTCTGGCATGGATTCTGTCTAGTCCTAACGATGTATCCATTCTCCAGCGTAATTTCTTGATATCATTATCCAATTCCTTCTGAGCTTCCTTTCAACTTTGCAAACGAAAGTCATACCGCATTCTAACCTCTAACTTTGTGAAAAGTCAGGCAAAAAGTTAACGTTTTAGCAGTGTTAACTGCTTTTGTCTATGCCTGGCCTGTGCCAGGTCTGAGGACATAATGCTCCTGTGCTGATTTCTTGTTCCTCATATTCTTAAAGCATTTAATTCTTTGCTTAAAACTCTGTTGCAAACTTGCTTTCACTTTTTAGCTTTGCTTTCTTTATCGTTTTGTTACACTTCACTTTAGTCTTAAGCCTTGTGGGTCCTATTTTGTAACAGACTGGGCTATTCATCTGAATCAGATTGGTTATTTGGAGTCAAACCTTCACATGGTAGAGACAGCACAGATCAGCCTAGTAAATGATCTTCTCCTGGCAATGGAGGCAAGAGATCTGTCTTTGTTGATAACGTGTTCGTTTTGTCAGCAGACTTTGGTAGAGTTGATTACTGGGTATGGGTGACTAATCTGCAGTCCCTGGTGTCTGTGGGCTGATCTGTTCTTCAGTGGTTAAGATCATTTCTGGAGATGAGCTCGCTAAAGGTAGTCATGAGCATTTACTCATCCTTGTCCCAGAGATACCACTTACATGCTGATAATACTCAGCTTATTTACTTTCCAACTATTGCAGACTGTCTCCTAGCTGTCTATTTGTCTGGCAGACAGTTGTGTTTGGAGGACAGACAGTTGATTCAACCCAGATAAGAGTAAAGTGATGCTGATGGGCCAAAAATAGTATTTTGAGGAACTCTGAGGTGGTTTAGGTAATTCTGATTTACAGGAGGGTGGGGTCACCACTTGATCTCAGGAATATAGAAGTCGCTCTAGATTGCTTTTTCAGCATGGAAATGCATGTTGCTATCCAGGGCCGGCTCCAGCATTTCTGCCGCCCCAAGCAAAAAAAAAAAAAACCCGCAATCAGCGGCAGCAGTTCAGTGGCAGGTCCTTCACTCCTAGAGGGAGTGAGGGACCTGCCGCCCCCGAATTGCCGCAGGTGCCGCCCCTCTCCCTTGGCCGCCCCAACCACCTGCTTGTTAAGCTGCTGCCTGGAGCCGGCCCTGTTGCTATCATACTCCAGAGTGGTGACCACCAACTCCAACTTCCGTGAAAAGCCCACCCTTTTCTGTCTATTGCAGGCTTGGCTTTGCTTGTTCACACCGTAGTCACTTCAGGCAAGATTCTTGTAACTGAGTCCTAGTCAAGCTGCATCAATTACAGGACATAGCTGCCCAGGTGCTCCATGCATAAAACCCAGGGAATAAGTTTTGTTTAAATGTTGTTTTTAAAAAGTTTTCATTTACAGCATCCCAGATAGTCATATTTAGCGCTTTAGATTTTCAAAGCACTGTACAGATTTCAGCCAACACAATGCCCCTGTAAGAAGGCAGGTAGTTAAGTATTATTATTGTACCCATTTTGCAGATGGGTTCAATGGACAGAAAAGTAAATAAATTTAAAAATAAATATGCAATCACATTCTATAGCACCCTGTTTGATTTGTTATTTTCAGCTTTGCATGTTTCGGTTTATGGTTGAGTAATCATATCTCCCATCACTTCTACTTTGCTCCTTTCATATCCTTTTTATTGATTTTATTTCCTTTTTTGATTTCTGTTGTATCCTTTCAAGTTGTTCCTCCTTATTGCATTTTATAATAGATTTGTACTATGAACTTTGCTCCTTAACATTTAATTTCTGCTATAAAAAATTTGGCACCATCTTTAGTTCCTCTAAGTGCTAAGAGCAACAACAGGTTCTTTCAGACTTTCCATTTTCTGTTCTCTCTTTATAAAACAGAACATATCTCTGTGCTTAGCACACCGCTGCTTTTCACTTCCTTACTCTGGGTGAATCAATTCCATGAAGGCAAATGCTCTCATGTACATCTTGTTCTCTCACCTTTCTTTGTGCTTTCATGCAGACACCCAAGAAATGTCTCCTGAAAGGATCTTCTTATTTCTTTCCCGTGACTAGTGATTCTTGATGCATTGATGTTTGGGTGCCCAACTGGAGACACTCTAAAGAGGACTTGATTTTTAGAAAGTGCTGAGCACCTAGACATCTCATAAACAAGTCTGTTTTTCTTTCTATCACCTATAATGTCTTGAAGGTGTCCCAGTTGAGCATTCTACAACTGAGGCACTCAAAATCAACAATCATGAATGGAAATCTTGGCCTCAGTCAGCAAGCAAAATGACACTTCTCTTCAGTGTGAATTTGCTTGCTTTAGAGCCACATGGGCTGGCTTCATAACTGCGTTATGTGTCTTGTCTAATAAAAGCTACTTAGTTCCCCCGCCCCCCCTCTCTAGGTTTCTTTTTCAGGGCTGACTGTTTCTTTCGCCTGTACACCTACCTGCTGATTCTGGCTGTTTCTTCTCTTCTGACTCATAGAATATTTTCCTCAGATGCCTGCCCTCTTTACCCCTATTCACTGACTGAAACTCTTCTAGCCAAAAAACCTTATTCCCTTAAGTCAGGACATCTGTACCTTAGATCAGGGGTTCTCAACCTTTTTCTTTCTGAGGCCCCCCAAACATGCTATTAAATACTACATGGCCCACCTGTGCCACAGTAATTGGTTTTCTGCATCTAAAAGCCAGGGCCGGCGTTAAGGGGTAGCAAGCGGGGCAGTTGCCCAGGGCCCCATTCCACAAGGGGCACCATGAAGCTAAGTTGCTCAGGCTTCTGCTTCAGCCCCAGGTTGTGGGCCCCAGGGCCCCACACTTCACCCCCCATGCAGTGGGACTTTGGCTTTCTGCCGTGGGCCCCAGCAAGCCTAATACTGGCCCTGAAACCTGCTCACGGCCCCCAAGGGGGCCCCAGACCCCTGGTTGAGAACCACTGCCCTAGAGCACCAGTAATTATATGCAAGGAGCATCTCCCTTAAGTACTCTTCTAACACTGATGAACCAACAAAAGTTCCCTCTCAAATCTGACAACAATCCAGACAAAAATAAAACAATCAAATGAACAGATTTGGGAATCACTCCCATTTCCTTTCATTACAGCACATAGAGAATATACTTATGTCTGGAGACTGGTTTTACATTTCTTTATTCAGAAAAAAATTATTTTGGATTCTTTGTTAATGACTTGATTTTTAAAAAAATATTTGAATCTTGACTACATGTAATCTGTAAATGTGCTTAAGCATTTCCCCCCCCCCCTTTTCTCAACAGCATTTCTTCAAGGTTCTGTGATCATAAGTATCAGTCAGGGGAATACGTATTCTATGCAGAAAATGATGATACATATGTGAATAAAACAATGATGTTGTATGTGAAACGTAAGTAAAATATGCACAAGTTTGATTAAATCTATGGGTGAGAAATCCTGACCCCTTTGGAATCAATCAATGGAATTTTTGCCATTGACTTCAATGGGTCCAGGAATTCACCCAATAGGTTCTTTCTTTCCCACCCCTCTTTCATCCTACCAAAAAAAAAAAAAAAAGTAACAATTTATCACCTTGTAGATCAGGAATTTTTCGGATAGTAAGAGTGAACTATAACTAGTTGTCAAATATATTAGACGATACAAAAAAGCAAACTGTTTTTACGAGGGAAAAAATGGTTGGGTAAGTGGGAATTTTGAGATTTAACCAATAGTAAGGTTGCTTGCTAATGTCTTCTGTTTCCTAACGTCTCCCATCTAACTGTGTTTTTATTTGTGTATCTCATAAACAAGTCTGTTTTTCTTTCTACCACCTATTTGGGGGATTTTTTTTGACTTGCATATTGCAGATTTTGGAATACAGTAAGCGTACATCTACATTGCAATTGGAGGTGTGATTACAGCTCAGGTAGGCATACCTGTGCTAGCCAGCACAGCTAAAAAGAGCAACAAAGACACAGTGTCAGGGACCCCAGCTCTTCACTACTACTTTTAGCAGGCTAGCTAGATCAAAGCTAGCGTGGGTAGGTCTACTTGAGCTGCACGCATACCTCTGATTGCAGTGTAGACCTACATCAGATAGTTTGAGTCCCAGTGAAATATTGAAAACTAGATACCTGTCCTGAAAATATTACTGCAATGATAGATGTCATCAAAATGGGAAAGGTTTAAAAAAGCAGGAGGGGGAAAATAATGTAAGCTCCTGTCAGAATTTTTTCACACTCCTCATGTAGCAGCTGCTGTCATGTGCTTCTGATATGTCGACACTGCCTCGCAGTTTGGACTACAGGGGTGTGAATAGCAGGGCATGCCAAAGTGCTGCCCTGGTAACTCCCCCAGGTAGATGCTGCGGGTGTGAACTAAAAGGTTCCTAGTTCTGATTAATGTAATCCTGTTTAAAGAGGACTTTGATAATGCGAACTAGGAACTTTTTAGTTTGCACCCACAGCATCCACACAGGGGCCCTACAGCGCAGCACCCTGGTACACATTGCTATTCACACCCCATAGTCCAATCTGCGGGGCAGTGGAGACATAGCCTCACAGTTTCTTGTTTCATTCTCACTGAGCACTCTCTAGGCCTTGTTCACGTGTAACCTATACCTGTTTTGCACCAATAGAGCTCCACGGATTTCAATAGAAGTACTCCTGATTTACACCAATGTGAGAGGAGAATCGGGTCCTATGTGACTGGATTGTTAACTAGAAATCCCCAAGCCCTATAAAACCTAGCAGAAAATACCGAAGAAATCTCAGCCATCAAATATGATCAGGAAATAGCCTTTTACAAAGAATTCCTACCTCTAGTGTGCCACCAACAGTGTGGACAAAAATAGAGCAAGAAAATGAAGACTTCTTAAGAAAACTACAGTGGACAGGCACCAACTGAAATACAGTTACATTACTTCAAAAAGGCAAAATAGTCTTAATCCATGAGAGTGGGATAGAATGATATGAGAAAATTCACTCATTAGGTATAACTTGCCATACCCTACTTGTGGCTTCTTTATGCCATTCACAAATTCACAACATTCATCCCAGAACCCTATGATGGGGTGTATAACCATCCCCTAGAACTAAAGATGTTAAAGAGCAACTCTGGGTCCAGATGACCCCGCCCATCCTCACCATTAGAGCATGCTGCAGATGGAGATGGAACTTAAAAGAAAGTCAGACAGCTTAGAAGGGGACTAACAAGGCTGAGAAGGGATGCTGCAAAAGCCATTCTTGGAAAAGGGGTGCCTACCGGTTGCACCTAGACAGACAGGAGGGGCAGTTAGTACCATTTTTCCATTATCTATTTGCTACAGACTGCAAAACTTGGCCAATAGAGTCAGGGGTAGGAAGTGGCCCAAGGAGGGCAGTGTTAAGGTGCTCTTGGGTGCCAGATCCCAGTGGAGTGGGAGGGTCTGGGTTCCCCTACCCCGCCCCCCTCTGCATTAAGAAGGGACTTACCCCGTGATATTTCCAACAAGCGCTGACCATCACAAACCCATGAACATTTAGTACCTGTTAGTGCTGCACTATCACGTGTTATGTGTTGCATCCACTATTTTTTGTTGAAAAAAATCTTAGCTTTGCTACATGTTAGTAATATCATGTCATTGCTTTACATTAACTGTCAACAAAAGAAATGCTCTTCAGTGGGAGTCAGGCAATCAGAATTTGCCTTTTCACGTGTAGCATAGTTTGGAGGAATGATTATGTTGCGGTTGGGAGTCAGGAAGTTCTGAGTTTTAATCCTGGCTCTGCCACTGATTCACTGTGAGACCTTGGGTCAATTACTTCACTTCCCTGTCTCCATTCCATTATACATAGAAAGGAAATAACAGTACTTACTATCACAGGGGTGCTATGGAGATTAACATGGACCCTGATGATGGGATGCTTTATAAATATCTAAGTAGATTTTGATCACTTTGGGTGTGGTGTAACCATAGGTGCTGGAACTTGGGGTGCTGGGGGTGCGGCTGCACTTCCTGGCTTGAAGTGGTTTCCATTATATAGGGTTTACAGTTTGGTTCAGTGGCTCTCAGCACCCCCCACTATACAAATTGTTCCAGCATCTCTGGGTGTAACCCTATAGACATAACTGTATTATTGACTAACGTATTATATTAAACTTTTTTGTGATATGTTTGTTACAGGGAAACCTGAAGTAACAATACAGTCAACATCAAAAGATATTTCTTGCTTCTCTGATAGTTACCCTGCACCATCTTGGACCTGGAGGAAATGTTCAGGACCTGATTCTTCTAAGTAAATAAAGACATTTTCTGCCCTTTTTTTTATTTCTATATTCTTATTTGTGATGTTTGTTTGGCTAAATAAAGACTAGCCAGTGACTAGATACTGTAAGATGAACTTTGGGGTACATGTAAAATAATAGTCTGGTACAGGGATGAATCAAACTAAATTAGAGGTTTTCCTTGACTTTAATAGAAGCAACATCAGGTCCATAAGCATGTGTATCTGAAGCTTTTTATATTGAAATAAACACAGCTGTGTCTAGAGCAATAGTTAGACATTAATTTAATTGCACAGTGTCCCAGTATGAATACTGGATTCCATATAAGCTTTCCTTGGTGCATTTAGTGGTCCTAATGAATCAAAGTATCAGAACCAGTGGATTTGCCAGGGAATACATCAAAGTGTCAAGATATTCTTTTGGTTTATCTAGCCATTTCAGTACCTGGAAGTGCATTGAGTATCTGATCTAATGCTCAAGGAAGTCAATGAGTCATTCCATTTACTGCAATGGAGATTGAATCAGGCCCTAAAACTTCAAGGAACCAGGGTGTTTCTTGCACTGTGTTGACATTACTTTATTCATTCTAAAAAGCTCATTCCAAAAATAATCTTACATTCAAATTAAGGTACCAGGTCAAATATATTAATGGAATGTTATGAATGAGATTTAAAATATTTTAGAAAGTTGTTTTAAATATTATGATAATTTTTCTATCCTTGCATCCAAGTCCACTTCTTTCTATGGGTCTAATTGTACAGAAATCAAAAGGAGAGGAAAACATATAACTGGTAAATTTAAAATATTTCTTAAAGTAGCTTTTCATATATAAAATGCTGAGACTCTGAAACCCAATGTCTTGGGAACATGTAGGTCTAGAAAAAGTGTTGTGTGTCCCATTAAAATATGGCAATCTCCTCTTTCCTTTGGTATAAAATTCCTCTTTCTAAATATTAGACTTAAATTTTGCTTCTCATTTGGGACTGAATGTTTTCCATTCTAAGCCCTAATCAAGTGTAACTTTGAGGAGGAAACTGTATGCGTTAGAGGAAAGACATAAACATTTTTATGGCAGGTTAATCTTTTTAAATGGCAGCTATTTTGAAGCTTCTGAAAACTCTGGAGGGTTTGAAGTAGCCCCAGCAGAAATGGATTAGTGGGCAGAGTGATGGAGAAACAGTCAAAGTGAAACCCAGATGGAAGGCTGGGAGCAGAACCTGGATAATATCCCTTGAATTTATTTATTTAGAGTCATAGGGCCAGCTCTTCAGCGGACGTAAACGTGCATAGATCCACTGGAAGCAACAGAGTTATACTGATTTGCACCAGCTCAGGATATGACCATAATATACAAAAAAATACCTATCCTTGGCTCTAGGTGCCTTTACCAAAATTAAAAATTAAATCAAATGAAAAGAAAACCCAGCATCTACTCCCAACCCTCACAGTAATAATAAGAACTTAAGAACAACCATACTGGGTCAGACCAATGGTCCATCTAGCCCAGTATCCTGTCTTCTGACAGTTGCCCATGCCAGGTGCCCCTAGGATGACCAGTTGTCCTGATTGTATAGGGACAGTCCCAATTTTTTTTTTTTTTTCTTATATAGGCTCCTATTACCCCTCACCCCCTGTCCCGATTTTTCACATTTGCTGTCTGGTCATCCTAGGTGCCCCAGAGGGAATGAACAGAACAGGTAATCATCAAGTGATCCATCTCCTGTCGCTCATTCCCAACTTCTGGCAAACAGAGACTAGGGACACCATTCCTGCCCATTCTGGCTAATAGCCCTTGATGGACCTATCCTCCATGAACTTATCTAGTTCTTTTTCAAACCCTGTCAGTGTCTTGGCCTTCACAACATCCTCTGGCAAGGAGTTCCACAGGTTGACTGTGCTTTGAGTGAAGAAATACTTCCTTTTGTTTGTTTTAAATCTGTTGCCTGTTAATTTCATTTGGTGACCCCTTGTTCTTGTGTTATGAGAAGGAGTAATTAACACTTCCTTATTTACTTTCTCCACGCCAGTCATGAATTTATAGACCTCTATCATATCCCACCTTAGTTGTCCTTTTCCAAACTGAAAAGTCCTGGTCTTATTAATCTCTCCTCATATGGAAGTTGTTCCATACCCCTAATCATTTTTGTTGTCCTTTTTGTACCTTTTCCAATTCCAATATATCTTTTTTTGAGATGGGACGACCAGATCTGCACCAAGTATTCAAGATATGGGCATACCATGGATTTGCAGAGCAGCAATATGATATTTTCTGTCTTATTATCTATCCCTTTCCTAATGATTCCCAACATTCTGTTCGCTTTTTTGACTGCTGCTGCACATTGAGTGGATGTTTTCAAAGAACTATCCACAATGACTCCAAGATCTCTTTCTTGAGTTGTAACAGCTAATTTATACCCCATACTTTTGTATGTATAGTTGGGATTATGTTTTCCAAAGTGCATTATTTTGCATTGATCAACAATGAATTTCATCAGCCATTTTGTTGCCTAGTCACCCAGTTCAGTGAGATCGCTTTGGAACTCTTCACAGTCTGCTTTGGACTTTATCTATCTATCTATCTATCTATCTATCTATCTATCTATCTATCTATCTATCTAATGTANCTATCTATCTATCTATCTATCTATCTATCTATCTATCTATCTATCTAATGTATATATGTATAATGTATGTAGATGTATATATCATCATGTATAATAATATAGTGAAAATCAAGCCCAGCAATACTCTCCTTTCTAGCACAAACATCAGCCACCTCTCATGATTTGGCCTCCCCAAAACCTTGTGCAAGTTGTAACAATCATAACTGGACCTCATTTCTTTTTAGTTGTACAGAAGAAATCACAGAAGGGATTTGGAATGACACACGTGAGAGGAAAACCTTTGGGTCCTGGCATTCCAGCAGCATTTTAGATATACAGGATACAGTGATAGGCTTTTCTGTTGAGTGCTGTGCGAACAATTCTGTTGGCTCATCCTGTGCGAAGAGATTCATTAACCAACAAGGTACTGTACCGCTTCTGAGACAGTGCAGGCCATCTCAAGTTAATTAAAGACTACAAAGAGAAAACTATGTTATCATCTGTATTGTTGGTTCATATTTGAATATTCTTTGCAAATAAAATATAGGATTCCACACAGACTGTGAGTGGAATTGTGAGTAAAATGTGTGTCTCTTCTGGCATGATCTTTCTCTTAAGTTCAGTGATATAGTGTTTGGGACCAAATCTAGCAGTCCCAAAGCAGACTACTCTTCCATTAAAGTCAGCTGCAGAATCACACCCTGTGAATCTAGAGGCCTGCTTTTTATTCCTATGAGTAAGCTATACCTGGAAATTAAGTTACAAATTGATGTGCAGCCCTTTTTGCTTATGGAAATATATGAGATCCTCCTTTTATGTTTGATTACAAAGAAGAAGCAACATGGCTATCAGGTCATGTTCTGTTTGGATGTCTTCTCTGAGACTAAATATTTACAACCCATAGATATTGCATGAGGAAAAATATTTGAGCTACAGAAAATAACATGCAGTATTATTTAGGAAGAGGGCAAATATTTAATTTATTCACTTTGAACATAAAGTTTCCTTTGTCTTGAAGAGACAAGATGTTGTCTTAATTCAGTAATCGTATTGACCACAAGTGAGAGGTATTACCCGGTACCATTTCACATACACACTATATAGTGCCATAAAGGATATTAAAGTTGTTCAATTTTGACCTTCAGAAGACATGTTGCAGATATAGTGAAAAAGGAAGTAGACACAGAAGAAAGGGTAGAAGGTAGCAGAGTCAGCCTGCTTTTGTGAGAGAAGGTCACACACTTTCACCTTGAGTGTCTTAAAATCATAAAAATATAACAAGGACAAGGCAGGGAGTTCCGATTTTAATACCATTAGTTATTGAGTCATTTTAATTTGTCTTTCTGACACCCAGTCTGGTAGTGACGTGCACTGATTAGTGGTGTACATAGGCTGGAATGTCTATGAGAACATGTGTAGAATACATTTAAGTATTATGAATCCAGTCGTCTAATGTCTAATATTTTGAATTTAATGAACAATGAATTTATGTAAGCATGTGTCAAACATAATTAATTTACACTGGAGTAAACTGTATGGATAGCACACACTGTATGCTGGTGTTAATTTTCTGAATGGGCAAGGATGTATTTATCTGTATGATGAAAAAGTTAGACCTGGTAATTTTGGCATTATGGTGTTAACTAAGCAATAGTAGAGCAATACTCTAAGCAGGTTTGGTGCAATTGGTCCTCAGTTAACTGGTGGCTCTTTATATTATATCTGCATTGAGGAAGGGTTATGCAGTTAACCTTGGAATGACTTCTTAGTTGTTTGGCTGCTTGTCTTTAGATTCCCAGGGATCTGGGCAACATGCCATAATGACATCTGGTTGAACAATGATGTCAAAGGGGGGGTTAAAGAGTCATATAACATTCACTTATTGAATGAGAATAAGTTTCAGACTTGCCCAGTTTATAAGTATTGCCCATCTTGTTTTGTTATGAATACAACTCATTTACAGTGCTAATTGAGGCCCTGACCCAAAGACATTTGAAGTCAATGGGGGTACTTCCATTAAACACGTCTTCCTGCAGTAGAATAAACAAGAGGGGCCTAAGGGGAAGAGATATTTATGACTATCCTCTTAGGGGTTCCTCTCTGTTCATTCCACTTTGGGCTGTCAGTCTGTCCCATGTGGAATGGATCATGGTGCCGACCTGAGATCCAAAGCAGATCAGGTGCATCTATGTGGAGATCTTTTGCCTTCACTCTGGCTCCATGTCTCCAGCATTTCCTTTGCTACCTGGCAGCATAGCTACATTACCAGGGACTCCCCAGGCTGCAGCTGTCCCTGGAGCCTCATTAAAGGTATCTTCCCATCACCAACATGATAAGCTCTATGGTGTAAAGGGGGAACAATGTGTATTCTCCTAGCTCCACCCTCACCCAAATCTGGGCCACCCAGACCCTGCCCCTTCCTCTCCCTCTGCATAAATCTTTGCACCTTGGATCACCTCTACTCCAGTGGCAACTGAACCCTCCTTCATATGGGAGTTGGTTGATCCACATACAGAGGATCTTACTCATGTACTGAGGTTTGAAGGGCATGATCTGGCTACCTGAGAGATGTTGATTCTCAGGCTCAGGCCAAAAGGGAATGGAAAATAGTGGAGATAATACAAACACGACAGATTTAACTCTGTTCCTCGTAACCTAACATTATATTCCAGTTCTGATTAGTTGTTTAGTAACTTGTATCTTTTTAAATTACAGGAGCTGTTTTTTCCCTCCAAGATAATGTTTCATTCTATGCAACTACTGGATTTTGCCTTCCATTTATAGCTGTTTTGCTTATATTTATTTTTCATAAATACAAAAAGGTAAAAGCAAAAAACTTAAATGAATGCTCTCCACTCCCCTCTCTTGGAAATCTATTTCTCTGTTGGACTAATACAATTTTTCCATTTCTGAAGCAATTTAGATATGAGAGCCAAATGCAAATGATACACATAGTTGGTCCTTCAGATAATGAGTACATCTACATTGATTTCAGTGAATTTGAATATGATCTCAAATGGGAGTTTCCAAGAGAAAATCTGGAATTTGGTGAGCAATCTGCTATGTAAACCATCAAGTCATCCTATTAGTTTGCATTGCACTAAACTAGAAATCACCTTAACTCATTTTGTCTTGTAGGGCAGGCACTTGGCTCTGGTGCCTTTGGAAAAGTGGTGAATGCAACAGCTTATGGAATTAGTAAAACAGGAGTTTCAGTCCAAGTTGCAGTCAAAATGCTAAAAGGTACAGTAAATCACAGAGAGATACTGCTCTCACAAGCAATGATTTATTGTTTGTGTTTTAAGGTAGAAACAGCACCAGAAGCCCCTCTAAATCAATTCCCTTAGCAATTGCACCTCACAGTCCTTTTATACTTTAATACTTACTTAGCTCTAAAAGTTATTCCTTTTGCATATTCTTATTGCTACATTTTGTAGTTTATTCCATGTATTAACTAAATTCTAGAGTGTATCTCTAAGGCACAACCAATAGTATGGGAAAGGATAGAACTCTGCCACTCCTGGGGGGCACTGGGAGGCATTCCCCCTCAAGGGAAGGACTCCTGGGCCTCCCACATGGCAAAGATTGCATATTTGCTACAGCATCCTTTCATGGGATACATCCTTCTCTTCCCAGTGTGGCTGACCAGCTCTGGTGACTTGGGTACAGGGATCTGGAGGGAGCCTAGCTAACAGCTCTGTTGTGGACCTGCTACTCACAGATGCTGTCTTAGTCCACATTACCCAGCTGGGTCTTGTCTTCCCTGCTCTGCAGGCCATTTAGTTTCTCAGCTTTTCCACAGCTGGAAAGAACTTGCCCCATCAAACCATTGGGATGTGGTGAGGTCCTGCCTCCTGTGATATGGTCACCCAGTACCCCAACTACCATATATGGCATTCAGAGGTGGAAATATGGACTCCATCCAGAAAAGAAGGCAGGGCTTAACAGTCATGTAGTGTCAGCCCTGAGAGGGCTTCCCACAGGGCCAGTCCTAAGAGGGTTTCCCACCTCTGAATTCTAGAAGGGCTCTCCCATTGGAGAAACCAGCTCTGCCATGCAATTTGACCCCCTTCATGCTGTGGTAGGGCAAAGTTTTAGCTCTAGTAACTTTTTAAAAGTTCTTTCTATATTTGATTGATATAGAGAGAGTGCTTCCTGTTCATGAGGTAAAGTGACATTATTTTGGGCTAAATGAACTCTGATGCAAAGGAGATGTTTATTAGCACAGGTATCATTTTTACTGAGTGAACAGAAAACACCTTCATTTTGTTGTTACACTGAAATATACTTTCCATTTTCTCACTCTTACTCTCTGATTGGCTACTATGGGTCCCTCATCTCCATGGACTACTGCCTTCAGAACAGACATGACTGCCTCAGTTTCTTACCCATCCAATACTTCCCCTCTCTTGCATAATGAGGAGTTATTAGTTCCTCTCTCTCTAACTAAGAGTTATTAAATTAATAAAGTAAATTTTATTTATTATTTAGAGTTAGATGAGGTCAGTTTGCATAATGTTTCTACATTTATTGAAAAACAGGTGTAAAGTCATTATTGAAATGATTGTACACTAATTGGCTAACGGCCTTTATTAGCCAATTGGAATACAATTATTTGTATACTTTATGTGGATGAGAAATCATAGACATAGACTCCCTCAGCCAATCAAAATGCAGGGAATTGCATAAATGAGAAATAAGTTATGAGTCAGTAGTTGTTCTGCTTCTCTATATTGAGACTGAGACAATTCCGTATCATTTTAAGTTGTAAGCTATGGTTTCCCTCAAAATTGCATGATCCAGTTTTGAATCAGGAGAGACAATAGGGAAAAATTATGGGCCAAATTCTGCTCACAGTTACAACTGTTTAAATCCAAAGTAGCCCTACTGAACACATTTCAATTTTATAGCAATATAAACTTAAAAAGGAATTTGGTTCTATATCTGTCTCCCTGTCTCATATTTAAAGCAAATTCTGGCTACTTGTCGGAATCTGCCAACCGTTCTTTATTTTGTCACTTTCATAATATCTGTTTTTCAAGACCACGAAATCATCTCACAAAGCTTGTAGCTGGAACACAAACACACAATGAGAGA
The DNA here is from genome assembly GCF_013100865.1 of Trachemys scripta elegans. Classification (NCBI taxonomy): domain Eukaryota; kingdom Metazoa; phylum Chordata; order Testudines; family Emydidae; genus Trachemys; species Trachemys scripta. Next base: position 301,734,359 of record NC_048298.1, read on the forward strand.
GAGAGAGAGCGTTCCAGCTGTGATATATAGCAGATAGAATATCTATTTATCTTAAAGTATTACTCTTTAGACCAATTTTCTGCACAGTCATAGCTTTATATCAATGGGATTAATGTAAAAGGAAAGCTTTGTATGCCACACAGAACCTAAACTTTTTAGGTTTCAAACTCTAGCCTGTAAATATTTTTCTAAGTTTGTGTTGCTGTTGTATTTACAGAAAAATCTGATCCTTCTGAAGAAGATGCTCTAATGTCAGAGCTCAAAATGATGACTCATATTGGAAGCCATGAAAACATTGTGAATCTATTAGGGGCTTGCACCACATCAGGTAATAAACACCAGATTGAAATATACTAACCTAAATCAACGTAAAGAAGACTTATGAATGGAATACAAATACCTCAAAAATTGGCCATTAGTAGCAATATGAAACATCTGTGAATCCTGATAAATCCCAAATCCCATGGTTTGTTTGTTTTTCCAATGTTGTGCTATGCAGTAGCCCAGATGCAGAAAATAAAGTGAAGGTAAAACAAAAGAGAATCTAAGGGCTTGTCTGCACAGAAAAATGGTACTACTTTAACTATACTGGTATAGTTGGTAGAATTAAAATAGCACAGCCCATCTACTGTGGATGCAGTTATACTGGGATGAATGTGTTTATACTGGAACAGTTAATTCCTGTGAGGAAAGGGGAATAAGGAATACTGGCATAAGGCACCTTTATATCAATATAACTGTGTCCACATTGGGGGTTGTACCTATTTTTTTTTTTTTTTTCAGTAGAAAATCACCAAAATAGTTACAATGGTACAAAAACTGTTCGAAGACCAATGCTAAGGGGCAAAGAAGAATGGGTAGCCTGACGGATTGACAGGAAAGGAAAGGAAGTGGAGACGGGTTAACAAATGAAATGAAAATAAGAGAGTGGAATGAAGGATGAGGAGCGAGTGAAGCAGAGAAGGGAAGAGAAAGGAAAAGTAAAGAGGGGAGTGAACAGAAGAATAGAGTGAGGGTGGGAAAAAAATAAGAGGGAAAAGATTGTGGATTACTGTTGTTATTTATTGTTTGTGTTGTGGTGGTGCCCAAGAGCTCCAGTCATTGACCAGGACTCCATTGTGCTAGCTGTTGTACAAACACAGAATGAAAAGATGAGCCCTGCCCCCAGATAGCTTACAATTTAAGTAATGTTGTTGTACCAGTGAACAGAGAGAGGATAAGGAAGCTATATAATGTGAGCAGGGCCTGGCGTTTGTATTTGTAATTGATTTGTTAGATCCATCACTTTAAAAAATAGGGAAGATTTGAATCATGGGTATTATTTTAAGGCAGAAATAATAATAACAATGAAATCTAATTTCCCCAGCTCATAAGAACAATAATTCTGTCATGAAAAGAAAAGGAGGGAAGTTAAATAGATCATTGCGACTAGCTTTGCGACTAAGCCTGGGAGGATAAGGGGGATTCAGAGCCTGAGCTCCAGTCCGAGCTGCAACTTCAAAGTGCTGTCTACACAGTTATTTTTAGAGCAAGCCCAAGTCTGTCACCCCAGGTCAAGAGGCTTGCTCCCAAGTGCTGTGTAAATATACTCAAAATGCCCCACCAATGAGTATGCCCACATATGTCGGCACCTTCGTTCTAGATTGTCTTAGAACAGAGTTGATTGCTAGAGTTTTCATTCAAAACACTATGAATGAAAATGGCTTAAATCAAACAACAGTAACTCAGTTTGTCATAACAAAAAATACTGTTAAGCAGGGTCCCAAACGTAATGACAGCATGTGGGTAAAGCAATATGAAAAGCTGCCGATTTAGAAGGGCTTTTCCCTCCAGCAAGCAGTTTGAGGGAGTAGTGTATATATCCAAAGTCCCAGGAAGTCTCTCACACTCTCAGAGGAAGGGGTCTGGGCTTTAGGGGAAAACCATGTTCTTTGCCATCCCCCCAAAAGCCATTAAGTCATTTTCCAAAAGCAGTTGGACTCTACTTCAACTTTTGTGCCTACTCCATCTAGTGTGGCTGATAAGCTACATCTTCAAGGATGGCACCTTCCAGTCCTGTACACTAAGAGCCAGATTTTTAAAGGTGCCTAAAACTCATCGATGCCTAAAACTGAGGTGCCTAAAACTCATTTATTTCAATGGGTGTTAAGTGCCTACATGTCTTTGAAAATCCCACTACGTGCCTAAATACCTTTAAAAATCTGTTTTTTAGTCACTAGTGCTAGTGCTTCTCTGGTAACATTTTTGGGAGGGATCTTTATTCCCCTTTAGTGATCCCCAATCCACCTTTGATGATACACATTTGGCAATGTCAGCCAGGCAAATTTTCTGAGATGTTTGCCCCATATCCATCAGTACCAGTTATTTATATGGAAATTGTATAAGGTTCAGGCATTTAATATAGACCATACATTGGGAGAAAATGAGGGTTCATTACGGCTTCACGAGGGAGGCGCTCCTTCCCCCCAGAAAGATTGCTTCAGTACATCCAGTACCCGGACAGTAATAGATATTCATTCCATAAACTATCTCAGGACCAGTTTACTTGATTTTTGAATACTGTTGCTATGGTGACCTGCTGAACTACTTAAGGAACAAAAGAGAAATATTTCACCGGACGTGGACAGATATCTTCAAACAGCACAATTTCAGCTTTTACCACAATTTCCATTTGGATCGAAACTCCAGGTAAAATGTTCAGTAACAGTTTGAACTATAAGTAACCTATTATCAGTCAAGTGCTTGCACTGATATAACTCCCTGCAAGCACGTGTCCCAGAACTCTTTGCAAAGAAAACTGCTGTAAATTGGCGTAATTCCTTTGAAGAGCTGAGGATTGGGGCCAGTATGTAAATAAACAAATCTAGCTTAAGGAGTGAATTGAGGAGTGTCCTTTAACAAAGAACACCAGTGAATTCTAGGCTCATCACACTCCAGTCTTTGGAAACCCACCGGGAATTGGCTAAAAAATAGTCCTATTTTTACTGCAGTTCTTCTGATTGCACTGCAAGCATCATGAAACCCCTTCTGTGGATTTTGGCATTTTAAAGGGTCATGCTAGATGTACAATAAGTAATAATTCAGTGCCAAAGTTTGTAATGGCAGTAACTGATGCCCTTTTCACGACAAAGCAGTTCACATTTTAGATGATTATTTTATTTGAAATATGCAACTTTTTTAAATATGCCCCCTACTCCAGACAGGGGACAACATTAAAAAATGGATCATATATTTCATTGTGTAGAATGGATGACTTTGGAGGAATGCAACTAAGGCAAGACTCAGATTTGACCTCTGGATCAAACGGGATTACATTATATTCGGAGGAAGGTGAGAAATTAAGCATTTTCTTCTGAGAAACAATTGTAAAAAACAAATTTGCTTAGTTTGTATTAGAGATGTGTATAGAAATAGAGAGAAATCAATAGACCTAGATTATAGTAAAAATGTAGGGACATATTTTTATTTATTTATTTATTTTGGAGTGGGAACAGCAATTCCATGCATGGTTGGAAAGACGGAAACATTTTGATGGCAGATTGATATTTTTAAAGGCCTATTTCAGAGATTTGGAATATTGGAATTTGGCCTCATGAATGTGAGAAAGTTGCATGGGTTTAACGAAAGGTGTGAAAACTGCCTCAGAATCATAGAATCAGAGAATATCAGGGTTGGAAGGGACCTCAGGAGGTCATCTAGTCCAACCCCCTGCTCAAAGCAGGACCAATCCCAACTAAATCATCCCAGCCAGGGCTTTGTCAAGCCGGGCCTTAAAAACCTCTAAGGATGAAGATTCCACCACCTCCCTAGGTAACCCATTCCAGTGTTTCACGACCCTCCTAGTGACATAGTGTTTCCTAATATCCAACCTAGACCTCCCCCACTGCAACTTGATACCATTGCTCCTTGTTCTGTCATCTGCTACCACTGAGTTCCATCCTCTTTGGAACCCCCTTTCAGGTAGTTGAAGGCCGCTATCAAATCCCCCCTCACTCTGCTCTTCTGCAGACTAAATAACCCCCGTTCCCTCAGCTTCTCCTCGTAAGTCATGTGTCCCAGCCCCCTAATCATTTTCATTACCCTCTGCTGGACTCTCTCCAATTTGTCCACATCCCTTGTCATGGGGGGACCAAAACTGGACGCAGTACTCCAGGTGTGGCCTCACCAGAGCCAAAAAGAGGGGAATAATCACTTCCCTCGATCTGCTGGCAATGCTCCTACTAATACAGCCCAATATGCCATTGGCCTTCTTGGCAACAAGGACACACTGCTGACTTATATCCAGCTTCTCGTCCACTGTAATCCCCAGGTCCTTTTCTGCAGGAAACTTACATAAACTGCTGCAAAAGACTGGGTTGCCACTCTTATTTGATTTCATTTTTAAATTGATTAGGAATCAGTTTAAACTAATCAGAAGTAAGCCACACTTTAACCAAAAGAAGAGAGTCCACCCGGGTATTGCAATGGCTTAACTAAATTGGTTAAAAAAATTACTTAATTTAATTGAGTGCAGCCTTCTCCTGTAGACAAGGCCTATAGTTCCAGTGGAGATGGACTAGTTGGTAGAGAACAGGTAAGGTGGTTATAGATGTAAGAAAAATGCATCTAATCATATAAGCTGCGCAGCTATCACATCAGTATCACTTCTGTGAGTGTAAGTGTGTGTGTGCGTATGTGCATGAGAGAGAGAGAGAAAGAGGATCTCATAATTTTGCCAATAACAATAAAAGTAAAGTCACAAATTGTATTTTACGTGTATTAGTTTTGTTATAATTTTGACTGAAGCCTTAGCTCTTGATCTGCTCTTATCGAAGTCAAGAGGAATTTGCTAGTATAAGCCAATGTTTCGTAAGGATCTCAGGATTTTGCTTACAATTATTTGATGTATTTATTATAAGTAATAGAAATAATAACAATAAAAGTGGTACTAGACTTTGTAGACATCTACTCTTGACGCCTTCCCCTTATCTGTGTGAGAAGAATAAGTGCACAATGCACTGATTATGCTTCTTGATACTGTTGCAGACAAGCCAATTGTAATGATTCATTGAGATAAATGGAGAAAGGGATTAAGCTACAGAAACTTTGCTTTACTTTACTTCTGAATGCGTGTGTCCACCCAGAGGTTTAGTGCACTTGAACTCCTGCACTTCAGCTTCATACCTTCAGTTAATTCATCTTCACTTTCCCGAGTGTCTCCAGGTAGTCACAAGCCCAAGGTCTGCTTATGTTTTACAGAAGAAATTAAATATATCAATAGAAGGGTGTATGAAGAGGAGGACTTCAATATGCTCACTTTTGAAGATCTTCTCTGCTTCTCATATCAAGTTGCCAAAGGAATGGAGTTTCTTGAGTCAAAATCGGTATGTTTAACCTGTGTACAATGTTTAGCGTGTAAAGAATAGAAAGATAGATCAAATTAGCAGCAGGCCATCTGAAATAGAAAACTGTGAAGTGACAGGTTTAAACCATATCTTTATTACAGGTTTTAAAACAACCAAAATAAAATACTCCTAGATTGTGCCTTAAGACTTGACTGTGTGTGAGCCAGGTCTGATGCATATGTGACTAGAGGCGGATTATTGTTTTGTGGGGCTCTGGACCAGAGCAAGTTGGGGCCCCTCCGCACTACTTCTGCCTGCAGTCCCCTCAGCCCTCCCTCCCTGCAGTCTTGCCGGGGAGGGGGGTGAGGGTGCGGGGCACAGAGGCACCCATTTTTCAGGCTGGGGACCCTGGGCACGGGCCCCATAGGCCTGTACATTAATCGGCCACTGATCTGCAATAAGATTAAGTAGAGTTTAAAGGCTATGTCCTCCTTTCTAAGGGAGATTGGAAATGCCTCATTCTTCTGTCACAGGGCAGAGTTTGCCTTAGTGGAAGGGGTCAGAGGTTCAGCTTCTTAAACCCATGGATTCTTGGTGAGCCATACAGATATCCTGGGAGATCTGCTGGAGCAACAAGGACCTTTGTGCTGAGGACTTAAGCCTACTCATTGTTCCCTAGCTGCTAGGGCACCTTGCAGATGTCAGCCCAACCACTTCTATAGAAGCCATGTTGCTTGAGGTTCCCTGATTACTTCTGACTATAAAACCAAACCTTAGGATGTGTCTGTGTCTCTGCAGCATAGAGAATGAACATATCCACATTACTACAGATTGGGTCTGTGGGGAGTAGTGGATTATGCCGTGGAGAATAGCTAACTTCCAACCCCCACCCCTTACTGCAGTGCCCTCTCCCACTCCCAGCCTAGATATACAGGCTTCAGTTCCTTCTGCTTGCAGAAGTGAAGAGGGGGGTGGGTGGGCTCTAGCCATCAATTAGAAAACATCTGTGGCTCAAGCTATGTATTAGCATTCTGGTGCCCTTTGAAGGTTTAGGTTTATCCCATGTATAATCAAACTGTATTTCTGCTGTTGTTTTTTTCCCTTCTGAAATGATAGTTGCTGGGGAGAAAATTAAATAAGCCACTCACTTTTCTAATCTCAGCCTTCTCCCATTCCTCATAATAAACAGGTAATATTATTCCATAAACAACTAGTAACTATGATGTTAGTTCTGACATCCTGGCTTCCATTGTACATATTAGCATTGCAAAACCAAGCTATTTCACTTTTCCATTAATGCAGATAAAGTTGTTTGAGCAGGGAAAGGTGCAAGATTTTGCAGATGAAGCCAAAAACAATGAATAACAACTTCCATCTATTGTAAAACAATACACAACGCTAATCCATTCTTTCTTTACAGTGTATTCACAGAGACCTGGCTGCCCGGAATGTATTAGTGACGTGTGGAAAAGTAGTGAAAATATGTGACTTTGGCCTAGCTAGAGATATAATGAATGACTCTAACTACGTCATCAGAGGCAATGTAAGCTCACGCCTACTTTACATTTTTCACATAATTGTAAAAACTATAAGGAACTGTTGAGCTGATAAATGCATATACAGTGGGATAGTTATACTAGCCGGTAGTTATACATGTAGTTGGACATACAGGAGAGTAACCTCACTGTGTCACTGAAAAAGTTTTCTTGCCTTGGCAAATGAAAATAATAGATTTGGTATTAGCCTAATCAGATTTGGGCTGGACCCTGCAAATGTTTGTATAGTAATCTAAACATTAGTTAATTTAAGAATATGACACTGTGGGCCAGATCCTCGGCTGGTGCAAAGCAGAATAGCTCCAGGGAAATCACTGTATCTAAGTCAATATGGCATAACCAGCACTTTATAACACCCACTCTGTTTCATATACTAGAGAAGAAGAGTGAGGGAAGCAAGATCTTAGAAAAGAATACAGGCTGAGTCATCGTTGATTTCAACATGACCTCCGGAGTAGGAATTTTTTTGGTGTGTGTGTGTGGGGGGGGAGGGATAATTAGAGCTTGCTCTGTTAATGATTGTATTATTTTAGACTAATGTAAAGGCTTGGGGAAGCTTTTGAGGACAGGGATGAGTAAGGATAGAAAACAAAAGTTCAGTGGCCACACTTAAGAATTCGTAGGGACACCCAGGGTGGTTCCTTTGATCTGTGTGAGAATGAGGACTTGGATGGGGTTTCCCAGGTGTGACAAAGTGGGGTTTTATTCATCTTGTTACATTGCATGTGAGTCTTACTGTCCTATACTAAAACTGTGTGTACCTTCATTTCCCTGTGTACCATGCACCAATTCTTGGGTGGTGGGAGTTGGATGTGTGATTTTTGCTGAGGCCTTCAGGGCAGGTGAGGCTGCCCAGTGCTCTGTACATATGCTATGGTGGTGCCTTCGTAACCTGAGACCCAGGAGGGGTGTGTGACCAGGTGACACCTTTTGCCCTGGAAGCCAGACAAAGAGGAGCAGCTCTCTCTTTATATAAAGCTAGATTGTAACCTTACAACCTGCCCTAAGTGAGGGGCAGCACACAGCTGCACTAGCCCAGGAGCAGGCCAGAGAACAAACTGTGTCAGAGACTCACAGCTCCTCTCCTGATTCCTCATTGCTCTGGGGCTGGAGCAAGTTACTTCACCCCAGTCCACATGTGTGCCCTGCTGGCTACTCAGGTCAGTGAGTAGGCTGTCAAACCAGAGCTCCTCCCACTTCCTGTCTTCTCCACTCCCCATCCCTGTCAGCTTGCTCATAGTGAGTAGCCCCACCTCTCCTCCTCATGGCCAGTATCATATTCTAAGCAAGATCAAGAAGAGGAGTAAGAAGGGGCCTTAATCTCCTGCATAGCAAAGTAAAGACTCTGACAATGTAGCCCACGTAAGGCAAACAATCGTAGAACCTGTCATACAGTAGCCTCATCTACAGCTTGATGAGCTGTTTGCAGCAGCTATTTAAAATAATAGAATATCAGGATTGGAAAGGACCTTAGGGGGTCATCTAGGCCAACCCCTTGCTCAAAGCAGGACCAATCCCCAAACAGATTTTTTGCCCCAGATCCCTAAATGGCCCCCTCAAGGATTGAGCTCATAACCCTGGGTTTAGTAAGCTAATGCTCAAACCACTGAGCTATCCCTCCCCCCCAAATGAGTCTCTAGTTTTCTGTCTGCAATCAGACTTTTGATCGTCCCTGAGCAGTGAGAGCTCTAAGGAGTTGGCTATATTGTGTGTAGAAAATACTAATCAAGCTCCTTTTCCGTCTCTTTGTACAGGCTCGGTTACCAGTCAAATGGATGGCTCCTGAAAGCTTATTTGACAGGATATACACAATTAAGAGTGATGTCTGGTCTTATGGAATATTACTGTGGGAAATATTCTCTCTTGGTATGTTCTATATCACAACAGAAGAGCACCACTTTTCCCTAGCCTCCTGTATGCTAATATTTCCACAATATTTCTCATAGGTGTGAATCCTTACCCTGGAATTCAGGTTGATTCAAACTTCTACAAACTCATTCAAAGTGGATTTAAAATGGACCAGCCATTTTATGCTACAGAAGAAATGTAAGTATACGTTCTGGATACTGCATAGGGTGGGGATTAATTGTTAATCAAGTAACTATTTTTCCTAGTGCTCTTTATATTTATTCCACTCCTTTGCCCTCTACCCTGCCTAACAGAGTTATTCCAGGCAAAATCACATCTTTCTCTAAGGCTGGTGCAGGATATTTGTTAATGTAGCTATTGTCTAGAAGCAGAAATTATTATAGGGTCATGATCAGCAATGAACGTTGTATTTGTTTGAAAAGACCAGTTTACTACCTGTTTTCAATTGGTCCTTACATTCTCAGAAAACTTCCTCTTGGGTTGGTATTTCAGAATCTTCAGCTCCATTCATGCAGGAGGGTTTATTTTCTATAGCAAGGGTTACACAAAATCCATTTTAGATACACCTCTACCTTGATATAACGCGACCCGATATAACACTGTAGAGCCGTGCTCCAGGGGGGAGGAGCTGTGCACTCCAGCGTATCAAAGCAAGTTCAATATAATACAGTTTCACCTATAACCTAAGATTTTTTGGCTCCCGAGGACAGCATTATATCAGGGTAGAGGTGTACTAAATAAAGCTCTCATTAACTTTCTCTTCTTTTTTTACTGAACCCAGCTGTGTCCAATTCAATTCCAGGGAGATGTCAGTGCCTTTAGAAGAGGCGAGTGATAACACAAAAGGGTTTGGGTGGGAGCAGGAGACAGGAGATGCAGGGGCATTGTAACTCTTGTGCTTCTCAGTGTGGACATTACAATCAACATGGAGTCTGATGTGGATATTCAAATTCCATGGAGATTACACCTTGCAAACACCTGTGTCTGTGTGCTCTCCTCCCCCCTGGAGGAGTCCAGGGGACAAAAAAGGAGAGAGGGGAGAAGGCAGAGGGCTGCAAGACATTGAGCATGAAAGAAAGGGAAGGATTTTGGTTTCTCTGGGCTCCCCATTGCAGATCTTTTGACATTTACTGGGACAGCCTGTAGACATGCTGATATCCATGAGGCCAAGTACACATATTGCAGGCTCTGCCTGTAGATATTGTAATGCCTGGGAAGTTGCATATATACATTACAATGTTTATGAGTCCAGCAGGGATTTCTGTGGAACTTATAAACCCCACAAGGTCTTATGTTGACCTTATAAATTCTCAAGGGACTTCTGCAGAGATTATAAACATTGCATGGACTCCTGTGAAGACTCTGTGTGGACTTCATATAAATTCTACAAAGACTTTTGCAGGATTATGCTCCATAAAGATCCCTATGGAGATTATATCACTATGACATTCACTTAAAGTGGGGGCAGGATCAGCCCCATAGACACAGTCCACCATTTCTTAGGAGGGAAATGTTCTCCTACTAGTCTCAATGTGGAGGGTAGACCAACTGAATCATGTTAACATTGCTAAGATCTCACATGATAAGTGATATGTAATATGATAAGTAACTAACAACCCCGGGTGAAATCCTGCCCCCTGTGAAGTCCACCAGGGAATTTGACATTGACTTCAAGGGGTGAACAACAGAGTTTAATGTATGCACTCTCATTCTTTTTATTTGTCTTTCTGAACAAATAAATCAAACCTGAATTATTTATCAATATCTTTCTGATACTCCATAATACAGTCTGTTGATCTTTGGCATTTCTGTAATGCCAGTTACCATAGTATTTAACCATTGATACATTTTCTTTGCAAACTGTCACATATTTCTTCTTTTGTTCCTGCAGATACTTTGTAATGCAGTCCTGTTGGGCTCTGGACTCTAGAAAAAGACCTTCCTTTTCACAGCTGCGTTCCCTTTTAGCACGGCAGCTGGCTGATGCAGAAGGAGCGGTATGCAATCATGCAAACACACAAAATGCTCTGTTTTGCAGCTCTGTATTTTAAATATATCTTTAGAGTCCATAATAAGGTGTTTGGAAATGATGGCTCCTATTGCTGACCCCCTTCATTAGAAAGGATCCCCAGGGACAGCCCATTATGTCCTGGAGCTGGTTTCTTCCCCTAGCTGAGCCATTCACAGAGGACTGAGCTGAGATGTAGGAGGAATCCTTTTTGCAGAATGTTTTGTGTGTTGCTCTAATAAACCGCCTGGGACATAGGGACTTCCTCTTTCCTGCCTGTTTCTCCAGTCCAATGCAGGAAGGTCACTAACTGTCTCTCTGTGCCCACAGAAACGAGTTCCCCTTTTGTAAAAGCTAATGCAGCTGGCTTTGTGGTCTACTGGTAGTGCTGATGGCTGCTCTATGTGGGGATCTGAGTTGGGACATGTTGCAGGGTGTGTGAGGGGCTGGGAGTGCTGTGGGTGCAACATGCTTAAGTCCAGGAGGAGGCAGAGCCTTATGTCATTCTCAAATGACCCCCCTCTGCCAGTAGAACTAATGTTGACAGGGTCTGGAGGGAGCAATAGTCCACCTTCCTTAGATGGAGATGTGTTATCCTGATGCTGACAAATAGGAATATGACAAATAGGATCCTAGAGGAGCTTATTTTCCCTGCCATTTTCCCCCCAGTGAAAAGCTGAACTAACGCCTTTCAAAGCCATAGGTTCCCAGCTGGCTCCCTGCACTTAGCAGGCCAAACAAATTTCAAGGATGGAGTGTCCTTGATCAGCTTTATGCTGATTATAAATTAACCTTGCTGCTTCTGCCTTAAGCCTTGCTGCAGCAGTAGGCTGACAGTAGTCGTTAATTTAACCAAAAAGGGTCCCTTCTCCTTTTGTAGCTCTCAATAGACTCATTGAGCATGCTCAGTAGAGTGCACATACTGTCATCACTAAGGGATGAACTGTACAAAGGGGCTGGGGTTTGTATGTTGCACGTGAGCTTTTGAAGGAGGGTTGCATTGAAGTCCAGAGACAAAATTCCACTGTTGAACTAAAAAAGACATTTTTTTGCCCTTGCACCTTTTATCAGCTGAGATATTTTTCCTCCCAGGGAAGAATTTCCCACAGGGGCTGAATGTTTATTGCTCCTATTCCACATTTTTGCTGAAAAATAGCCTGGATGCACTATCACAGTCTGAATTCAGATGGCAGCAATGTACAAAACTGTTACAGACCATCTAGCATATTTTCTGGCTGTTATTAGCCAGCCCTAAATGTGTTGTGTATTTTCTTGATGTTTTTGTTCTTATACATGTGACAAATACTACTCATGTCACTTCTGGCACTTCTGGAAGGTGCTCGGATTCTACAGGGATGAGGGCAATATAAGAACTTAAACAGAATGATAGATAACCAGTGTGATACTGGCTGCTAGGAAACTGTGTGCAATAGGTAACACTGTTATAAATGATCATTACTAGAGATTAAACATAAAGAATTACATATAGTCACTAATCCATTTCAGTGTTCATACCGTATGAATCTCCAGTGCACTCATCTTATGAGGTAATGTGTGCTGCTAGGGTTGTTGCAGCAGGGATCCTCTCCCTGTGTGTGTATTGGGGTGAAGTTAAGGAGGAGGTGACTCAAAGGGCAACCCCCTTCTGCCTTCCACCAAAGCAGTGGGGATGTAGGGCGAGAGGTCAGTCATGATCCAGTCCCCCTCCATTGAAAGCAGGGGTCTTCAGAAGCCCACTTGTGGGCTGACTTCATCCCTCCAGAGATGCAGGTGGTGCTGTGAGAGTAGATCTGGCCTCAGTGCTTCACAGGTGCCAGGGTCAAGGGTAAAGAAGAGCCAGTAATAGCAACTAAATATACACCTGGCCTGTGAGACAAGATGGGTGAGGAAATATATTTTATTAGACCAGCTTCTGTTGGTGAGCGAGACCAGCTTTCAAGCTTCTCTCTCTGATATCCTGGGACCAATATGGCTACCACAACACTGCGTATGGTTGAGCTGTTTATTGAGTGCAACCATGAGGCCAAGTTCTGTCTTATTCATATGGCCTCATTGGAAAATCTGAAGGGAAAGCATGTAGTAGGGGCTCAATCCTGCAACTCAATCCAGAGCATTCTAGCTCTGATCCAGCAAAATACATCAGCACATGCTTAACTTTAAGCATGTGACTAGTCCTGTTAAAGCCAATGGGACTATTCAGGTGCTTAAAATTAATCACATCCTGAAGTGGTTTTCTGCATTGAGGCCAAAGTGCTCAGTACCTTGTGGGATTGAACCTTTGTTAAGGTGCCTGGCAGATCTCCAGTCCAGGCCTAGCTCTCCTGAACAATCATGAAGAATCTATTCTGCCTGACCTCCAAAACAAAAGTAAGGAAGGTACGTAATGGATCATAGTCACGGAGGCCAAGGAGATGGTCCATGTGTTTGTGCAAGGGAATACTCAAACCCAGCTCTTACACACAGCCCCTTGAAATATTTAATTGTATTCCTAGGTCTTTGCATTCCAGGAGACTGATTTTCTTCAAGTTTCTCACGTCAATAGGACTTAAGGACATCCTTAAGCATATGCTTCAGTGTCTTGCTGAATTTTGGGCTAAATGCACCTGTTTGTCAGATGGGGATCAGATCACTTTCTCCACAGGATTTGAATTTGACCTCATGGGTTTGGAAAACGGATTTTTATCCCCCAAACTAATTAACATTATTTAAAGCAAAATGTTCAAGATGCTGGCAGCTAAGCTGCATCTGCTAAAACATGAGCATGCATCCATTTTCATGCACAAAATTCACATGTGGCTTTATTATAACTAGTCCCTTAGTAACAGCAGTAAATTAGTAAATCCAGTTGCACACATTTGGCAGGCACAACTTATACAACTACTTTTGAAAATATGGTCTTAGATAGTTATTAACTTTACAAGAGAGTGCTTAGCAAAGATTTACTCTCCAGTACTGTGGCTGCAGTGCATTCAACTTTGCAGCTGGTATTCATTATTGTATTACTTGCTATTTTGCTAATATAGTTACACTGAATTTAGATATGCAAATTCAGTATTATGAGGGAAAACTGGATGCTAATATACTCTGTTGTGTTTAGAACAAACAATAATTTATATGACTTACTTTCCCTTCCTAATATATAGGTCTATCAAAATATGGAGAGCAATATTTCTACACACCCTTCCAATTCCAAAACCAGACCACCTGTGAGCAGGGAAAAAGAGCGCCTTCCATCCACTGATCCATCCCAGGATGATGATTCTCAGATAAAAAAATAATCCAGTTTCTGGACTTTACCTAGAAATTCATATAAGCTCTGTATATGATTAATGTTTTATGTCACCACTATAAGTAGAAAGATTATTAGCTGCTGCTATATTAGCATTTCTTACAGGCAATTCCATCATCTCATACCATGAAGGGAACCTTTATTCAAATTCATTATGTTAAGTCCAGAAAATGCATTTACCACAAGCCCGAAGCAATATGTATTTTTAATCAATGACTTTTTGATGCATCTACAACTGAAAACCTTCCAGTGACAGCTTAATGGAAGCTGTATTTAATCAAGGCATTACATTCAAACTACTGTGTGCTGCATTGTAAGCAAACATGAAAATCTTAAGGCATTTTCAAACTTGCGAGCTTTAAAGTCAGGTACCTAAATCCTAACGCTCTGATTTTTCAGAAGTGCTTCTTACACACAGCTCCCATTGAAGTTAATGAGGCTTGAGAGTACACAGCACCTTTGCAAATCAGACCACTTGATTTAAAGACCTAACTTTAAGCACCTGTGTTTGAAAATGTTGGCCGTTATTGCCAAGAACCTAATATGTTTTTGAGTATTTCTGATCGTTTGATTTTGAATCTTTTCATTCCTTTACATTTCCTGTTAGATGTACAGCTTGAGTTCTTATACTTCTGCCAGATGGACACACTTCATTTTTAATGAGGCTATTCTTGGTACTAATTTAGGGGCATAATCTCATCTCTATGATTCAGCAACTATACAACTCACAGGAGTTTTAATGAGAGTTACATGTACGAATCCCACTGCACTGAGATGAGAATATACCTCTCTGTCTCCTTTCCTGCTTTCCTATGAGAAAAATCCCTGAGGTGATTGTTCTTCATATAGATTTGGAGATATATTATTTTCCTGTTGATGATATGGGATGTGTTGGCGCAACTTCTAGGAATGGTAACCAGAGATGTGTGCATAACTCCCAGTGAATCAAGAAGAGAATATGCTTTTTTAACCAGTTTTCTCTTTCTGCCCTACAAGAATTACTAACCACGTTCAGCACTTTCTTTGGTAACTTCAGTAGGTGTATCATTATTTTGATTAAATGGTATCCCATAAATTAAGCTGCTATTTACTAACAAACTCCTGACAATGATTAATAAATCTGTTCTTGTACAGCAATAATGCATTGCATATCTTGGTTAACACTTGTTACTGAATTATCAGATGACAATATTATCAGATGACAATATTTTATACCAGATATAAAATCCTACCTTTGAAATGCAAATGTAGCAATAAACTTTTTTGAAATATATTTTTCTTTTGTTTCTGGAAAAAACAAACATGCTTAGTGTATTTCAAAAGGGTTTTATTTTTCGAATATATGGAAATAGGAATAATTTCAAAACACTCAGAAAAGGGACTGCACTGTTTAGCACATCTTAAAAGCAGATGAAAAGAAAGGGTTGTGAGCCTTCCACAGATAGAGGGGGGCCATTTGAACAGGTTTTTGGCCATTGTGATTTGTAGAGCTCTATGGGATGAACTGTACATGTAGTGCATGCCATTCATGTTACCTGCTGCATATAGCACACACATGTGTGTATAAATATTTTGGGTAAGATTGTGCCCTGCACTGAAGATAGAACAATTGGAACCTCCCTTACAAATCTTGCATAGGCTACCTGGATCTTGGATCTGGGCACACAGCGATAAGTTGGTGTTGTATATTTGCTATTCCCACCTCCAGAGTGTGAAGGGTGGCTGGAGCAGAGCAGAGCTGGAGTAAGGGGGCTTTGAAAGGGAATAATGGCTCTTAGAGCCAGAATTCCCTCCCTGGATGTTCCTGGTTCAGCACAGCAAAGTGCTGGCCCATTCCCAGGCTTGTGCAAAACCACAAGTTAGCCCCTTTTAAGTGGCTACTTTACAATTTTCTCTCTCTCTTTCAAAAAAAAATTAACCTTGGTGTTAAACATGTTGGGTGTTATACAGCAACATGTAGGTGCACAACAGTGACCAGAGAAAATTTATTACATGAGTGTCACAACACTGCAGTCTGATACGGAGAAAGGTACTAGTCACACGTACTGTGTGCAGCTAAAATGTTATTTGAATAATGCCTCTCGGGGCTTCTGGGATGAGGAGGGAGTAATATATGATTTTGTTTCTAGTGCATTTTTTTCCTGCATTTCACCCCAGAAGAGAATAGAATGGCAAAGAAATTTCTCCTTAATAAGGGCTAACAAAATAAAATACTAGGGATGACAGGTAAACTAGTACAATAGTTAAGACACTAGCCTAGCACCTAGGAAATCAAGGTTCAATTTCTTGCTCTTCCACAGCTTTCCTGTGTGACCTCTGACTAGTTGGTTGTAGCCTCACTGTGCCTCAGTTCCCCATGTGTTAAATAAGGATGTCACTTCCCTACTTCACAAGGTTATTATGAGGATGAATACATTAAGGATTGTGAGGGTCTTGGCTACTGCTGTGAAGAGGGCCATATAAGTACCTTAAATGGCTAAGTTTTGTACAGGATGGGCTTTATAGCTTTAAATAAGGATCAGTGGAGCTGCCCAGAGGATTATGGGACATCAATAAAGCCTATGGAACCATCTTTCTAGTGAAAGTCCCTGCTAGAAAGATATGAGAGAGAGAGAGCACTGAAAACTTCAGAAGAACCATTAAACTAAGAAGCATTTGAACAGCAGTGATCCTGCCACAGCCAAAAGAATGATAACATAGGTTTAAAAATTAATTGGATCTGCTACCATAAAAAACATCATATGCTCCCCCCAGGTTCAAAAAACCATTATGAAACAGAGAACAAAATAGGAAATACAATAACAAACCAAACTAAAGTGCAAGATACACTCAACACTACCCCCAACCTTCATGACTGAGGCGCCTAG
The DNA here is from genome assembly GCF_013100865.1 of Trachemys scripta elegans. Lineage (NCBI taxonomy): Eukaryota > Metazoa > Chordata > Testudines > Emydidae > Trachemys > Trachemys scripta. The sequence goes on from NC_048298.1 coordinate 301,751,272, forward strand.
TTGCTGCTGTGATCCAATTGATTTATTTTTATTTTTCTGCTAGGGGCAGTACCAGTGACCTTGGTCAAATTAGCCAGACTTTTGCCTACTTTTGTAAACAATTGTAAAATCATCATCAACAAGAGAGAGTCCCCTTACCCCTCAAATAGATATACCTCCCCTTTTGACATAACCATGAAGAGAAAAGTCATGACACCTATACCAGAGGAAAGGCATTTCAGAATCTACATCAAGCCTAAAATGATGGGCTAAAGGCATAGCTTGTGAATGTTAAAATACTCTCAAGTATTATAAAGTGTCCATGAGGAGTCGCAGTTAATTACAATTACACTTTTATTGTACGCTAGTATTGAAGAGGAAAAGCCAGGACAACACCCAGGCATTGTTTTAATGTTGGACACTAGGTGGCACCCTAAGATCACTTTTTTAGTTTTTCTGTCCCGGGTTAGCCCTGCACTTTGGTATAGTCGTATGTATATATGATTTATACAGCTTTTGCATATCTAAAGTTTTGTACAAACATAACAGTTAATCCTCACAAAAACTTGGCACCCTGCTCCACCTATCCCTACCCAAGTAAGGTCCATTGACCTCAATAATCAATATTAACATTTTAAGATCCTGTAACTGCAATAAAAGAAAAAAAGAACTATTTTAAATAGCTCTGCCTTGGAGCTTTTTGTCCAAATTCAACATGGCTACTTAATGTGATAGTCATGATGGCCCATTTGCTTCCCTCTCTTAGCTATGATTAATTGAGATGGGACAAATTCTGCCCTCAGTCAGAATTATACCTATCTCAGGGGTAACTCTGGACAGGATTTAGCTCTATAGGTTTATCATTCAGCTAAGTTTTCTACATAGAACCAGCGTTGTCTAAGTGGTATGGACAGTGGATTGGGGGACTGAAACTCCCGGGGTCTGGGGTTTTTTCTCTGCAACGGTGAGAACTTGAGCAAGTCACTTACACAATCTGTTTTCCCAGTTTCTCCTTAGGCTAAACAAGGGCTGGCAGTTCTTTCTTGCTTGTTTTGCCAGGGCTTTACTCTCCCCTTACAGAATATAAGTAACTCTTATTGGAGTTAGATGCACACGAAGTGCCGGATCGAGCTCATTACCTTCCAAAAGGCATTTTCAAATTGTCATACTTTGGGACCTAAAACCATATTTGACCAAGGGCTAAGGCCCTGCTTTGTCTGAATGTAGAGTTCAGACAGCTTAGCCTGAGGAGGGCACATGGGCCAGAGACAGAACTCGCCCCTTGGATGAATCACATCTGAGCTCTAAGGTTAGTTGTGCCCCTAACTCTTCCTGGGGCCTTGGATAAGAGTCTCTGCCTCAGTTCTCCAGATGTGTAAAATGGGGAGATAACTGCTTTACCCACCTCAAAGGTGTGCTGGCGCCTAGGTGGGCACATTATCTCAGATGATAGAACTGCCTGGAAATCCGGTGTTTAGAGAAGGAAACAGAGGTCTGATCCTGCTCCCATTGAAGTCAATGGGAAAGTATCCTTTGGTTCCAGTGGGAGCAGGTTTGGGCCCCATAAGAAGGTTTTGATTTTGTTTGTTTTCATCTTCATGTAGCAAAGAAAGAAAGAAAGACTTGGGAGCAGAGACGAAGCATGGGAAATTTCATCCTGTAAGAAGATTTGGGATACTTATGAGCCAGTTAATTCAGGAGGTTGTAATTTAAACATGTTACTACTTTGGCTATAGCATCCACTATTAGCTACTGCTATAATTCTTAGTGAGCCTCAGCCTGCTCCCATTAAAGTCAAATAAGAATTCAGATACTGTCTTAATAGGAACAATTCTAGTACTAGTAGTGGTTCTAATTATTATTCATACAGTACCTGGGCAGTGCAATGGTGTTTAAATGACAAATAAAATCACCCTCTTATACAAGCCCCAGTCCTACAACCCTTTACTCAAGCCCGCAATCCATACTCATGGAAGCAGTTTTATTCCTTCCTTCAGAGTAAGGAGTTGTAGAATTGGGTCTTTAGAAGGGGTGCTGGAACAATTTGTATAGTGGAGATGCTGAGAGCCATTGAACCAAACTGTTAATCCTGTATATAATGGAAACCACTTGGAGTGAAGGGGTGCGGCAGCCCCCCAACACCCCTAGTTCCAGCACCTATGGTCTTTAGTTGGACATAGAGGGAGATGCTGTCACGCAAGATGCGGTTGCAGAGAAGGCACTGCAAAGTCTCTTGCTATGGAAGACAGTGTAGAAAATAAAGACAATTGGTAATTAATTAAGTGATAATGATTCAATTCACCCGAGAGAAGGCTACCCTGGCAGTTTGCAGCGGATAGTGCTCTAGATGTTTACCAACCATTTTACAGCTGGAATTTCACGTTTTCCTGAGGAATGGAGTCAATATAAAGCCACTAGCAAAATTAGCCTGCGCGCCTGTCACCAGAGAGCCTGTGTCCTGCACTTCCTGCTCGCAGGGGATTCGAGCTTTATTGGGAGCTGTATTGTCAGCTCTATCGCTAGTGATGCCCTGCGAGTTATATAGTCTCTCCGTGACTCGGTTTCCCCATGGGTGAAATGGGGATGAAAACGTTCTCGACACTTACCAAGCCGTGTAATAGGGATGAACAGCACCATGGTAATACTGAATACTGTGTCGAGTCCGGGGGTTCGGGTCTCCTGACCGTGGGTGCTGTGCTAACACACAGGGAGACATACATCCCCGTTGACACCAGTCCGACACGCTGGCTGTCCGTGGAGACATGCCAGTGTACGGCGGAGATCAGAGAGTGGGGAATCAGTATTGTGCTGCTTTCCCGGGGAGCTGGGCGGCCGGGAAGGCGCTGTGACGGGAGAAGTCTGGTGGTATTTACCTCTGAAACGGCCAGAACTCAAACTTGGCCTCACTAGCGCAAGTGATAAGGGTGGAGTAATGTTCTTTCTACGCCCTGATGCCTGTGCCAGGCTGGATCGGGCCCCAGGCAGCGGGCGTGGGCGGGGAAGGAGGATGGAGTGTCCCTCTGCATGGAGGTTCAGACGGTCTGGGCAGCGGGGCATTGGGCTGTAGGCACAGGTCTGCAGACGAAAGGCTGGGGGCTAGTCACTGCTGTTGTAAATTGTTCTGCAATCGCTAGCAAGAGGGCTTGAGGGCCCAACTTGTCCTGCATTTCACAAGTCCCTCTTTTGGGATGTGAAACTGACTTGCTGTCCTTTGTCTCCTTCTCTTCAAAACTGCCACAGGGCAGCGCAGTTCATTTCATTCTCACCCGGTCCCTGCAGTTTCACCAGACCACTCTCTCAGCCCAGACCGAGAGCCCGATTCGGCCCGGCTGGATCTGGGCTCTGCACCAGCAGAATCAATGGGATTTGTGGCAGTGATTTCAGTGGGAGCGGGCCTCCGAATCCTGGTGTAAATCCGAAAGGATTCCACTGAAGTCGATCGAATTAGGGTGCAAACTGCAGCCGAGCCTGACGCCTTAGTAAGCCAAACGTGGAGTGGCGGCGAGAGATGTCTGATTAAAAGCGATGACGGTCTGGCTTTAGGACTAAATTCACGGGCAGTGAATTTGGGAGCAAACCCTGTGACTCATGATCTTTGCTTGTTCCAGGTTCCTATTCACTCACAGTCTGTCTAGGGGAGCACCCACTGTTCATCTCCACCGAGCAGGCAGCCCACTTGGCCACACCTGTCTAAAGAGAAGTTATTTAATGCGTAACCTGGCAAATTCCCTCCAGAGACGGGCAGCGCAAATAGCCCCACATTTCACTGTAGGGCCGGAACGAGCCAAACATTGGCATCTGGGCTGACTGAAGAAAGGGGGCGGGGGTGTACTTCTCTGTAAGGACAATGAAAAGCTGAGCTTAGGCTGTGATTGTGCGTGATTTGAGCGAAGCGAAAGGCAGCCACATTCTCATTAGGTATTTCGTGTGCACCCATTTGTACCCGAGCCCACTGCGAGCAAACGCTCGCCTTCTGCTCCGCTCCTAGCGGCGTGTATTTAAACAACCCTAAAGCCAAGGATAAAAGTATTGGCTTATTCTGCAACTTAATCTACATCAAAGCCCCGGGGGCAGCCAGCTTGAAAAGCTCCAAGATGTTCTTTTAACTCCTTATCATGTCTGTGCTTTAGGGGGAGCCATAAATTCCACAGGTCGGACTAACCCACGGTTCCTCCTTTTCTTCTCCGGCTTGGTCACCCAGGGCTTTAAAACAGTTATTTTTACCTCGCAAACAAAGCGGGGGGGGGGGGGGGGGGGGAGCATCCCCGAGAGAGTCCCGGGGGTGGGTCCCCTGCCCCCACCATGAATACATGATTCCACCACAGCCCAGGAATCCAGCTATGGAAGCGCGTGATAATGGCCAGAAGCCTAGATCTCTCGCTAACCCGAGAGATCTGCCGGGTTTCACACACAGGCATCACAGCCATCGGCAGTGGGGTGTTGCAGGTAAGGAGAGGGTCTCGAGCCGACCCCCTGACTTGGAGGAGCTGGGGAGTGGGAGTCCCAGCTAGAGCAGCGCCCCAAGCCCAAGGCTGACCCGGCTGCGAGTCTAGCAGGCCGATCAATTCGGATCCCCCTCCCCCCCCTGCCAGAATGAGGGGCGAGAGCCAGATCCTCCCGTGAGCTGAGCGGGCTCGGCGCTGCAAACCGGCCTCCCCTTGGCTGAGCTCACGCTCCAGCTAGTCAGTGAACATTTCAGAGCCGGCCCCTGGGACCTATGCGCAATAACTGGGGGGGGGGGGGGGGTGACAAGCCCTGGCCCCGCGCACTGCAGGGGACAGAGGCAAGGCGAGCCCTCCCACACCATCGGGTTAATTCCAACGCTAACATAGCTCCCTGACTCCCCACAGCCGCATTTCAGACTGGCGAAAGGTGGTTTGTTTGATTCCTGCGGGGCAGAGCTGTTTGGTAATGTCAGGCTCCGTCCAGCTAGCCTTCCAGTGTGAACACAGAGCTCACTTTCCGAACGCAATCGGGGCCAAAGTCTGCTTTTGTATTCTGTGCTCGCTAGCCCCAGGCACACAGCAGGATTTGCCAATAACATTTTGTTTTACTTATAAATTCAGGAGAGAAGACAGTGGCTTGTCGGTCCAGTCAGTTCAAGCGGGTGTCAGGCTGCGGGCTAAGTGAATAGAGACGCGTGAAAAGGGATGGTGCTTTATTCCGTTTTGCTTTTACCAAATCCTGTATTTTTGGTTTAAACCTTTTGGCTGTGCCGTGCAAAGGTCGGTTGTCACATCTCATAACAGCAGATATTTAGGGTGATATTCCAATTGGTTCCAATGGGAACAGCTTTGCCCTGAGTAGGAAATATAGCAAGAAGTCTGACGGTGAAGACGCGGCACAACCAAGAGAAGCAAACGAGGGTTTCGTTCCACCCGCAATCAGCGTTTTGCAACTTTTAGGTCAAACCGTTTGTCCAACCTCACACTTGAAAGGCCCTGAAGAGAAAAAGGCTTTGCAGGTGGGCCCGATCCTGCCCGGTGCTGAGCACGCTGGGCTCCCCGGGTTCTGCGATGGGGCTTCGGAGGTCAGCCCCTCGCTCGATCTAGTAATTAATAAACTCGGAACTTGCTCAGCCTGGGGGGAAAATCGTAATAAATAATTATTAGGCGTTAATGATGCTTCAGTTTTGTCCTAGGGGAACGCGGCATGGCACTGAAACCACACGGAATGTCTCAGTGACGGGAGCGAAAAGTTTTAAAGGAGGCTCTTTGTGATGTTCGCATTCGTGTGTGTGGTTGTGTCGCTTGCTCACGGTGGTGTATGTGAGTAAAGAGAGAGAGACAGGGAGAGTGCGCACTGATAACTGGGAGTTATAAGCAAACACCAATCCCACATCAAGGTACTCACTGGAGTACAGTTTAGGTTATTTGTGGTAAAGACCCCTAGCCATGTCTCTACCTGTATTCCGATTTTCTTGCGTTGAAGCATGTAGCAAACTAGGGGCGGTCCAATAATAAAGAACCTTATTTATACAATGAACAACATGGCCAGGATTTGAGAAGGAAAACTTAATATTAAAATACATATAAATTGCCTTGCCCACCTTTCATGTCTATTTGTTGTACCATGGTGTTGCTTTGGGGAGTCCAGAGGGGAAGTGTGTGTGTGTGTGTGGGGCGTCGTTCTGGATTGCATTTATTTCCAATTTGCAGGCATACAAACACTGTACAATCTGTAGGTGTATTACACGATTGTTAAAACCCGTTCCCGATTTGCCTCCCAACAAAGATAAATACAATGCAGTGTAATGGTTGGATATAAGAAGAGATGTAAAAATACAAGTGACCCCCTCCGATTATGTAGCTATGATACCGCATCATACCAATCGGGATGTCCCATAAATAGCAACCGCGGGGCCCTCCTCACACCTGGGGTTTGTTTTCAGCGTGGAGCGCTCTCAGTCTGGGCTCGGGTGACTGGGACATCCCAGGTAACTCAAGCAAGATCACGCAACTGATTGTGCCTCATTTCTGCACTGGAATGATGTTGATTAAAGCCCGGTACAAGCTAACATGAGAGGCCGGGTTTGAGCGGCCCCTGGCAGCCAGGGATCCTTTATTTCGCCCCTCGGTGTTTTCAGATATCGATCAAATAAAATCAGACGGGACCAAATCGCTCGGGACGTTAGAGAGACTCGGGTGTGTTTGATTAACTCTTTTCCACTGGCAAAGTGTCCACGTCGGGGTAAGGGAAGAGACACAGGGAAAAGCAGAAGGGTGACGGGGGAAAGTAGCAGGTGCGGGCCCGATCCTGAAAGGTGTTGCAGAGAGTCCTGGGAGATGAGGGAGATCACCGCACAGGACTGAGGGTCGCCTGCTGTCCCCCCTCCCCCCGTGCCATTGCACCCCCGGGAGTGCTAGTGAGAGACCACATTCAGCCCTGCACTGATTTACACCAGGGCTGAATTTGGCCCAAGCTGTGTACAGAAATATTTTCCGTCCCTTTGTCTCCGGTTTCATTTTTGGCATCGGGCTATTGTGGCTCCATTCGCTGCGCAGCATCTCCATTAAGAACCCCAGTTCGCGCAAGAGGGGTAGTGGTTCAAATGAATCAGTAACACGTTTGCGCCCGACTGAGGCCACATGGTCCAGTGAGCCGAGAAGACCTTGGGTCCTGAGGCAAGATGGGACACTGACTCCCTGTCACCTTGAGGCACTAACGTGACTTCTTTGTACCTTGGTCAAACCTGCTGCAGGACCTGGCAAATGCAGGATTTTTAACGAGAACGGACCTGAGCCTGCAAACCCTCATTCGTTCGCGTAATCCCTACTCACGCAAGTAGCCCCCATAAAGTCAAGGGGGCTGCTAGCCTCAGAAGGAGTCCCTTGCCTTGGCAAGGATTGAATACCAGTTTGCAGCTATTCCGATGCAATGCAACCATTAATAAAACCATAAACCCAAAATAGCTACAATGTGCCCATTGACTGCTGTTCGTGCCCGGTATATTACTTCTCGCAAGAGTTCTGGGTACCCCCCCCCTTCCTGTTCCTCCGCCCTATACATTGTCGCGATATTGACCCGTTCACACAATAGACGACTCTGTCTTGGTGGATGATGGGTCCCTAACTATTGCGATTGACGGGCTAGTCCTCTGAGCTGTTGAATGCTGTTGTTGGCGGCGATGTGCGGATTAAAGGAATAGCTCGGAGGCCTCACCCTGGATTTTATTCTGAGAGGCAAACGCAAGATAAAATAACCCCCCACAAAAATGCCTTTGAATAACCTGGCTATGAAATTCCCCCAAGAAATTGGAAAGGTTTCCATTTACCCCGAACTCGCCTTGTCTGGCTAACAGCTGTTCGCCCCCTAAACCCAGCTGCTGGCTGGATTCAGCACATTGATCCCTCCTAACTAGACCATATCTTTGATTGTACTGATTAAAGTCATACCCTGGGCTTTATTTTAAGCGTCACGGTGTGTGCGTTTTCCCTTAGACCTTCCCAAGCCGGGAGGAGGCTACGAGGTTTTATCCCCCTGTCCCATCCTCAGTGGCTTTGTATGACCTGTCCCGCTTTATAGCACCACAGGCGCTACAGCCAGTATTCCCCTACCCTCCTGAGCGGGTGTGCAGATCGCTCCCTTACCCTCCACCGGCTGCGCACACTTCTACCAGCCCCTGTCCCCCAAACACCAAAGCCGAGGCACAAACTGGATCCAAAGTATCTGTACTCTAGGGAAGCGCGTGTTGTCGGTGCTTTGGGGGAAGAAATCTGCTTCCCATGTAGACCGCGTGCGTTCCCGCAGAGCTCGAGGGCCAGGGGCGGTTGTGCATTTTGGATCCAATATGTTCAGAGCTTTGTCAGTTTAATGACCCTGTTTTCGGTTTATTGCTTCATCAAATTCGCATACTCCTAGATGTGCTTTGTTAGTGCTTATCGGGAGAGGAGATTACGCTGAAGGATGCAGCCTTTTTCAGAGGTGTGTTTAAGCCTTTGGCATTAGGAGCGCTGGGCTTTTAAAGAATTCTCCATCCCCCTTTTCTATCTTTCATGTTGGCACTGTGTCATCAAACTGACACCAGGGAAACAAATCAGCCCCCGAGCCAGTGGATTTCGTGTGCTCAGCACGTTCATATTACAGCTGTACAATATTACAGCATAGAAAATACCAGCAGTATTTTAAACTGTGTATGTTATATGGACGGTTTCCACGTACAGTCTGTGTGCGTGCTAGGTACAGAAAATACATAGACACTGCCTGGGGACAGAGTACAAATATGTCCACCAAGCAAGCTCGCTAATGAAGGGGATGTATTCCAGCTAATAAAAAAGATCTCGAACAAGGTGTGCATCAGATCTGAACTCCTCTGTTCACAGTCCCTGGCGTCACTCCATCATTAAAGAAAATGATTAAAAATGAATCCAGTTGTTGAACAACTTTCTTGCGTGCTGAAGGAGGAAATTCCATGGAAAATAAAATTTGAGGGATAAAATGATCCAAACCTCTTCGTCAGAAACATTACGCTTCACCACACACTGCCAGGGCTTTAGTGACAAGCCTTTCTGATCGAGCTAGTCCTGAACAGTTACCCCTGGCAAAAATAATTTCTATCATTAATAATGGGATCCACCCTTCAGTTTTCATTGCTGAAATCCAGGGGAGTTTTGCCTGGATCCGGCCCATATTAACTAGAAATATTAAATGCGAATTGAATTTCTTTGCGCGGTCTGCATTACATGAAATTTCAAGCGATGGTTCGCATAATTCTCAGCACTGTGATATCGAGTTCTGATCATGAGGTGTTTCTGCAGCGATCACTGGATTCTCCCCTGGGGCCGCCAAGAATGACTGAAGGTGGCTTGTGAAGTGGATTTTGAGAAGGGTCAGTGCTGAGTTGTCAAACTTCTGTGAAACAGGGTGGAAAGGGAAAAGTTTCCATCTTATGCAGTTATCTCTGTGAGTAAAAGACTTCGTTGCTGTATATATAAAGAGATGCAAATATTCAGCATTTTCTGCATTGTTCCCGGTCAAGGTGACAAGTTAAAGCATAAAAGCACTGAATGGATGGCGCCTCTTCAAAGACCGAATTGTATATGAGATGTGTTGTGAGGAGAATGAAGAATTCTCGTAGCTAAGTAACGTTTTCATAGCTGCTTAGTAGGCGCTAGGAGTTTGATCGGGTTTGCAGGGCGCTTTAAAATGGCAGTTCACTGGGTGAAAAAATAAATCACCAAAATCACCAAATCCCCAAAACCATTCTCATGTTTATCCTCAAATCTATGGTGTCATTGCGAGGCACTACTTCGCTTGATTTTAGTTTCAATTGATCAAAAGGAATTAATCAAAATGAATGAAATAAATTAAATTCATCCACCGGTTTTCTAGAATCATAACTGAAATAGGAGTAACAAAAATGTAGCGAGAAGTTTGCGTTTAAGGCGTATTTCATAACAAACTCTCCCTCGATTACAATAATTTCTCTCCGTTCAATCTAAACTATCAAATAGGGGCTAAAGGATAGAATATTTTAGATCAGCAGAGGGTTTTTTTTTTTTTGCCTTCACTGTTCGGCATTGATTATATTTCTTTCCCAACAATAATATCTAGCAATTAGATTAATATTTGTTAAGACAATTCTCTTGATTTTGTGCGACCTCTCTTTCTTGAGGCTATTCGGCGTGCGTATCCGAAAATTCACCGTTTCTATGATTCTGAAAACGTTTTCAGCAAAGTATATACAACACAGTAATATTATTATATATGAAGTAGAACTAAAACACGATATAGCAAAACGAAAAAGGAGCCACTTATCAACATTTAGGGGAAACAAAACTTGACTTGGTTGGTAAGAAATAAAGGAGATCCAAGTGCATTCCCTTTGGATTGAAAATTCTGTATACACACACACAGTCTTGTCGATTTCACTTTTCCTCTTGTCGTCATCCAGTAGTCTACGGAAAAGTTATTCTAAACTAACAGCTCTAAAAAGCGAAATGTCTCTATCTATCTATCTCCTTATACGCGCTGCCTTTATAACATTTAAAACAAAAGGAAAAACCTAAATAAGGGCTGTTCTGTAACGTGCTGCCTATAGATAGTCCATGATACAGGGTTCCCATATTCCCACCCTGGCTCTCAGAAGTCTCTCTCTCTTTTGCAAGTCTCTTCATTTAGTTCTTTGAACCTGTGATTGGAGGTTAAAGTGCACCAGGTTGCAATGGAAGGAGGAAGCTCTTAAACAATAAAGGCTTGAATATTTAGCTGTGATCAGGTCGCTGCCCTCTCCTTATCTTTTTAAATGCAAATCTTCTTTTAGGGGTAGTAGCTATATACCCAGCGCCTCTCCACGTCACCTGCCTTTGGTGTGTCTGTGCCATTACTAATAGAGCCTTGTAAACAATCGTTAATCATGTAAGTGCTGCCGGCCAATGGGTTCGGATCGCTAGTGGGAGAGAGACGGCTCTGCAGAGGCAACCAGGGGGACAGTCCCCCCGCTGCCCCCCCCCCGGACCAGAAGGGGAGCCCATCCCCAAGGAAGAGAAGAGCAGCTCCAGAGCCCCAAGCAGCATGTGGAGAGCTGCTGCCCGGCTCTCGCCATCATGTACGTGAGCTACCTATTGGATAAGGAGGTGCCCATGTACTCCAGCTCCGTGCGCCACTCGGGGGGGCTCAACCTGGCGGCGCAGAACTTTGTCAGCGCCCCGCAATACCCGGACTATGGAGGATACCATGTGGCCGCGGCCGGGGTGAACCTGGACAGCGCCCAGTCCCCGGGCCCCTCGTGGCCCTCTCCCTACGGCGCTCCGCTGCGGGATGACTGGAACGGCTACGGGCAGGGGGGCCCTGCCACTGCGGCAGGCAGCGCGGTGCACGGGCTGAACGGCGGCTCCCCCGCCGCGGCCCTGGCTTACAGCCCGGCTGACTATCACCACCACCACCACCACCACCCGGGCCCGCCGCCCCACGCCGCCTCCGGGGTCATGCAGCAGCTCAACCCGGGCGCCCCGGCCGCAGAACAGCTCTCCCCTGGCGGCCAGCGGCGGAATCTGTGCGAGTGGATGAGGAAGCCGACACAGCCCGCCCTGGGCGGCCAGGGTAAGCGGCGGAGCGCCGGGGGCCTGGGCGAGCAAAGGACTGGGGCCCCGGAGAACCCGGCAGAGCGCTGGGACCCAGAGCAAGCTGCCCACCAGGGCTCTGGACCGTAGCCCAGCTCGGGGGGTCCTGGACTGCAGCAGAGCCCTGCAGGCCTGGGTCTCTAGCTAGCCGCAAAGCGCTGGGGCCCTGCGCACCGGAGCTCTGCATGGGAGCCTAGCTCAGGGCAGTCTGGGAAGTAGCAGAGCTCGAGGAACCTCGTAACCAGCCTGGGCCTTGCTGGGACCCAGAGCCGCCCAGGAAACCGTAACTCTCCGGGGACTGCACCGCGCTGCGCAGCTCGGGCTGCACGGTGGGGGCTGTGGAGGTTAACACAGGCAGTTGTTTCGCTAGTAATTTCTCGGCCTGACTGCTTTTCGGTTCGGGGAGTGGAGGGAACCTCCTCCAGGAAAACCCAGTAGGAAACAGGGCCCAAACTTCCCAGTGGCAGGAGGGAAAGGGCCCCCCAGGCAGCTGAGTTCTCTTTCAGTTTGGAGCCACTGGCCCTAGCTCAGGGTCAGAGCAGCCTGGGTGTTACTAGAGAGATGTTTGTGCCCTACACGCGTGGAAGTGATTTGCAGGGATATTTGATAATGCCAAGAAGCTCACTCATTTTGGAGCCCGCCTCAGGCATGCGGGCCCAGGCCCCGGCATTTCACTGCAATAGCCTCACTTCCGATATATATATTTTTAAAGAAAATAAGGAAGCAGCAGCTCAAAAATGAGTTTCTTCCCCCAAAGAAAAATTGTATTTCCCCTTCGATTGTTTTACATTTTTTTAATATGGAACAAAAATACTGAAGTGGGTAGAAAATTTCTTCAAATAACTGGTCGTATTATCGCCAACACTTAAATTACAGATCCTTGTGGGGAGAGTTTGTAGAGTCACTTTGGGGCTTGGGACTCTTGTTACCGAGCTGCAGATACAGATTGAAATGTGGACCTTTGCTTTCCCTTTGTGAGAAATTAGCTTAACATGAAAAACGTAGGCAGCAAAGACAGAGCCCTGCTGGGGGTGGGGTTGCGGTACGCTTTTAACGCGCTGCGGGTTGGCAGACCGACCCCACAGAGCTTTGGAGCCCCTATTTCAAGGTGTCTTTTGAATCGACGAGCCGTGGGACAGTCTTGGGGGCGGGGGGGAGAGGGGCTTTTCCTAGTCGATCCAAGTTTCCAGCGGCCGGGAAAGCCTGTGTTGACCGATTTCCCGACGAGTTTAGTTTAATTTAATCCCAATGGAGTGTTTGCTGGCCCTCCCCAGGCTTCAGTCCGAGTAGCCCTGGTTATAGGCACTTAAAAGATTTTTATAACCAATTACAGCCATATAAATCATTGGCCGGTGTCGCTTTGCATTTGTTTCTGAGTCATTGGGCGCATACCTTTATTAACGTCTTGGTGAGCTTTAGGTCTTCACACCGACCTGCTGCTCCCTCGCTGGGAAATGGGCGAAGGCGGTTCTGAGTCCTGGGGTTGTCAGGGTTCGGGCTGGCTCTGGAATTCCCATCCCATCGAGCTGGGACTGCAATGTATCCGGGGGGCAGGTTTCCTCCGGGAAGGAGAAACTGATCTGCGCGTCTTTTCCTCCTCGCCTTCGGGAGAGGGGCGCGGATCGGAAGGCGTTAAGGGTAGGGCGGGGTGTCTCAAGCCCGATTTTGAAAGTTGCCCCCTTCCTCCCTGTCGTGGGGGAAAGAGAGGGGAGCTGCTGTAGATGGGCCTGAATGTCAGTTGAGAACGGTCCGTGATGTCCTGCACTAAGGTGCCAAGGAGGTGGCCAGGCGCCGTTCTCAGTTGTGATGTTAATGTCTCCCGGGTGCCTGCAGACTAGCCAGGAGCTCCTGTTCTCTGCAGACCCTCATCTGTCATGGGCCTTTAAACACATCTTGCTTTGATATACACCTTCCACGCTATTGTCCCTTTTACTGGCCGGAAAGAGGGTGGCAACTTTCGCAGTAAATAATGAATTCTGGCATTCCTCTCTCATCCCCCGGCTTCCCCAGACAACGTGGGGGGCGATTGGGGTTGACCATTTCCCCCAAAGCAAAGGGCATCGAGTCAGCGCACTACACGGGAAAGCAAACGACCAACTTTAATGTGAGGGAATCTGCAGGCCGCCCCAGTGCCCGTGGCCAGCAATCCAGGAATGGAAGCTGTCGAATTTTCCCACAATTCCGCCCTGTTCCCACCGTTTTCCTTTTGGAAAGGGTGGCTGGTCACTTGGGGGGATGTCTCCATTCAAATGCTGCCTTTGGAGCCAGTGTTTATGTTAATCTGCCCGGCCAGGGGATGAAAGCGCCTGCCGCCATTTGCTCAGTAGTGGTAATTCAAACAGAATGGGGCTGTTATTAAGGCATTGAGAAGGTCTTTCTTTGATAAGATCTCCTTGTCCGGCATTGTTTGCGATTGTGTTCCCCATTCAGCGGCTCTGGGGAGTTTTCTCTGATCAGACTTGTATCTTTGCAGGGCGCTTTTGTTGTGGTTTGCAGAGAGTTTACCTGAACAAAGTCAGCCTGCCGGGCATTACATACCTAGGGGCAGAACCTCCCGACTCTTCAGATCTTTCTGATGAACAAGAAAGCTGGGGATATAACCAGTTAAACAAGAAACAATCAGAAGCAAGGGAGATCAATTGATTTAGCAATGTACATACATGCTCCGCATTAAAAAAAATCAGATGCGTCAAACTTGACATTTTTGAGCACTGATATTTTCTGCCTCCATTCCAGTGTCAGGCTTGTCGGTTTTCGTCTGCAAAAATAAATGAATCCGAGTAAAGGTGCGGGTTCAACATAACAGTCGCAGATCGTCTGCACTTCCATCGTTTGCTGAGGGACATCAAAAATCTGGGGGGGGGGGGATCAGAGCAATGCCCAATACGTTTACTTGTGAGAATCTAAGAGTTCTTCTGCTGTAGCAAATAACCCCAGACAACGCGTGCCTACATTAATCGGGGTTATTACCATAAGGGATGAACGGGAACAGCGGCATTTCAGAACAATGTTCCTTGGAGAAATGTACAAAATTAAGGTACATTTAAAAAACATTGCCACCTGGGCTGCCTCGGGACGGGGAATATCGTGCATGCGTTTGGTTCCTAATGACATTCGTGCAGTTTTTGCCTTTTTTCCCCACGGCCTGAAAAAAATGGGTTATTTGCAAATCTTCTTTCTCGAGCCCGGTCACGTGCTTTATTAAGTCCCCGCTTAGGGAAATGAAACCATTGACGGGGTCCCGATCCTGCCCTCCTTACCCATTGAAGGGTTTGGCCTGGGTGGGGAGTAGCCGAGCTCCAGTCCCAGATCAGACGAGGAGGAGACGGAAAGAATGGATCGGGGAAAAGGGTTGCAGTTAAATGTGCCTGATCAGTTGTCATGGATTTCTCCTCTCTAGTTAAAACCAGGACAAAAGATAAGTACCGCGTGGTGTACACGGACCACCAGCGGCTGGAACTGGAGAAGGAGTTTCATTACAGCCGGTATATAACAATCAGGAGGAAAGCAGAACTGGCTGCTACGCTGGGATTGTCAGAGAGACAGGTCTGTCCGTTGAGAGTTCCCTTCGCGTTATTTCTGAAGTACCCAAATGCTCTTTAGTCGCCCACCTCCCCATACCCCCATGCGCTTTGTCACGGTGCCACTGGCCCAAGAGATAATGCAAATATGGCCGTGGGATCGCGGGAATAGTAGCAGAATGGCTGGCACCAATCGGTGGGGAAGGCCTAGGAAGGGCGACAAATACCGAGGCGCTGTCTGCTCTTGCCAGGAGAGTGGGTGTTTTCCTAGATCATGGGGTATGTGACCATGTTTGGAACTTCTTTCGTGTCTCCAGTACTGGTGTGTGCGAAAGAGACCCAGACCGACAGACAGGAATGCCTGCTTTCCAAGCCGACAAACTCCCGAGTGGCACATGTGAGAGTGAGGTGTCCAGCCCACTCGTGCGCCTGTTAGCTCTCGGCGTGCTCTGAGCTGACGGCTGAGATATGCATGTTAGCCCCACCTTAGAAAGTCCTTGGCGTTAGCCTGCGTCAGGAGTTGGGGATCGGGTCCACTGCCCTGTGAAAGGCTCTGCAGGAGAGTGCACACGGCGGGACTCTGGCTTGCGTTACACGGGGCTATTCCCTGCGTGTTGCGGCAGAGCCGGGCGCAGATGGCTGGGCTGATTGCGGAGAAACCCCTACGGTGCCCTCTCCAGCTGCCCAGCCCTGCTCGCCTGGTCATTCTGGAGCCGCTCCGCTCTCTGATTTGACCATCTCTTTCTCTCGCTCTTGTATCCCCGCCAGGTAAAAATCTGGTTCCAGAACAGGCGAGCGAAAGAAAGAAAGATCAACAAGAAGAAATTGCAGCAATCTCAGCCCGGCGCGGTGCACAGCGGCTCGCAAGCGCTGAGCCCGGTCTCCTCCCTCCAGGGATCAACGGGTCCTGGCCCAGCTGGGGGCGTCCTGGGAGCCGCTGGGGTCTTAGCGCCATCAGTGACCCAGTGACCGCAGCCAGAGACTGAGTCGGGGGCGGGGGGGCTTCTGCCCTCCTCGGTGAACAGGAGCCCGACGTTCACAGAACCCACCGTGGAAAAGGTCACTGGTCACCCAATGAAACGGACAGAGCCCAGGCTTTTCCCTCCGTGCACTACAATGGCCGTATTGATCTTCCTCAACCACACTCCAGCCATTTGCTCTTTGTACAAAGTGTACAGTGTGTCTGTTTCCGTGTGCGGGGATATTCATGATCTTTTGTGTTTTTACACTGGCGTTTGCAATGCAGTAAATACCAATATAGCCGAGAGCTGAACCGACATAGCCTGTAAGTTCTCCAGCTCGGAATCTCAGGGATCGGTGTGCAGGTTTTCATTACACAGGCTGGGCTAGCCACGTAAAATGTAAAGCACATTTGTCTTTCCCAACCATAAACCTTCAAAATGACCATCTTGCCTTACAGCGCAGGGAAGGTAAGATAAGACACTGCTTAAATGTTCAGAAGGGAATTGCTTCGTGTTAGCCACCTGTAAAAGAACTCATAAATCTGGTGCTGATGGTCACCCGGCCCGGTTTATTAGCGTTCTGCACTGCAGAGAAATTTAGAGGCGAGCTCTCCAGCAGAAACTGCAACTAGCTACACTTGTAAGCGTGAGGATCCCTGCGTGTGTGATATTCTTACCAAGGGGGTTGGGATGAGAGAGTTGAGAAATGCCCCCAGTGTAATGTTCTGTTGTTAAAATTATGCGATTTCTCTTCTCCTTAACCGAACAGCTTCATACACACAGGAGCCTTCCTGGTTTCCCAGGCTTTATCCAAGCTTTATTATAGGGTCGAAAATGAAAAGAAAGACCCCAGGGGTGCCTCTGAGCCGCAGGAAGGGTCAACAAACTGCCTGGAGCACAGACATTTGGGGGTTGGCACATTTCAATCTTTTTATTAAATGGGGTAGAAAGACCAAAATATGGATTCTTTTCCCAGATCTGGACGCAGATAACAGCCGGGAAAAAAAATCTCTGCAGTCTCTGGTCAAGCTTCAGTTTGGTTTTCACGGTTTTATTGTAGTATTACTCAACTCATTAGCCAACATCTGGAAAATTAGTCTTTGAAACACACACAGACCAAGTCTTTCCAACCAGGTCGGAAACTCCATGTACTCATTGCACCTGCCAGCGGATAGGGACAGCTAGCCAGTCTATACTCAGCGGGGCATTGGCAATATACTTTACCCGGGATTTGCAGTTAACAGTGTGGCTATGCGAGTGAAATTGATTTGACATTTCAGACCTGTTATTGCCCATGGTAATACATGAGCTCCTGCCCCAACAGCTTTGGCCAATAAACTTTGGCCAAAGACAGCATTGGTGAGGATTTGTTCATGGTGCAATTTTTATTCCATCATCCCTTCTGGGAATCTGGTCAATACCAATAGTCAAAGGGGGAAATAGTCTATTAAATCCTTCCTGCTATTTTTATTTATAACCTTTCTATGCTGGAGCAGTTTTAAATACACTGATTGCCCCGTGTAATTTTAGAAAGGCTATTAATAAAATGGGTGGGGTTTTTTGCAGGGGAGGGAGGCTCTTTTATTACCGATCTTGTTTTTAACCACTGTTAGGGCTACGGCAGACGTCTGCTAAAAACGGAGAGGTTGTATAAGTGTTTGTGTAGCTGCGGTGTCATTCCACGCAGTGGGAGGTTGAAGATGTGTTAGAAATTAAGGGTCTTCCAAAGAGGGGAGTCTAGTGCTGCATGCAGGCTCATGCCCGAAGACGGAGAAGCTGACTTCATGTGCCAAGCATGTGAAATCAACATGGGGCTTCCCCCTGGGCTCTGCCGTGGTTTTAAAGCCCTAGTCTCTTTTGTTAGTTGCTTCCAATATAATTTGATGAGCAAAGGTTTGGTTTTTGGTTTTGGTTGTTTTTTTTTGTTTGTTGTCTCGGTTGCAGAATTCGTGTCCTGGTGTATTTTGAAAAGGCAGCATTCACCGAACTCTGGCGGCTGACAGTGTGCGCCCGCGCAGATGTATACCAATGAATGTGTGTGTGACTGAGCCAGGTGTGGGTTGCTGTTAGGTAGGATGCGGTTTTTATAAAGGTGTGTGCAGCATCTGTGGTATTTGAAGACCCCGCAGGGTGGTTGGAATACGGAGCTGGTCCTATCCATCGAAAACCTCATTTTATACCCATTAAAAGCGCAGCGCCAGGGACTAGCCGCTAGAAGACCCTGAAGCTGGGAGAGGGGAGTCAGTGGGGAGGTGTGTCTGATCGGATTCTCTTTGTGCTGTTAAAAGAAACAACCAGGGGGAAAGTCTGGCCCCTGTGCTGGCCTTGGGACGCGGTCAACCCGACAACACTGGATCATCCTGAGCAATCGGGACCGTCTCACCCCCAACACTAACCTCCCCCCCCCCCACTCCTGCAGCGCTTCTTCATCTCTGCGAGACAAGAGTTGTACTTGGGACTGCAGGATCCGGCCCCAATTTAAACCCAAGCCAGCCTTTCTCTCCCTGCCCCAGCCCGAGCCGGCAGCCCTCCCCAGCCTGGCTGGAGGATGCGGGCTGGGCTGGCCCGGAATGCCTGTGCCCAGCCCTCGCGGGGCGCGGGGGGAAATGACTCCGGCTCCGAGGCCACAGCCTTTGCAAGGTTGCCCTCTGGTGCTCCAGGGGCCGCGCCCGCACGCCATTGATCCTCGTGCTCTGCCGGGCTGGAGCTGGCGGCTGCTACTGCTGCCTCAGTTGCTATGCGTTGCTGTGAAACGCCTGTCAATAAACCGTGTTTGGATTGTGGAGCAGAGCGCAAGGTTTGTTTGCTTAGTGGTTAGAGGTTCAAAAGTCGGCATTGTCCTACTGCGAACGATCCCAAGTTCTTTCTCCCTCAGGAACACTGGCTGCAGGGGAGGGGGGAGGCATGTCAGTGTCTTGACTCTGGGCACATTTATTTGCTTCCCGGGATAATTAATGGCAGAGCAAGAAAGATGACCGCTGAGTTATGAAAGGCCATCAATAAGGAAATTAAACACAACGGATCTATGGGTGCAATACGCGCCGTTTACTGTGGTTTTGCTGGCATTTTTCCATTCTGCAGGAGCTAGGCTGGGGCGTCTCTGCTCGCAGGGCTGGCGAAGCCGTGGGATTCCCGTTGCTAGAGACCAGGGAAGGAAATTAAATAATAGGGTGGCAATTCGGAAAGCTTCCCTCTAGTGGAATCTGTTGAATATAGTCTCCCAAGGAAAACGCTGGGCGCCTCATTTTTTGGCCACATTTAACTCTGGTCTGCACATGATTTTTAAAACAGCTGGGCTGGTGTCCTTTTTGAAGTTTGTTTTTCTGTTGGTTTTACCTTAGAAGTATCAGGAATATCGGTTCTTCCTGTGTTTTCCAGAGGACTTGTTGGAGAAATCAGAAAATGGTTACATACCTCGTCTTAACTGAAGGGTGTGTGTGTGTGTGTGTGTGTGTAATCTTTTAAAAAGAATTCCTTTCTCCAACATGATAATTAAACGTAAGAATCGAATAAGTGTAGACAAAGCCAGAGTTTTAAACAGCCTGACTACAAATCTGTTTCCTTCTTGGTTACTCAGCGTTCGCTTTCTTGACTCTTGGTATAGCATCATGTCACTAGTTCTCTGGTTGTCAGGGAATCTTTCCAAACAAATCAAAGCAAAAAAAAGTACCAACTTTCCCATCCCAATTTAAAATATTTGTAGTGTGTGTGTGTGTGTGTGTGAAATCTTTCAGATCTTCCTAGCCCCTATGCATCATAAAGGAGTACAAGAAGGCACGTGCTTTGTTTGTTTGTTTTGTTTTGTTCATTTCAGGTGACTTTTGAAACTGGTCAACACAAAGCCCTGGCGGATACGCTGCAGTGTGAACTTCCCTCATTTGTCCCTCGCAGCTGGATTATTATTTTAAGTTTTTTTCTCCCCATTTTTTACCCTGAAGATTCTAGGATTCTGGTGATAGGTGGTAAATAAATATTTCTGCTTATATGGCACCTACCAGATAAGGTTCTCAAAGCGCATGATAAGCATTAATGAATGTATCCTCACAGCACCCCTGTGCGGTATGGCAGCACAATTACCTCCCTTGTCCAGGTGGAGAAAAGGAGACACATGGAGTTTAGATGAATTGCTCAGGAAACAGAGCAGGGTATAAACCCCGGAGCTCCAAGCCCTATGTTTTAATCCGAAGGCCGTCCTCTGATCCCTTTTGCCATTACAGCAGGAATAGGCCGAGGGACTTCCCTCTGTCCCCACCCCCTTCACCCAGGCCCTTTCCAATGCTATGTTCCCTAGCAGTAACTGCCAGCCAGGAAAATGGGAATGATACCAGCAAGCTCGCCACGTGTAGCTCGAATCAGAATTCCCGCAATCACTTCCCGAGCAGGGCGGACACCCAACAGTTGCATAAGTCATCGCCCGTTTTGCTCGAGTTTTCAGCCTCTCTGGCTAAATACACGCCACATTTCTCTAACGGCGAGCATGTTCTATATCAACGTGGTTTGTGTCGTCGGCCTGTTATCTCAGCACTTTACACCTGAAGTATGGAAATAACAGGCTATACACCAATGGTAGTTGATAAATCCCACTCCAGGAAAACTAACGCAAACAAAGGGGAACAATGACAAACGATCCCCTCTGCTTTATAAACATACAATTGCCTTGCTCTGGGTACCTTATTTCCACTCATGGATGATTCGCTAAATCAATGACTAGAAACAAGTATCTCAACCGTAGATTAGAAACCAGATCCTGCTCTGTGGAAATCGATGGGAGTTTTGCTACGGACTTCGACTGGAGCAGGACAAGGCCCCAGGTACAAGAATCAAAGAGCTGAAAGTGGCCATATCTCCAACTACAGGTACACGTGATATAAAAAAGGAAGTCGCCAGTGAGCTTAATGGCCTACTGCAGTGTCACTGACACCTCCATTGCTGTACCGAACCAATGCTTTATGCTCAAATGTAATGCCAAAGGGCCATATATCGACCTGAATTCACATGTGATAATGACAGATATTAAAGGGAGCTCCATGGAGTGATCTAGAGCAGTTCACAGCTAGATGTTTGCATTGGCTGCAAGCAGAAGTTGAAGCCTGAACAGCTAAGAAATCAGGCACAAAATGAACCCGGGGGCAGGCACTATCTAGCCAGCGTATGCTGAGGAATACATCGATAAGGAAAGGACTGGAGGCAGACGGAAAATGCAAAGTACGAGAGATAGGGGCGATGCGGACATGATCAAAAGGAGTGGCACTGTCAGATCCAAAGGAAAACGTTTCTTTACCAAAGTACAAAAGACAGGGTACGAAGTAATACACAGCCTGCATTATTGCAGGGAAAGAAAGGAGATCAAACCAAACAGACAACATTACAACAGCAAATACTGTTGCAGAGACAGGAGAGTTAAGCCCAGAGACCTTTCCACGGTAAGCACTCTACCGCCTTTATCAGAGGGGTAGCTGGGTTAGTCTCTAGCCACAAAAACAACGAGGAGTCCGGTGGCACCTTAAAGACTAACAGATTTATTTGGGCATAAGCTTTTGTGGGTAAAAAAAACCCCACTTCTTCAGAGGCATGGAGTGAAAATTACAGATGTAGGCATTATTATACTGACACATGAAGAGAAGGGAGGTATATTTCTGTGTCAGTATATTTATGCCTGCATCTGTAATTTTCACTCTATGTATCTGAAGAAGTGGAGTTTTTTACCCATAAAAGCTTATGCCCAAATAAACGTGTCACCGGACTCCTCGTTGTTAACGCCCTTAGTCATCCAAGTGTTCTTTGATGTCAGAGCCCACTGTAAACTCTCGTAGCTTTGCCTTTGGGCTAAATCCCGCTCCTTTTACTTGTCCCATTGACTCCGCTAGCCCTCTGTGCATCATGGAACTTGAATCTGTTTGCGACAGAACTCAGAATTCTGTAAGGGAAGTAGCGTTCCTTTAATTACGGGACTCTAGAAAATAGCACTTTCTAGAGCCTGAGTAGTTTAGTTGTTAGTTCACAGCTCTAGAAGCGAAAACCAAACCTCTTGAGGTCTAATCCTGCCGGCATCACTAACTCGTTCTTCAAATAGGCAAGTCACTTAAGAGTCCCTCGTTTTAAAAATTGGACAATTGTACCTTCTTCCCTCAGGGGATATCAGTAGTAACTCATGTTTGCCCACAGTTGGAGAATAGCTATATAATGGCTAAATATCATTAGCCATGTTTAGCTACATCTCCCACAATTTCATTTCAAGACTGTTATGAGTGGCTGTCTGATGACACAGCAAATCATCCTCCAACTGAGATGTATTTGCATACCGCGGCTCTAAAAGTTGCCTTCAGTTATTTGTAAAGTCACATTTCTCTGCCATAAAATACGTAAAACAGCCTCGGGAGATAGCTTTGTTGATAAAATTCGCTGCTAGCTGTCAAAGCATTATTGCTTTATGGGTTTAAAAGCCCCTACAATCTAGTTTTTTTAATTTACAAAACTGAAGATTAAAACAGGGAATTTACATTCATTCTTTTGCTGTGGTTTTAAAAATCAGGCCCAATTAGCTATAGGGGAGAACGAATGCTTTTACTTTAACAGTACATGGACTGCTTTAGCACTCTGGGATTGGACTAATAGAAGGAATTTTTCTACTGCCGAGTATATGAAATGCAACATATGCTTATAATATTTGCTAATTTCCAGAAATACATGTCACACTGTTTAAAGGTCGCAGCGAATTCCTACTGAAGTCAATGGGAGCTGGAGGCTCTGAAGGGCATTACTGACAGAGGATTTCATGCAATGACAGACTCTCGCTGACTTCAATCGATATCCGTGTGATTCAGAACCGAAAGCAGCTCTCTTTTATCAGCTAGTTATTTGTTTTCAATGGTTTCCATGGATCATCTTCCTAGGCTAGGTAACCACATGTACTATTAATAATATCATACACGGCACCTGATGCCCTCATTTAATTCCCAGTCATTCTGCAGCCTATCTGACCCCACCTGGGTTCCCCCACTTTCTCACACTTTGTAAATACAAGAGAACGACGACGAAGCGGGCAGACTTTGTGCTGCAATAACCATAACCTAACGAGCTAACGAGAGATGTATCCGAGTTACTGGACCGGAGGAGACCTACAAACAAGAGCAGCGTTTTCCCTCCGACATACAATACTATGGCTTGCAGTACGGAAACAATCGCCTGTAAATGATCACTACAGACAGCACCGTGTGGTGATTACAAGCACGTGTCTGTTATGTGCAAAACACCTCAACCGCCAAGAACTCACAATCCTATCCCACCTCGCACCATTCTCCCATTATAGACAAGCTTCTCAATCTTGTCACGTTTGCTCTCTCATCCCCCCCTTCAACGGAGATCACACGAATCTTCACGTTCTTTCTTCTAAATAGTAGGGATCACACATTGTGATCTCATGGCTATATTACGCCATGAATTTTCAAGCAGAAGACCCCATTATAGTCAATGCCATGGGAACTTCTACTGAAAAACTGATGACAAGAGATGGCCTTCAGTTACACCAGGTAAATCCGGAATGGGTTTATCAAAGGTGAGCTAGGATCAGAATTTGCCTCTAGAGTAGCCGGCGATGTGTCTCCCTGACCCGGGGCAGTATTAATGACTGCATCTTCAGCTTTTCTTTCCGTGTTTTATTACTCGGGATCTTTTAGCACATTCATTGCTTTCTCTAACAATGTACAATTATGAACTTTTTGCAGACGTGCTAAAGTACTTTAGGGCTTGGGGGTGAAAATCTTCTCAATTTCATACAACATGCGTCTGACGAAGTGGGTATTCACCCACAAAGGTTATTCTCCAATACGCCTGTTAGTCTATAAGGTGCCATAGGACTCTTCGTCAATTTCATACAACTTTTTGGTTCGTTTAGGCTTACTGGTTTTGAGAACCAGGCAATAGAGATCGCCTGTATGGACCAAAAGTAAACTCTAACTTCCCGCTTCAGACCAATAGACTAATCACATAATTTAGATACTAGGAGGACAAATAATAGTAATAAAATGCATAGAACAAGCAGAATCAGGAGATTTTTCTCTAGGTCTGGTAGGATCAGATATTTCCCCTCTACATTTTCTCTGGATTTAGTTTTCCTTAGTTGACACCAAAGTGTAGTTTGTGGTTGTACTTAGCACACCGGCAATAATAATAATTAATAATTAATACATTCTTCAGCGCCTAGGAGCCCTAGTTATGGACCATGACCCCATTGTGCTAGGCACTGTAACAACGAAAATATATTTGAATTAATATTCTTAGACCTTGAACCTATGTCTTCCTTCTTACGCTGCTACACTGGCTCGGAACGCATTAGCCTGTGCATGGAATACATTTGTTATTTAGACCAGCGCCGAAAGGTTTGCCGCTGAGTAGCTTTATATTTCCCCCTTCTGCTCTTCAGCTTTTTGCGAAGGGTTTAACCTGCAGGCTCCTTCCGCAATCAGTCGCAGGGTGCGTAGTTACTCGTTTGTCAGAGCTACGAGCTTCCCTCCAAGGGACGTACGAAACCTGCATGTTTCTATAAAGCCAAAACTCTTCCGGCCGTTCGCAGGAACTCGCGGTTACTATAATTAGTGATTAGTTAGGGGTGTTTCCCTGCCCTGAGTTGGTCATTTTCAAAGACTGGCACTGTTGGGAAGTGGCCAGTAGATGGCAGTATTGGCCCTGCCACTGGACAGGTGTAAGGCTTCTCCCAGGAGTCTGTCGGCAGTTACCTTTCTTCCTCAGCTCCTCCTCGCTTTACAACCCTCACAAACAGGTTCCAGCCAACTAGCTCCTCTTGCAGCCCCATGTGACAAAGTAAATGGCTCCCTTCCCCCACCCCGCTCTCGCGCTGACAATGGGCGGAAGGAATCAGTGAGAGAGCGGTGGGAGCACAGGCATAGGGAATGCCAGCGGAGGTGAGAGCCAATATTAATTAGCAACATTAACACCTTTCCGCCACCTTCCCGGAGGATCTGCCACCTTCACACGAGCTCATGGCAAGGAAGAGCGATGGGGACGGCAAGCCACTGCCTTTGTTTAACAGGAAGAAGCTCCCACGCCAGGACCGGTGGCAAGCGAACATAACAATATAGTCTTCCCTCGCTGTTGCCCCCTGTACTTCCCAGAGTAGGAAGCCGATCTGCCATTCTGCTCCGCTAGCAAAGGGGCGAGTAAACGCGTGCCCACTACTGACGCTGGGATCTTGGGCCCAGACCTGGCGGGTTCTGTTCCGTGATCATTAGGCAGCGCCCCCGGAACCTTTGAACAAAATTCATTCCCGCAAAGAAACCAAGTT
The DNA here is from genome assembly GCF_013100865.1 of Trachemys scripta elegans. Taxonomy (NCBI): domain Eukaryota; kingdom Metazoa; phylum Chordata; order Testudines; family Emydidae; genus Trachemys; species Trachemys scripta. Next base: position 301,776,596 of record NC_048298.1, read on the forward strand.
CCACTGAGCCCCCCCCCCGCCCCTTATTTGCCATCTACTTAACCTTTCTATTTCCCCACCGACTCCTTCATGCGCCTTTTTACATTTCTGGCAATCTCACACCAATTCACACTCTCCATCATTCTTTAAAAAGCAAAATTCTAACCTCCTGAAAATGGAGGGTAATTACCCTAGTAAACCGACCTAGCTATTTTCCCCTGTGGAGTGTCTGTGAATCTAGTTGTTCATTAATTTTGTTCGGATTTGGAAACACCCAAGTGTATTTTGTATTTTTAGCTCGCACACCAGCAAGTTTATAGTTCAATTAATATTCATAGATCTTCAACATATTTATTTACTCTTACGGGAATACACTACTTCAGGCGAAAATCTTGCATGAAATCTATTGAGATGCAGGCAAATTCTGAAAACCTTGCATCTTAATATTACATTTTCCTCGTGTTCCCTTTAGTTATAAGGGGTCAACATAATAAACATATACTGCAAAGTACGCTGATAGAAGGGTACCATCATATCACTACCAAGTAATCTGGGCCAAATTAACCCATGGTGTAACTCGACTGGAGCAGAATTCTCTCTGCCTTACCACCTGTACAGCCATTTACAGGTGTATACAATGCTACCAAATTATGCCGAACAGGTGGAATAGCCTGATCCTATTCTGGCAGAAGTCAATGGCAAAACCCTCATTGTCTTCAGTGGGAAGAGGATCAGGCCCTAAATGACTGGTATTTAAGTTTTGAGGGTTGGACTTTTCAACCTTAATCATGTTTTAACAGTCAGTACGTGTGTGTGTATTTCTCTAGAGTTTAATAAAAAGCAAACTGAAAAACCAGAATTTCCATTATGTGGCATCATATTGACAGTCACCGGGGTAGGAACATTTTAAAGCCTCTCCACAGACCTCTGAGCTAATGGAATAACTGATAGAAATAGCGGGTTGTTGTGGTGTATTGAGGACTGTGTCGGAACTTTAAAAGCAGAGGGGTTTCCTGGTTCTGCTTGCAGGCTGAGGGGCTGAGAAGCAGAGCATGCAATCAGAGTCAGTCTGGGTGAGTTATGCTTTCTCTTTCTCTGTTTTGGGCTCTTGTGTATTATTTTTCTGAATTATGAGAAATAAAATAATGTTCAACTGCAACCTTTTGTATTTTTCTCTAATTTCTCTGTGTGTGCTGTGGACATAACATTTGTCATCTCTGTGGACAAGCACTAGAAGGATATGGGACACACACTTTGCCAGCAGGTTTCACAGATATTCACTTACAGCAAAGGAATAACGGGTTCAGTTCCAGGCTGGGGAGGGGACTGTGTTCCAAGAGAACAGACTCTTCTGTCCTTGCTTACCAAATGTGACTCCATCTGATCTGACACCCTCTGACCTGTTCTTGTCCCAGCTTTGGTTCTTTGTCCCAGTCCCATTTTTATCAGGCTTCTCATCCCAGTCCCAATCTCTTTACCCTGTAAATCCTAATCTCACCCCTTTGCACTACCAGTCCCAGTCTTCTTGCCCAAACATTCACAATCGCCCCCCAGCTCTTTGTCCCTAGTCTCTTTGCCCAGCCAATTTCAGTTTCCCCCCTCCTGTCTGCTCATCTGATCTGTCTGGGTCTCTCACAAACCCTGATTTCTAGTCAGCCCACACTTCTACTACCCAAATTCCTCCTCTCCATTGCCTCTCAGTCCCGATATCCCTCCCCCTGCTCCTCATACAAGCTCCATATCCCTTTGGATCCCTATCTCAGTCTCGTTGCCCACCACTCCCAGTTCTACCCTCACAGCTCATCTCTGTGTGATATCCATCTCCCCTCTCATCTCCTTTTCTCCATCCACTCATTCTCAATCCCAGTCTCCTTGCCCAGCCATTCCTAGGCTCTGCCTGGCTGTCAGTCAGTCTCCTTGGCCAGCCCGTCTTACTCTTCCCTCCAGCACCCAGGCCAAGTATCCTACCTCTGCAAGTCCCAATTACCTTCTCCTGCGCAGCCAGCTTCCTGTCCCGGTCTCTCACCCTTTGCCCAACCCTTGTCCCAGTCTTTTGTCCTCACTCCCTCTCCTCTCCCATCCCTGCAGGTCCAGCTTTTGTTCACTGTGTTCAGATCAGGTAGCTTCTTTCTCCTTGTTATCTAGGCCCAGCAGGGATATCATTGAGAGTACAGGACTGAGCATCTCCTTGCTCTCAGTCCAGGTACCCAGCCCAGAGCTGCAAACCCAGGGAAAGTTCTGCTCAGCCCTGGGCACTGGAGCATGCCCAGTGTGAATGAAACATTCAGGGAATTTAACTGCTAATATCCAAGAAGTCTCTACCGAGCATGTACAAACTGATTTTTCAAAGGCATGTAACATGGCCAAATTTGGGCAGATTTCCACAGGGATGGGAACTGGCATGTCCCTGACACAAAGGCCACCCCTCTGCCAAATTACAAATGCCCATTCCAAGTCAAGGGGGTAATAGAGCTTCTCAAAGAAAAGGTCACCAGAATTTTTTAATAGGGCCAAAACAATGTGGTTTTCCCTTGCCTCTTTCTCAGAAATGGCAACACTGATTTAGCTAAAATTTTCCCAAACTATTCAGCCTGAGGCAGACACCTGGCATAGAGAATATTAGCCCAAGCAGACAAAACTTGGCAGTTGTAAGAAACTGAAAACAGGTTCTTATAATGGGAAGTGTCAGGTAACCTAAGTAATAGTCAGCACTACTAGCTGTAATATAATACAATAACAGTGGAACTTCATTGACAGAGAAGCAGAATGAACTTCCTAATTTCACATCATCAGTGAATGTAACTAATGTGCTGTTTACCACATCTTCTGGATCACCAATAAAGGTGTTAAATAAAACTGGACTTAACACCTATGGCTATGATCCTACAAAATACTTAAACTTGTACTTAACTTTAAGGAGCCAATGAGACTAGTCGTTCGCTTAAAATGAAGCAAGTGCTGTGCTGAGGCTGGAAAAACATCTATTACCCCAATGGATATTTATTTAGCCTCTACCCTCACACCGTCTTTCTGATGGTTTCCAATGCCCATATCCAAACTAAACAGAATTATTTTTCAAGTAAGATATGATGGGGCACTATATCAGAGGCTGTACTAACAGCTAGCTATATTACAGCCACTACGCTGTGTTAACCCAGTCCTGCTCTGACTTAAGTCAATGGGGCTTTTGCCACTGACTTCCCTAAGAGAAGAGTCAAACCTTGATTTTGTAGTTCATTAAAATGAAAAGAAAAAAAAAGAAACTACTAGGTTTCTATAGCATTATTTGTTCTTTATACACATATGACTATGTTCCTCAGCTAGTGTAAACGAGTATAGATCCATTGAAGTCCATGGAGTTACACCAATTTACATCAGTTAAGGGTTTGGACCTTGTTGGTCATTGTTCATAATTTTGTTATCTCCTGATGTTTACAGGCTTTTTTCCCTCTTAACAGTTATTCAACTACTTAGCGAGGCTTATAATTAGCTACCTCAAAAGTAATCACTAGGATCCCTCTTTCCCTCCATTTTTAAGAAACTGGGAACTGCATTTTCATTTCTCCAAATCTCTAGTAGCTCTCTATTATCCATAAGTCTTCTCAAAGAATTACTCCTTCATCTCTAGGGTAGCAGTATAAATCAAGCTCGGATTAATAGTATAACCAATTGACAGCAGTCCAACAGTCTATGTGAATGATTTTGTGGTCTCTTACCAGTTCCTAGTGGCCAAATGGTCACATAAGAAACCATCACCATAATAATAGTAATTATTATTTGTATAGTGGTAGCACCTAGAAGCCCCAGTCAGGACTAGGGACCCATCATGTTGTTGACTTTTTGGTTACTTTTTTGGTTACTAGATGGTCACTTTTTGGGCAGTCTCAGCTGAGGCCAAGGAACAAAGGGACTCTGAGACTAATGCTATGTCCACACTGCATCTGGGGGCGAGCCTTCCAGCCCCAGTTGACAAATTGATGTTGAGTGGATCTTGCACTTGCGAGCATAGATATTGTTTTTGTTGTGCCTCTGGCTGGAACTTGAGTTCTCAACCCCAGGGAGGGGGCGGAATGACCATCTTACCAGGAGGTAGGTTTGCTTTACTTCTCACCCAGGGTGTCTGGATCCTCAGCCTTTGGTTCAGGAGTTTCTCATCCTTGCTATCCCTATTATAGGATGACCAGACAGCCAGTGTGAAAAATCATGACAGAGGGTGGGGGTAATAGGAGCCTAAATAAGAAAAAGCCCCAAACATCAGGACTGTCCCTATAAAATCAGGACATCTGGTCACTCTACTCTATGTCCATGTGGCCTGTAACACATGCACACTACAGAGTCTTCTTTGTTTTTCATTTTTTTGCATTCACAGCCAAAATATTTGTTACCTACTTCACTGTCATGTTCTAGCTCACATATATTAGATATAACTGCCTCCGCTCCACCTCTTCTCCTTTTTGGGAACTCTTCTCTTCAGCACATCCCAGATTTTATGTGCAAAGTGAAAACTTCCATTCCCCATCCTGACTGCTAATTGTACAGGCTGCCTAAAGACCCCTGCTGTCAATTTTGAACCCATATAATAGTGGAGACTGGTCAAGTCACTTATCAACCCAGAAGGTCAAGGATCCAGGGACGGCTTCGGTGCTGAGGCCCACAGGATGAGTGAAATCAAAGTTGGTCACTATAATTTATTGCAGTCCAGAGCATTATGGAGACTACCCTTCCAGTCTGTGACACCACCCCTAGCATGTCCCCTATTCTGGGGTCTATAAAGGGGTCAGTGTAGGGCTGCATGTAATAGCCCTATGTTGTTCCTGCCCTCTAGTTATGCCTCCTCATCCCCTACATGCTGCCAGAGAGGTGTATAGGGATCGAGGTGAGCCCAGAGCCCAGTACTCTGCTGTGCTAATTTCTGTGACGTACGTAGCAGAGCTGCACAGAATTCTGCAGAAAGCTGGGCCTTCTGGATGAATGTTAACTGACAAGGAAATCAACGGGGTCCATTGGGCTAAACCAGCGATTGGGAAAAGTCACCAAAGATGAAAATAGAGCTAAACCTGGATTATTCCTTTGCACTGCAGCGGAGTGGAGCGCTTAGCGGAAAGGCCATGGCCTCACTGGGCCCATCGGAGGTTTGCTCTGCACTAACGGGGATAAGACTGGGTTAAGTCTGTGCTACAAGTGCCTGCTTTGGTACTGGAGCAAGCATCTTCCCCTAACACACTGATCTCCTCCCCAGGACGTGTTCTTGTTGGACACACAATTCAGCCCAAGTTCCTTTGTGTAGAGATCAGATTTTACCCTGGCACAAAATTTCACCCTTGTAGTTTCCGCCAATGGAGTTCTGCTCTGGGATGGATCAGGAGCCAGAAACTTCCCCCTCCTCCTCCCCATGGGCCTCGGCACTGCTTCAGGCCCTTTCTGCCACCCCCAGTCCCAACACTGTTTTTTTTTAGTGGTTCCCTTCTTACAAGCACCTAAGCCCTACTGGAGGGAAGCAGTTTAGTTGCTGCTGCAGACTGCCAGCCCACCCCCACAGCTCACTGGAGACCAAGCCCGGGTGATCACAGTGTTGCTGTCTGTGCTCCCTCACTGGTCGCAGAATGAGCTCCCACTCTTTGTCTCCTATTCTATCTTTTTAAGGCATCAGCATGGGAACAGCTTCTGAACCCCCCCCCCCAGGCCTGCTCCTTAAGGAGAAGTTATAGAACATTACACATGAAGGTGGGGGAGTGGCAGGCAAAATGGCAGCTGGGCAAGGTGAAGATGGCAGCTAACTGGATAGGGAGGTGTAAATGCGGGTTTATGTTCATCTTACAAACCACATAAATGGTGTGGCCATTTTCCTGGCTGCCTAGTTACATTATACACAGGGCAATGGTGGGTTCTCCATGGGGTTGAATTCCCTGCTTGGGGGGCTTATGTGCATCCCCTTTCCCCAGTTTGTTCCTCCTGCCCTGCCCTTGTGCCCTTTCCAGGCTAGGGGCAAATTCTTTCCTCTCCAGGAACAAAAGATACCTTTAAACTGGGAACCACTTTCTCTCACTGGGCAATCCTGCTGCCCCTCCAGGCTCTGATACAATGGGCACAATCTGGTCCATGGAGTGAAATAGAAAAGCTGAGTAACATTTTTATTGTGCCTCCCCCTTATCTGGAGTTACGTCACCCACACGCAGTCTTAACCAAATATTGAATCACCTCGGGAGGTGTTGGAAGGTGAAAAGGAAACTGCAGGAAACAGGGCATTCTGGCTGGAAGACAAGCTTTCATCCGTTAAAACAGAAACCTATGGGAGGAATGGAAAAAGGTGTCTTGGGGAAGAATGTATCTGAAAGGCTGGAGGCAAAGGTGAGAGCTGGGAGGAAAGCCATCTTCCCAGCAACCTCTCGATCAGGAGAAGTAAGGCTTATTCACCTAGAGAGATCAGAGTTAAATGGACTCATATTTAAAATGTGAATCTTCATCCTAATGCTGCATGATCTACAGCTCCCTGTCTGTGTCACTGTTTCAGAGACTTTCCCTTTCCTAAGAGTAGGTTTTGCACCTTGGGAAAGTCACGAATCAACATTTCATTGCCACCCACTGCAGTCTCAAGCTTGGTCAGGTTGTAGGGAGCATCATCCAGTGAACTGGGCTCTGAATCTGGTGTCAGGAGACCTCCATTCTATGCCTGGCTCTGAGACTGGCTCACTGTGAGTTCTTGGGTGGGTCCATATTGTGCTTCTCTTAAAGGTGGGGCTAATAATTCTTACCCACCTTTGCTAAAAGCTTTGAGATCTGTGGATGAGAGGCCTCTATAAGCACAGTATAATTAATTACAGTTATTGTAACACTCCTAACAGTGATGCAAGAGCAGGAGTACCAACCTCAGGGCAGACAGTTAAGAACCAGGGCACAAATCCAAATTGGTTGTGGGTTCTACTCTTCACTAACCAACTGCACCAAGTGTAAACTCCTCAGGCATTTTAACAGCCTGAGTATGGAGTCGCAGACAGTTCCCTGGGTACTCCGGTCTGTCTTGCCCCCCAGATGAGTGTATCTCTGATATAGATGGCTTCTTACACCAAGAATCACAGCAATATTCACGTATCAGAGGGGTAGCCGTGTTAATCTGGATCTGTAAAAAGCAACAGAGAGTCCTGTGGCACCTTTAAGACTAACAGATGTATTGGAGCATAAGCTTTCGTGGGTGAATGCCCAC
>NC_048298.1:301783844-301848844 GCF_013100865.1 Trachemys scripta elegans
TGAACATTGTCTTCGTTTTGGCCACTACTGTGAATGAGCGGGTGTTTCCGTAGAGCTGTTATCTATGACACACAAGTCTCTTCCCTGAGGTCTGTTCTAGTTGGGATGTTTCCCCTGGCACATGTCTTGGCAAAGTTTTGGTTTTTTTCCCACTCTCATATTTCCAATTCCTGGGTGAATGGGGACAGAGAGTCCTGTGGCACCTTTAAGACTAACAGATGTATTGGAGCATAAGCTTTCGTGGGTGAATGCCCACTTCGTTGGATGCATGAAGTGGGCATTCACCCACGAAAGCTTATGCTCCAATACATCTGTTAGCAATATTCAGGTTGCTCCTTATCCCAAAGGACCAGTCACTTACCCCAGGTCAATTGTGCTTTAGGTTTCACAACAAAGACAACACGTGTAGCCCATACCATAGTAAATTAGATGAAGATTTATTAAATAGGAAAAGGGAATGAGAGAGTTTTTTACAAGCTCAAAGCAAGCAAACATAGACACACAAATGAGTTGCTGTCTCAGGTTTCAGATGATAACATAGGCTTCAATAATCAGCAAGCTCTATTTATCCTTTAGGGCTAACCCAGGCTCAGCAGCTGGGGATCTCTTGCTTATGCCTAGAAACACCTTGCCCCCACCGGAGTCCAAGCAGCATAGAGAGCCTTAGTTTATTTGGTTTGGGGTTTTATCCCGCTTCTCCATATGCTCTGAGCTGAAAACTCAGCTGGTTAGAGGAGTCCACTTGCATGACTCCTCTTCAGGAAGAGGAGAGCAGAACAATAAGGGTCTTTAGTCCTATTGTTGACAGTTCCTCACTCCAGATGTGGGGAGTTTCCAGTTGTAAGACGCACCCATCTGGTATCGATGGGTATCCTCTTTCATAAGGGGCGAACAATTTTTTAGAAGAGCAGCTCTTAACACTAGTTAATGTCTCTCTTTCCTGTATGTCGATTCATACGGTCACAGAGTGTGGCTCACAGTACAACCACTCAGATATTACATTACAACTTGAAACACAGATATTACTAGTGAGATTAATGCATGCAGCAACTCACAAGCATGCAATAGAGCAGGAATCGGCAACCTTTGGCACACGGCTCACCAGGGTGTGCTGGGCCAGTTTGCTTACCTGCTGCATCTGCAAGTTCGGCCAATCGCGGCTCCCACTGGACGCGGTTCACTGTCCCAGGCCAATGGGGGCTGCGGGAAGCGGCGCGGGCCAAGGGATGTGCTGGCTGCTGCTTCCTGCTGCCCCCATTGGCCTGGAGCAATGAACTGCGGCCAGTAGGAGCCGCGATCGGCCGAACCTGTGGACATGGCAGGTAAACAAACCGGCCCAGCCTGCCAGGGTGCTTACCATGACGAGCCGCGTGCCAAAGGTTGCCGATCCCTGCAATAGAGTCTAAACACTAAACATTTTCTTATAATTCTAATACCTATTTTATCACTATTAACCTCCAAGTGAGCCAGACAGATTCCAGATATGTATCTGTTAGTGTCCAGCTGAGACAGGGGACTTTGGCATGAGCTGGACCCTGGCCTGTGAGTGTCACAGCTATTATTCGATCTCATCAAATTACCTGTATTCAATGCTGCAGAAGAAGTTTAAAATAAACTGCCAATGTTTCAGGGAATATTCCTTTTCACTGCCAATTTAGATGACCTGAGAAGCAAATCACTCTAGTTAAGCTTCTACCCTAAGCTACTCTTGGCTCCCAGTAATTTTATTCTTGAACCCTAATATAAACCATACCAATACCCCTGGGGAACAAAAATTTTTCTGGAGATTTACCCTAAACTTATTTTTTTCAGTTTCCAGGAGTGTTAGTGTCTTCCTGGTGCTTGTTTAAAATAGGTTGAAAAAAGCACATCTTTTGGACAGTAAAAAGAACAAGAGTACTTGTGGCACCTTAGAGACTAACTTCTGGACAGTGTTATTTTTCTAGCACTGATGACGCACTCAGTGCTTTAGTCCAGCTCGGTCACCAAGGCTGGCTTAGACTTGCTGGGACCTGGGGCCAGCACCAAAGCCCAAGACCCACGGAAGCTGAAGCCCAAGCCCCACCACCTGGTGCTGAAGCCCGAGGGCAGTGGGTCTCAGTGCTCTAGTCTACAAGACACAAATACAGATCATCCTTCCTCCCTGCCCTGAGGAGCTGAGGTTTTACTTTCTTGTAAGGTGCTTAATAGGTGCAACATTGTCACTCTGTGTCCTCAGCCACCGAAGGAGGTCAGAATCAGCAGGTCATTTGCTTTGGCAAAGATGCAATCTAAAATCTCTAGGGAGAAAGGGCCTGAAGCAACCATGTTCCATGACTTCCTAAATCTGATTGTAGTGGCCAGTCCATTCCTGGTATGAAAATGAAACAAAAGAAACCACTGTTTACCATTGGTTTTAAAAGTGGAATGTTTTAAATGTACTTTATTTTACAGTGTCCTGAGATTCCTCTATGTGTGAACTTCTGGGCTTAGTTGTCACAGGCCTTACTAGCATTACCCAATGTAATGACGTTGAAAGTTAGTGAAGTTACACTGGCATGAGAGATTTGGAAAATACAGTGGTGACAGAGCCCGTTATTTATTTTACTAGACCAAACTGCATGCCTGTTTGCAATATATGACTACAGTAATTAAATAACAGCATAAGTTAGCATGTATGGGCCTGATCTTAGTAACCCAACTAACATGAACACATGAGTGCATGTTTCAATGGAAGTAGATTCACCCATATCACACATTGATCGTGCTTTGGAACCAGTCATGTTTCTTACACTGAAAGCTCTTCAGGCTAGGCACCATGTCTACTTCGATATGTACGCTTGTAGCACAGTTGTTTATAGAGACGTCACGTAGGCCGCCATTACCAAACATGGGTGCTCACATTTAGTGCTCCTCAAGCTATTCTCTCTCTTTCTCAGCCCTCTCTCTAGCTTGCACCTTGGGCCACACCAACCCCTAGTTGTACTCAGGATCAAGGCGGGGAAGAAAGATGGCATAATGCCACTGAATGGAACTCGGATGCATCTGGAGAGCAAACCCTGTATTCCCAGAATCTGATGCATTAGCAAAGTGGTTCAACTTTATCAGAAAAAAAGACATTTTAAATTCATACCTGTGACGTTAGCTGTCTATTTATCTGTCTACCCATCAGCACAGTATTTAAGAGTGAAAGGTAGCTGGCTCTACACATGTGCTCTAGAGGAAGAAGGAAGTACAACAAACCCTTTCCCACAAAAGCAGCTAAAATTAGGGTGCAAGTCCTTGAGGAAGCAAGAAAGAGGAATGGAGCGATTAGTCCTACCAGCATTACTTACCAAACAGCGGGGGCTTGTTCAGATCCTTGTGCACGCTGTGCCCTGGCAAATGCCAGCTGGTGAGGAAAAGCAGGTGATGGCTTTTGAAAGGTGTATCAAGACCTGCTCCTTACTGTGCTCATCTGGAGCCTTATGGAAAAATAACATTTCCCTTCACAACTGCAGGAGGGGCTGAATCCTACTCCTGGGCTCCACAGGCCCTCAAGGCAATGATCTGGCCAGGAATCTTGCTTGGTTTATATTAAAAAGAAACCAAAACCAACATGCATGTGGCATTTGGAGGGCACTTCCTTCCAACAGATGGCTCAGTGGCAGAGGAAAAGAAACCAAGTGTTGTCCAATATGCAAATCTAAATGCACCACAAAACCTATTCTCCCGTTCCCCCAAAAATGTTTTAAATCATATTTAGACAATTGATTTTTCATATTTTTATTCACAGAATTGAAGCAGAGGGAATGTTATTACTTGTGGTTTCATGGCAACCAAAGGAGTGCTAGGTGCAAAGGCAGTACGTCGGGGCTTCTGCTTTCTATGTGCAGTGACATGACATTCCACAAGAACTATAGCAGCTGTGTAACACCCTAACCCAAAGAGCCGAAAACACACCACTAGCCAGGGTGGGTGCTGGGCTGCTTGCATTATATTCCCCAGTGTACAGTAGGATGGGGAACAGGTCGTTCCCCACATAGAGCCCAATCCTGCTTCTGTTTCAGTCAACGGTAGCTTCCCCATTCGCGTCAGTCAGAAGAGACAGAAATAAAAAGTGCGCCCCCGTTACGTGTTTCTTTATGCTGATAAACACTTTGTTCTTTAAAAATAAAATAGGATCTGGGTCTCCTTTCACTCACACTGGTGTAAATCCGGAGTAACTCCACTGAAGTTAGTGGTGTAAAATCTGCGTCACTGACAGAAGATTCAGGACTACATAATACAGTTTATACATGCAGGTGAGATAGCTAGACAGAAAACTACCCCAGCTTTGGGATGAAATTTGAACAGTGCATGACAATACTGCACAACAGTATAGGACAGAAATTGAATACCATATTCTACTGAAAATGCAAGGATAATTTAAGCAACAAAATGCAATATAATCATACTTAGCCACAGCAACTTTCTATGTCAACATACCGTAAATTCTTCTTAATATGAGAAAAGCACCATAGTTTGGAAACTCCTATTGATGTAGGTCCTATTATATCATAGTGATTTTTAAGCCGAACATCTATCTAATCTATTTGGGTGAGTTTTGTTTAAAATCTATGGCAAACTCTTGCCCGTTGATTATAGTTTTACCGATTACTGGAATAGGGAGTTGTAGGTTTGGGCGCTAAATTCCTCTTACAACCCGCATTAAAACTTTCCGTAAATATTCATAGTTCTTTACGCATGAATGCAAGGAAACAGAATAGAATAGAATAGAATAGAATAGAATAGAATAGTGCTTCAGTTCCGAGGTTGCCTCTTTGTGTTTTGGGGACCCACTTTGCATATAATATACAGTACTATATTCTTCGGAGGTGCCATGCCCTAGGGACTAGAGCGCTGGATTAGCAGTCAGGAAATCAGTTCAGCTCTACCATCGTGTGATTTTAAGCAAGTGACTTCTTCCTTCAGAGTCTCTTCCCCACCCGCTTTGCTTAGATTGTAAATTCTTCGGGACAGGGATTGCCTCACTCTGTATGTGCACAGGGCCCAGCACAATGGGGTCCCAGACTCATTTGGGGCTGCTAGGCTACAGCGCTGATGACCCTGAGAGTCCTCTGCGAGGCTCTCCCCCTTGCCCTGTTTTTGCAGAGGAAAGGGCAGAGTCAGGTACGGATCCCCTGGTATGGAGACCGAGCCCTGCACCGGGGGTACCCACTGAGGTCCGGCGCTCCCTGCTGGCACAGATTGGCGAGTTGAGGGGGGTTGGTTCTACCGTGGCTGCTCCTTCTCTTTGCTTGGGGGCGAGGTGCAGCGGCTGCTTTGATTTCTCTCCTTGTATTTCGGCCGAGGCCCCTAGCGCTCGCCCCCCCCCCCCCCAGCACCTCGCTGAGAAATCAACAGACATAAACTAACCAACTCGCGAGGCTTTCTTTCTCCCACCCAATGCCCCTTAACCTGCGCCTAACGCCCGCGCTCTGCGCTCCGATTCCGCTTCGCCTGCCCCGCTGCGCTCCGGCTGCCAGCGCAGCCCAGAGATGCCGCCTTGGGTTAGTGCCAAGGGCTTTCCCCCGCAGCCCCCAGCGAGCTGCTAGGGCCGTGGGCTTGAGCCCGGGGTGTATCTCTCCGGCTAGGCAGCCCCGTGTGGGCGATCCCAGCTCTGCCCATACCCCGGCACTGCGGGCCGCTCCACACTGGGCTGCCCCTTGTTCCTGGTCTCCAGCCAGCCCTGTCGCTGCAGAGAGGGGGGATCAATCCACATCCCCCGGCGCCAGGCTGCCGGGGGTAATGCAAGCCAGGGAGGGGGAATCAATCCAGGCCTGCCTGAGGCTCCAGTCCCGGCGCTAGAGCTGGGATCAAATTATCCCCCGAGGGGTTGCAAGCGCCCCGGGAAAGCCGGGTGCACTGGTGTAGATCCGCGGGTGAGCGCACATTTCTAGATCGGCAGGCGGCTCTCGGATGCCCCTCGTTACCTTCCTGCGTCAGCCCCAGGGACCCTATTGGCGGGGTCTGGATCTCCCGATCCGGCCGGACTGACTCAGGCCAGGGGCGCTGTGGCTGCCCGGGACCCAGCGCAGGGCGTCCAACCTGATTCTCTGAGAAGCGCGTCCAGAGCAGAAGGAAGCTGCGGTGACTCGAATCCGATTTAGTGGCTCAGCCAAATAAGACGTTTACACTCCGGGCCGGGAAAGGTCTCCCGATTGCTGCTTCCTATTTGCGCAGTTTCATTCTTATTTCAACGCCGTGTGCCTGGCCCCCTTTGCGTTATTCTCGCCCCCTTCCCATTGCTGGTATGAAATACAGCAGCCAAGCCGAACAAAGTCCGCAGGGAACACCCAAAGGACCCCAACATCTTCCAGGGAAGAAGGGCAGAAACATTACCAAGGGATGCTCTGGTTGGTTAGAGTCACACACGTCTGGACCTCAAATCCTGAGCCCAGCCTGGTCCCACCACGAGTCATTTCACTTAATTAGTGAAATGTATTAGTGTTTTCCAGAGCTGAAAAATCAGAGCCAAGTCTCGAAGCTCTGGGGCTTAGGGAGCTGCCCATGCGGAGCTGTTCCGACAAAGTTGGAAAGTAGATCTGGTCCATGGCTGAGCGCCTGGGTGTTAAGACCATTCAAATAATAATAGGTAATAATCAAGAAATTCAGGCTGACATTTGAATAAACTTGCGTTCTACTGGGCATTATTACTTGATGCCTCTATTTGCAGGTATTTTATTGGCTACATCACTGGTTCTTTCTTTCTTTGGTCAAAGACTTGAAACTAAAATTTGCATTGATTTCAGGATTTATCCAGCAGCGCAAGGAAAGAAGAGTCGATTGCTGCTCCGTGTCTAGTTATAGTAGCAGAGTGGGTATTTTGGTAGCCTGCCACCGGTATCTGACTGTCTCAACTTGCCTGCATAGAAGATTTTAAATGACACATCTCATCTATTAATATAGAGTAGTTGGGATCCGAGCCTGCAGTCTGTATGCAGGTGAAACTCCTATTAACTAACTGCAAAGCGACTGTTAACATGAACGGATCCGTTATGCTACTTATTTACTTAATTTAATTTCCCCCCCTTTTAGGTGGGTAGCTGCTGAAATATCACGTTCCTTTCCCACCAAGTGCCTGTTCTGCGGTTGTTGGGATACCGAGGAGTTTCCCGTAATGGGCAAATACTGAGTCAGGAGGGGGGAAAAAAAAAAAGCTCGATTACAGTCGCAGATAGACACGGGGTACTCGGGCCTGGGCTTCTGAAACCCAGCTGCTGATCACTGGTGCAACCAGCGCCCTGCACGCTCGGACGCGCCAAACAGTAGACTGCAAGGAAGGCGCTCAAACCCATCTCTCCAAACGCGCCTTTTACCCAGTGGCAGGGTGAGCGCCACCTGTTAAAGGAAATACAAAATCTCCCCCTGCGTACACATTTTGCAATCTCAAAAACTTGGACAGAGTTTGTGCTCGATTTACACAGACCTAAATCCCGCCTGCCCTAGTACAGGCGCGGCGAAGAGAATATACACCTAGATCTCCCCCTATGCCTGTGCGTATGAAAAGCTAATGCTCGCGGGAGCTGGCTTCATTTTGCACAACGGTTTGTGGGTGATGCGACAAGCACAGCCCCGGCCGCCTAGCACCAGTGCAGCAGGAGCCCAGATGTAGGCAGGGATCTCTCATCGCTAGCTATGGACCAAAACAGACAACCCGACCTATGCTGTCATTTTCCTCCTTGCTGATCAGGGCGGCGATGCAGTTTGCAACCGCTCCCTGCCAGCAGGCGTGTCCCAAGTCGCATCTGGTTTCCTTGCTGGTTTCAATTAGACTGGTGCTCTAAGCCAATGAGTGGTTCTCAGCCAGGGGTACGTGTACCCCTGGGGGCACGCAGAGCTCTTCTAGGGGGTACATCAACTCCTCTAGATATTTGCCTAGTTTTACACCAGGCTACATAAAACGCCCTAGCAAAGTCAGTACAAACTAACATACCGACAAGGACTTGTTTGTACTGCTCTATATACTATACATTGAGATATAAGTACAATATTTATATTCCAATTGATTTGTTTTATAATTATATGGTACAAATGAGAAAGTAACCAGTTTTTCCAGTAATAGAGTGCAGTGACACTTTTGTATTTTTATGTCTGATTTTTAAATAGTTTTTAAGTGAGGTGAAACTTGGGGGTAGGCAAGACAAATCAACCTCCTGGAAGGGGTACAGTAGTCTGCCAAGGCGGAGAGCCACTGCTCAAGGCAGCTTTTGAGTTACTTTTTTGTTCATCTCAGACAGATTTTTTTCTTAAGAAAACAATCATACAAAAAACCTTTTCCAACGCAGAAAAAACGCATATTCTACGCACAGCGAGGTCTTTCTCCAGGGACTTCAAGGGTGGGGGATTTGATTGGGAAATACGGAAGACTGATATTGTCGCTGTTAAGTTTTCTACTCACATGCCTTCTGAACAGCCCGTATGCACACAACCCCCAGAATGCTTTAAAATGTGCTCCGATAGGAAACAAGAATAACAAACAAAACAAAAACTCCATTAAAGCACGGATAGTGCCAATATAGTTCGTTTCAAAACCTGATGGCATAACATGGCCCTCAATTGTGTGGAGGGCGATTTAAAGGCAATTGCTGATGCTTGTGTATTAAATAAGAATACCGCTTGTTCAGATCACTTGCCCCTTCATTCTCTTCTCCTGCCTTGCATTCAGTGCGAACTCTCTCTCCGGGTGAAGAGAGGAGTCGGGTTGCCCTGTCCTTGCTGAATGTAAAACAGCCGAGAGCGCCATCCTCCTTGCGGACTTGGAGCTCGCTTACGTTCAGTTTAATTTTATTTTTAATTAAACCTCAGCATCTCCACGGGCAAGGTCCAGATCCTGCACTCGGTGGGCGTCCCAAGTTTGTAGTGCGGGAGTCCTGGGTGCCCCAGAGAGCAGGATCGGGTGCCAGTGGGTGTAAAGCTCAGGGGGGTACTAATTCCAAAGCCCCGCAGGTTTAACATTCGCTACGGAAGGCTTTCCACAAACGCCCTGCGCGCCCGAATCTCAAGCAAGCGTCATTGACATACACAGGACAGTCCCCAAAGCCTGCTGCGTGCGATCCTTTTTCTGAAGACACAGACAGAATTGCTTAATCAAAACTTAGCTTTCTCCCATATAAGCCCACCTATAGATGAGCTGGTATAGAGAGACAGGTATTTCCACACACGTCATCCGGGCGCGAGAAAATGCTCTAGCGAGCTAGTTAGCCAACGGAAGTTTTGAGTCATCAGCCCCGTGTCTCCAGGAAAACACAAGTCCACCCTGCAGAAAGTGTTGGTAATTTTTCTCAGAAGGGGAAAAAATCCGGTTTAGAAGGAAGGGAAGGAGAGTGACCAATGTTTCGTGTGCCTTTCTCGGAAAACCACCTTCACTGTAGCTATCGGGCCGGATTTCACCCCCCGCAACTCCAGATGAAGTCAGCGGGAGCTCGCGGGGCTCGGCTCCTTTGGAGACCCGGGCCCACCATATATTTTCAGTTTAATCAACTCCATCAAAACTGAGCGGGGGATGGTGGCTTCCCCCTGCCGCCCCCAGATCTCCATTGCCTGGAGTTCGTGCCGCGCAGTACGCATCGCTTACTACTTTGATGCACGGGATAGTCAGGGGCGGAAAACTGCGCCTGTCTTTTTATTTCCTTAGTATTCCTCCAGTGGGGACAGCTATTTCTACAACCTCCGCGCGGTGCTTTAACGTTGGCTGCAGCTGGACCGATAACGGGCCCCGGGGAGCTGCCCTTCCCCCCCCCAGATCAACCTCGCCAGGAGCAAGAAGAGCTCCTGTGACCTGAATCCCAGACAGGCTGCCCCCCGCTGCCCCTTGCAGAAGAGGACATTTTCTTTGTTAAAGGCAGGATCTTGCAGACCTGGTAACAAAGTAGAGCGAGGATTCCCTCCCCGCCCCCCCCCCCACAAACCACACCAAGCCTTTCTCTGCTACAGCCAAACACCTTTAATGTTTCCACACGGACACCGGTGTAACTATACAGCACAGGGGCTCCCCGGGGGCGTGTGGCAAGGGTCCATATGACACAGAGGCTTGGCACCCCTGGCCCCTCTCCTTTAACTCTTACCCCTCCAAACGGCGCCTGCAAAGGCCTGGGGGGGGTCCTTTCACCGAGCGTCCTGCTGCCTTCGCGGGGTGGTGGTAGAAGGCTGGGGGGAGGCAGCAAGGCTGGAGGGGAGCAGCTCTCTGGAGGCGGCCGAGGCCAGGCATTGCTGGAGCTCCTCTTTCCCCGGCAGCTCCCCAGAGGACACCACACAGTCTTGGTCAGCGTCATTGCTGTTTCCTCCGCCGGCCCCCGCTCCCCTCTTTTTATCCTCTTCCTTCTTCCACTTCATCCTCCGGTTCTGGAACCAGATCTTTATGTGTCTCTCTGTCAAGTTCAGCATGACAGCCAGCTCCACGCGGCGGGGCCTGGAGATGTACTTGTTAAAAAGGAACTCCTTCTCTAACTCCAGGAGCTGCGCTCTCGTGTAGGCGGTCCTCGTCCTCTTATTCTCCTCTTGCTCTACCACGTAGGAGCCACCTAAAGAGAAGGGAGAGTTAAAATCTACCCACCAGGGACTAGGACCCGGAGCGACGCTGGAAAGGCGATAGAATCTTCTTGTCCAGAACACAACGGGAGCGGGGGGCGGGGAGAGGCAGGTTTTCCCCCAGGCTTCCCCTTTTACTCACAGATGAGCAGTTTAATGGATCGGGGATTCTCTTTCGAGATCCAGACAACACTGAAACCACGGGTGTGTTTGGGTATTTGGTTTTTAATAAAACGGACTGAGCCCAAACCCCAGGACAAATCCTTGTCTGCATCCCAAAAGGTTTACAAATCCGGCCCAAGAAATTGACAGAGGGGTATGGATTCTGCCCTTTAAAGAATGAAACTAACAAGGAAAAGGCATTCCAGGGCCGAGGTGGATTTTTAAGAGCGTTTCTTTACAAACACCAGCACAGAGCGAAGACACTAGTCCGAAGCTGCTCCGCTTGTTACCTGTAAATCCGTTTTAGTAACAAAACGCGCACTGTGTAGTATGGATCCCGAGTAAAATCCCCGGGCCACACTGTACCATCAGTGTTTGAGTGCAAGTCCCCAGTTGAAATCAAGGTCTCAAAACTGACGAAATGATATGGCTCCTGGGGGGGGGGGGGGGGGGAAATAACAGCAGGTGCATTTGTGACAATGGCTGATGATTACTGGCATAGGGCGATTTGTAAACTTCATGCTTTACAAAAATCGGAGCTGCCTTTGAGTGACAAAACCACCCGTTTTTTTTTTTTTTTTTTTTTTTTGTAAATTAAAACTCCCAAACACCTCTCGCCGCCTCTCAGCCAGCGCACAGACTTTCGGAGATTCTGCCACGCCACCATCACGGCTACTGTACGAAAGTGAGCCTCCTTCGGCACTGCCAGTCAGAACCCCGGGGTTTATAATTCGGGTGCAAAAGTTTAAACCTTTTTTTAACCGCTAGACCCGGTCTAATTTAGAGGCTCCTCCTTCTTTCCTGGAGCGCCCCAAACTCCACTGCAGTCAATGGCTCCTGGCTATTTTCAGTTCATAGGAGTGCAAAAATTATTGTTGCTCTAGCTCAAAACCTCAGCATCACTTTTGATTTTACAAAAGGAAAGGCGTTTTCCTGGAAAGAGAAGTTTTCCTTAATCGGCCAGGAATTTGCAACGGATTAGTCCTAATCCAGCCATCATCCCAGTCATTTTACAAAGGCAAATACAATTTCCCAAATGCTGGAACTGAAAAAAAGAAAAGTGTCTGTTGTATTCACAGAGACTATGTTCCACGGGGATATTTGAAGAGTCTCATTAAAAAAAAAAAACACCCCACAAACAAACAAAAACAAAACAAACAAGAACCCTGGATCCTGCAGTCCTTACTCAGACAGACCCGGCCAGTGACTAAAATAGAGAGCGCAGCCGGTTCGGGCCCTAAAGCCTATTGCAACTAACTAATCGGAATATAGGCTAACAGCTGAGAATAAACCTATGTGTCTGGTGTCACAATTCATGTGCAAAACCCATCCGGACAGTCCTATAACAGATTCCTAGTTCCCAGCAATCTCTCCCTTCTTCTGGGTGTTTGCTGGACGATGAGTATTCTATGTGGGTGTTCTAAGGTTAAACACGCTTCAAACAGGTAGTACTGTTAATTAATTAATTAATTAATGTCGTTTTAAGCAAATAGCCTTCACAACATACAAGATCTTTAGACATGAAAAGGGAAAAGCTACTGTCTAAATTATTATTATTATTTCTTGTTATTATATACCTTCTAGAGGGGGGCACTAATACACATTTAAATAACACGAGCCGTTCGGTTTATCATGCCACTCATTGTTAAACGTCCATTTTTGAAATTATTATTATTTTTCCCATTACCATAAAACCAAAACCGAATTGCGAGCAGAACAAAAAAAAAAATATTGTCCGGCCGAGTGAAACTCAAAGGAGCAAGGACGTTTAGAGAGAGTGTGACCTTAATCCGTCCTTCTGCCTAGGTATGACAATACCTCTAAAGAAAAACAAGAAGATTTTTTGGACACCGCTGCAAATACCGAAGCGTAAGTGACTGTCCCCTGCGGATCCTGCCCCAGTTGAAATCAGTGCCATAACTCCGAGAGCAGGGCCTGGTGGGTTTTAAGAACTATGTTTCTACCTAGGCAAAGCTCCCAACGGGAATTCAAGAGGAAGTTTGCATGAGAAATATGAGGGCAAGGCTCAATTTTGCTTTTCGTGGACTTTGTAAATTCTAATTAAAAACAGCTTCACATAATGAAGGTCCTTCTGCACTGACATCAGGAACCCCGGGGTTTATAATTCGTGTGCAAAAGTTTAAACCTTTTTTTTTAACCACTAGACTCGGTCTAATTTAGACACTCCTCCTTTCCTTGAGCACCCCAAACTCCACTGCAGTCAGTGGCTACTGGCTATTTTCAGTTCATGGAAGTGCAAAAATATATTGTTGTTATAATAACTCCAAATCTCATATTCACTTTTGACTTTACACAAAGAAAGGCAGATTCCTGGAAAAAGAAGTTTTCCTTAATCGGCCGGAAATTTGCAAGAGATTTGTCCTAATGCCATTGACTGCTATGGGAAAAGGCTCAAGCCCCAGTTGTTTACGGTTATTTGTATGTAAGATATTTTTGATCCCATATTTGCTTTTACCAGTATATGTTAACGTGTAACAAGGTGGCGCTGCGGATTTCCCCCGAATCCTTGTATTGCTAAGAATCGGGCCAGTTTGTAGGCGATACCGCTGCCAATAACCAGCTACGCCATTGATACAAATTAATTTAATTCCAGATATTTCTTAAGGAAGCTGCTATTTCTAAAGATAAGCACTCATTCATACAAATATACATATATAGTATATGTAATGTGCATATACAGGCGTATATACATACATTTATATAGAATACATACTCTATGCAAATTACATAAACATGTGTACATATCATGCGAGTATATATGTATATATGTGTGTATACATTATATATGTGTGTGTTTACATTGCATATATATATTTTACACACATGTTCTGAACCAAGCTTTTATGTAAGAAGCTACTTAGATTAATTGAAAAAGTCAGTATGGGAGAGTCTGTTAATGATTTTTAGGTTTTAGGGATCTCTCTCTATATTAAACTATGAGAATAGAGGGCGCATATCTGGTTTCTTTCTATTTATTAAACGCATGTGAAATGGCTATGATTTGACCCCAGATCAAAAACCCTTCGAATATATTTGCCCTTTAAATGGGTGAAAGGAAAGACGTCCATTTCTTGCAGTGGTTTCTTTTCGTTTCAGACTGTCAGGGTAAGGAGCAAAGAACACAGTTTGATTCTTGTTTTCAATTTAACGTAATTTCCAGAATATTTCAGCATTATTTCAATATTTCACTACCTTTTCAACTGTCTGTTTGAACACAACCTTTAATGTAATATTTGCTGTAGAGGTGTGACAAAGAGTGCACAAGGCACAGGGCAAGATAACATTGTGCAGCGAGAGACAGAAATATTGTTCTACAACGGAACTTTCTGTCCAGAGAGAGTTTCTTCCTCTTGCTGGCAGACAGCTAATTCAGTTTGTGTATTGTGTCCCCTATCCAGGTTTTAAAAGTTTCCACAGTAAGACATAAGTAAGGCTAAAACAATCGCATACAGACAAGAATTGAACGGCCAGGTAGGCGGGGTTGTGGCGCTATTTATTAAAAGATTTAGCGTTTAATATTACTTTCAAAATGTCTTTTATTTTACTCTATATTGTAAGGGCATTCCAGACAGCAACTTGGCGGTGAGATCTGCGGGACATTCTGGGCTATGGTTTTTACGCAGTGAAATCAACGAGGGAGTCTCGAAGCGAGGGCACAACGTGGCCTTTTCGTAGGATCTGACTGCGAGTAACCCTGGGCATTCCCACTGGAAGTTGTCCATTTCCCATCCGGCGCTCCCTCTGCCCCGCGAGTACTGATACAAGTGGCAAAAACTGCATTTTCCGAATCAGATCCTGACGTTAATGGTACAGCTCTCCGGGTGAACTCCTGGCCCTACTGAAGTCAAAAGGCAAAGCTCCCATTAATTTCAATAGGGCCAGGATTTCACCTTCACTGTCTACAAATGGAGCAAGATGGGGGTCCTTGTGTTTCCCTTATCCCTTCTGTTCGGCATGGATCTCCGCTTTGCATTCTTTGCACACCCTGCTGACTGCAAGGGAAGTTTTGGGCTGGCTACCACGGGACAGTGTCCCAACAGCTTTAGTATTTCCCAGTGACCAGATGGAATTTACTACTAACAAACTGGCAGTGAGATCAGTATAAATCCCTGGACAATAAGCACCTGGTCAGGTGAGTTGAAACAGCAGCACCCTGTGTGTTTAGCTTAGATAAGTATCAACTTCAGCCTGATACTTAGTGCTAATTAGTTAATTAGTTAAACTAATTAGTTAATATTTGTTCAGTGCTTTGCAACAGTAAAGAACTATATAAGGAGTAAGTATAATTGCAATCACTTTGCCTTCACCCAGTAGAAAAGTGAAGGCGGTTGAGATTTATTCCTGAGCTTGTCTTTCTTACTGATTTGAAATGCGATGGCTTCATTAAAGGTATCAGAACTGGGTACATATTTCTGGATACAAGGTACTTATTTATATTACACAAGAGTTGCCAAACTATACTATACATGCAGGTTTGAAATAGAAAATGGACTCATAGATCTCAGGACTTTGAAATACATCCCCATTTAAAACCGGTGCTATTGCTAATGCCAAACTGACCCCAACACTTCCTAAAACAGGAATTTTATGGAAGTGGAAGAGAAGAAACATTTACAGGAGAAATCTTGCGAGCCTGGCTTACTTCCTAGTGAAACAGCTAACAAATGATAGGGAATTTCCCTAAGCCTCTCTCTGAAAGTGATCACACACGGGGCTATCCCAAATGTAGGCTTCATTTAGTAACCCGAAGGGGAATTATTAGTGATGAGAAGGTTTTCTTGATATTGTACAAGACAGAAGGAGAGGAAGCAACAGCAGCAGCAGAAGAAGGCGACTATCTTACCGGTCCATTGTCCCTTCCAGGCGTGAGATTTGGTGGATTTCATCCATGGGAAAGGCAACTGAACTCTAGGTTCCTCTAAAACCCCAGTGACAGTCCCATCTGCAAAAGGAATAGCTTCCTGGTGGGGATGAGGAAGCTGAGGGTGATGAGGGTGGTGGTGGTGATGGTGATGAAGATGGGAGACCCCTGGATCCTCTGTAATGGGGGGTACCTCGTAGGGTGAAATGTCTGGCGGGCTGCCTTGTTCCAGCGCACCTAAAGCACTAGAGTAGGGTGTCTGCTGCTGTCTGCCCATGTACAGGCAGGCTGGGGGGTTCTGGTTATAATCCTGTGCCTGGGATCTCTGAAACGCACACGAATCCTTGTAGAGCTGGGTCGATGCATAATACTGTTCTTCAGTGTTCATGGCTAGAAGGGGACCTTAGCTAGTGAAACATCAGGTGCTCCCACTCCGGGCAGGTTGTACGTCTGCTTTGACAGGTCCGCTTCACCTGCGGGAGCAGATGATGAAACCGAGACGGGGCCGGCCGAGGGTTGCCTCCCCATAGGCGCCACTTCTTCCCACGTGAGCCTGCCTCAGCTCCCCATTGGGCGGGGCGTTTCCCATAAGAAGAAGCCCTCGGTGGCTGGGGTGGGTGAGCTTCTTTCGCTTTCCTCGGAGGGCTGGAAGCGCCGGTTCTGCTGCAAGCATCTTCACAGTACTGACACGTAGCGCATCACACCGGGGCATGTGTCCTCCTGGGTGTGAAAGGGGGTGTGAGTGGGAATTAAACACCACTGTTTGCGGGGAGGTGAGGTTTTTTAGGATCTGTTACTCACATTGCGCAATGCATCGCTGCGGTTTCTGTACCTACGGTGTGTACAGAAAGACAGATATAGGGGGCGGGGGCAGAGAGAGTCCGGGTGTGTATTATAGGTTTCAAGATAGTGCAGGTGGCTGTGCTTTCACTAAAGTTTGTCTAGGCTCAATCAACAAAAAGTGCCCAGGATTGTTGAATTTTAAACCTCTAACTTGGGAAACCCTATCTCCGTGTGTGAGTTAGATTAGGAAGGCCACTCGCTGCTTATCACATTGTCACTTACTTCGATGTGGGACTCAAGAATTCAAGTGATAACGAAAACGAATCCTTTCTCAAAGCACATTGACTAGCCTCTGGTTCATTGCCTTTTACAAACCGGGGAAGTCAGAACTCTGCGTTTTCAGGTGACTGTATATCTCTGTGTAACTGTTTCTGTCTACGCACACAGACACATCTATCAGCAAAACCACACAGATATCACATAAACACATACGGATATAGATATTCTCGCACACAATTAGATATGCGCATTTGATTAACACAACACACACAATATCACAGCCCTCTTCCCAAATATTGAGGAAAAATGTTGTCAGTAGGTAGGTAAATTTGCTTGAAAAGTTGGGTAGACATTCTGTGTCCCTTTCATGTTCACTCCTTATTGTCGTGTGTTGTTAATATTTCACAACCTCTTTGCAAGGGGTGAATCCTAACGTCTTTTTTTTTTTTTTGGATGAGGTGCTATTCAAATTGCAAAATGTGTTTGTGTGTACTTGTGTGTATAGCTATATGGATGTGGTAGACCTATGTGAGAGTGTGGGCACACAGATGTGGATAGACAGAAGTAGGTGTGTGTGTGTGTGTTGTAGAGACAGGAGTGTGTACATGTGTATGTTCCTTAGGGAAAAAGACCATCTGTGAAGCAATCTTGTGGCAGACACAGTGAAAAGAGGCAACGATTTGCCTTCTCTGCAATCTTTCCCTGTCTTGGAGTGAATAAAGACATTGCTGGGTATTCGCCGCGGAAGACCACAATGCTATCAATATAGCGACCGATAGCGAACGCATTGATTCCTGACAGGGTAGTTTGGGAGACTTCTCTGCAGCTTGGCTGAGACGTGTTGACCCTTGGAGATAATGTGCTCTAAGTTGGTGCTGGTTGACTTGGTGACGAGGCTATGAGGAGGCGGAGAGCTACCGAAGAGGACAAAGATCATTTCCCTACCTGCTCGTGTTCTCGCGGACACACACACACACACACCTTACCTTGCACTCCTCCTCTCATGGTGCATTTCTGCAAAGCGGTCTCCATGCAAACCCCGCCTTGACTCCCTTGTTGTGGTTTGGTTCTAACACCAATTAAGGGGGGCAAGGTGGGGAGCGCAAAGCTGAACATTCCAGCCTGGCCCTATCTCCCGGCGGGCCCCCGCCGAGCGGGACAGAGCTGAGGGCCCTGAGATGAGAGACACATTCTGGGTCCATAGATCTGCCTTTTGGGCGGGGGGAGGGAGGGCTAATAACTGCCCAGGGACCCGGCAAAGAGCGCGCCTGGGTTGAGAGAGTTATCAGCTGTTCTGTGCGTGGCAGACAACGGAAACCAATGCCACGGAGCCGAAAAGGGCTGAGTAGATTGCTCAAATGCAGGGTTCCCGGGGATCATAAAACCTCCGAGTCCATTACATTTAAAATGAGTTTCCGCTATGAATCCATTCGCGTCCCCCCCTCCCGCCCCGCTTAAAAAGCACAGTGCGCATTTGATTCAATATTGAGCCATTAAGCAATTGCTTTCCCAAGTCATTTAACAGCAGCTCTTATGGATAAATAAACAAAAAAGGCTGTAAACCAATTACAGTGCGGAGAGTGAAAAAGGGATTTTATTAGCAGGAATTACTGATAGACACGGCTGCTACTCGGCTCCTCTCCCCCTACCCGAGCCTCTCCCCCAGCAAGAAAGCCCAGGCGCTATTTTAGAGCGGAATGCTGCAGGCTTTTAGTCTTCCACATCGAGTGACATTATGATTAGTCTCGAAAGAAACGTCTCCTCCGGTGGGTCTCTTCCTTGGCGGGTTTAGGTAGAAGCGGGATTGTCTGGTGTGAAAAGCCCAAGTTTCTGAACCACTTAATTTCGCACTTTTAGGGGCGGGGCCTGCCAACACTTCCCCAGGTGGGTACAACTTTAGGAAAGGGGAGCCGCTCTGTTGCAGTTCGTGGCAGGCTGCTCACCAACTGCGGGACCAGAGCCCTGGTGGGTTTGGCAGCTTTGGACTTGTAGTTCCCAGAATTGAGCTGGCGACACAAATTTCAGCAGAAACCCCCTTTGCTGAGCTCATGCTCTGGTGGCCAGCTCTCTCCCAGCAGCAGGCCATAGTGTGCCACTGGCTTTTAAGCAGAGCTCCCCAGTGACACCAATGGCAAGGGCAGCTTGGTGCATCTTCGCCCCAAGTAATTGCAGGCGAAGGTGGCTTCTCGCACGTAAACAAACTTCTGGGTCAGCTCCTAGGATGACCAGATGTCCCAATTTTATAGGGACAGTCCCGATTTTTGGGTCTTTTTGTTATATAGGCTCCTATTACCCCCCACTCCCTGTCCCGATTTTTCACACTTGCTGTCTGGTCACCTTAGCTCCTACCTCCATCGTCGTTAATGGAGTTTTACCTTTGATATCAGCGGGAGGAGGATGGTCCCTTTGCGTGGTAAAGCTGCCACTCAAAGTCACTTCTAAACACACACGCCCATCCCCTTCCCCAAAGGGGGAAGGGGGAGGGATAGCTCAGTGGTTTGAGCATTGGCCCGTTAAACCGAGGATTGTGAGTTCAATCCTTGAGGGGGCTACTTGGGGATCTGAGACGAAATCAGTACTTGGTCCTGCTAGTGAAGGCAGGGGGCTGGACTCAATGACCTTTCAAGGTTCCTTCCAGTTCTAGGAGATGGGCTATCTCCGTTAATTATTATTATTATTATTAAATCCCAGTCCTATTAGCCGGACACCCATCGCCGTGGTAGCTGCTCAGAATGACCGTTTCTGTGCCGCGCTGACAAACAGCCCTGACTCTGGGAAAAACCAATGATGGTTTCACTTGGGCCATTCTTCTGCCCCGAAGTTAGTGTGCAGAGCAAGCGAGCCACGCGCACAGCCACAGTGGCGTGCACAGAAAGCGAAGGCTGACAAGTCAAGTCAGGGCAATAAAAACCAAAGCAAATGGATTCATTGCCAGGTAGTGCCATTAACCACCGGTGTTTTAATGCGATACTCTCCCTGTAACGAGCATTTCTAAGCAGAACA
The DNA here is from genome assembly GCF_013100865.1 of Trachemys scripta elegans. Lineage (NCBI taxonomy): Eukaryota > Metazoa > Chordata > Testudines > Emydidae > Trachemys > Trachemys scripta. The sequence continues at coordinate 301,803,484 of NC_048298.1, forward strand.
AACAACCTCCCTTAAAAGTAAATGAATTTCATATAATTTACAGCTAATTCTCCTTAATTCTGCTTTCATGAGCAGGCGATAAGGGAATGTTGCGCTGGTTAACAACAACCCGGCAAACTGAAGTTCAGGAAAAGGTCCCGGTTTTATTTCCAGCGGCAGTATCCTGGCCCTGTCTGACTCCGGGGGAAGTCCAGAGCAAAGCTCTCGCTGATTTCAAGCAGGATCACGTCGCTGATCCTAGCAGGTTGGCAATCGCGCGCATCCCTCTGTTCTCCCGAGACCCAGAATGAAGAGGAGAAGGGAGATGAGCTAGGTTTACAGGGTGACTGTAGATACCCTCCTGCCAGGGAAACAGCGACATTGTCTTACCTTCCCATGATCAGAGGGTGGGAGGTTCTAATAAGACCCGTGGCTCTGGAATTAAGCACATTTGAGGAGAAGCAGAACCTCTGAGTCACTTGGGCTCGGGACAAATCTTACAGAAACAGGTGTCAGGTGAGGATCTGAATGCACGCTCCGGAGGCATATTGTACACTCATGCTGCATCCAGAACGCCCATTGAAATGAATGAGAAACCTAGATTGATGCGAAATAATGTAGAATGTTGACTAGCTTAGCAAAGATAAGGTTAAGGTGAGTTGATCATCTCCTACAAGTACCTATGTAGGGGGGAATGTATCTAATACTAGGGGCTCTTAATTTAGCAGCTCAAAGTTAAGCAAGATCAAGTGCCTGGAAGTTGAAGCCGGGGGAAAACAATCAAACCGGAAATAAGTGGTACATTAGACCACTGGTACGGATTACTGAAGGATGTGGTAACTTCTCCCTCACTTGGAGTCTTTATACCAAGACTGGATGTCTTTCAAAAAGATATGATCTAGTGCAACTAGAAGTTATGGGCTTCACCTAAGACAGAGACCTTTCTGGCTACAAAATGTAGCTCTGAGCACTCCAGTAAAAGCCATACACAGTTTGGGCACATGTATGAGTTAAACACTCGCCAGGTTTGGCAGAAGAGTGGGTATGGAAACCTGACATTTAAATTATGTACTACCTTTGATCCTTGTGCATGGCTCCCATAAACATCAAATGGAGTGCCAGCACAGACTGAGAGCAACACAGAGATCCAGGTTGTATATTACTGTGGCAAATAGGAGTACCGCTTTGAGGAACCATCACTTTCTGTGTATCCTTACTCACATGAAATTTGCTATAAGGACCTCTTAGTAAGACACTTCTCTATTCCAAGACAAAACAAAACAAAACCTAAATTAAAATTCAATCAAGGTTAAGAGTATATATCAGTATCTTAAAGCTAAAAAAATTACATAATTATATAATTATCTCAAAATCAAGCTTTACAAACCCAGAATTTCAGAATTATAGGTATACTTAAAATAATGCAAACATGTGACATCATGCAATAATCACTTGATTATAATTAAGGCATGTATGTGGTGCCATATGGAATTAAACTGGAGGTTCCCCCCCCCACACACACAATTGATTTCCCCCGCTTCATGGTGTCACTACAGGACACGGCTAAGGGTGATTTTAGCAATATATTTCCGTAGCTTAACAGGTCTGATCTTCTTTTTAAATTTAACCTTAATGTAATAGGGGTGCTTAGCACTTTTGAAAATCAGGCCACATGCTTAGGGTTGGGATTTTAAAGGTAGAGACCTAACACAGGAGCACCATCTGTGAGTTTCAAAACGAATAAATAAATAAATAAATAAAACCAAAGGCATATAAGCACCAAATCCTATTGAAATTTAATGGCACTTTTGAAAACCCAATCCTAGATGCTTGAATTTTGATTTAGGACCTTAATATGAGGCATTGGGTCTTGAAAATCTTGTCCATGTTCCCCCAGGTAACGTTCTGATCTCTATTAGTTCAAGCTATCAATAAACTGACTCCTTGAAATGTAAACTGTTCTGAACACAATTGTTTTATTTCTAGAAAATGTAACAAAAGCAATTTTTGTCTTTCAATGCAAATTACATGTGATTTTTGTAAACCAGTTTGTTCCCTTTTAAGTTACAGATTTATTATTTACTATTTTTATTATTTCCTCTCACTTTTCTGACTACCATTATATAGGTGTAAAGTAGCAAGATTGGGGGTTTAATGATCCCTAGTTATAGTGATGTGATTGGGTTGTTTTCTGTTCATTAATATTGTAGGGCTTGGTGAACTCTCCTTAAATATCTGGTGTTGTTACTGTTTACATTTTGGCAGGAAAAAAATGAAATAGGACCAGAGCAGATTAAAAACAATCCCCTTCTCCTCTCCCATCTATGTTCAAACCAATGCAGGGAAATTGTGGTAGAGAGTGAAAGGCCAAGGAGTGGGAGGAGGAAAGGATGGCTGGGAAATGGAGCTTTTCCAGGAATTGATTTTTAAAACCCCCACACTGCTATATCTAGGAGAAATGTAACCTCTCACAAAGCTGGTTAATTATCAATAACCATGTGAAAACAAAGCTGTCTTACCCTCTTAGAGCTGTGATAAAAAAAACACTAGAGCATGAAGCACTCCAGCTGCCTTAAAGTGATACTGGATCATCAACATTAGAGGAGTTTTCTGGTCTCCATCAACCTTCTATATACACCACACACTCTATTACTTTAATCTGGTCTTTCAGGTAGATCTAGATATAGGCCCAGACCCTGAGCTGGGTTTGGTGCAGTTTCTGTGTGCTAATTGGGTTTAAGATTGGTTGACAGTAGCCTAGGGATCATTGCCAGTTGGCACAGGGGCTGGGGCAGCAGCTGCAGGGTAGATAGCTTCCCCGTTTCTCCTGCACTGAGCATATCTCAAGACAGGAAAGAATTTGGCCCATATTGTTTCTACTTTCCTTGGTCTCTCCCTCTAAGTCCCTCCCCACCTCTCGCTATGCTGTTATCATTATTTAACCCCTAATTGCTGGTGGTAAGTATATTGAGACACACCAGGTAAATAATGTTGTATTGCATTGTAAGCAGAGATGAGTGGATATTACAAAACAGTTCTGTGACTTTTTATTGAATTCTTAAACAATTTCACTTTGCTGGGTTCACAAGCCTTTTTATGTTCTGTTCCCACAAATATCCTATCAAATGAAATGCCTTGCAAAAATGTTAATGAGAACTGCAGATTTTAAATAAAATCTGTAAATTGGGGATAATACTTTCACACATCCCCTGTCGGCTGTATGTAGAGTGTAAGCTCTTCGGGGGAGATTGTCTCTTTAAATGTGTTTTTACACTGCTGAACACAATGGGGCCCTGCTCTTGGTCAAGGTCTTTAGGCACAACTGTAATACAGGTGTCCTGGTAGCATCCCCTATAACTGAGGTTGCCTGACACTTCTCATTATAAGACCCTGTTTTCAGTTGCTTATAACTTTTCTAAACTGAAATTTTCCAAGCTGGGTGCGTGCCTGCTTTCTGGAAAAGCTTCAGATAAAAGTTTTTGAGAACAAAAGCTAATAAAAAATATTTGTTTTGCCCACTTTTTTAAATGCTCAGAACCATTTAATTGAGAAGCACTAGCTCATCCATGCTTTGGAGTGGAAACTTTAAATTTGGCGAGGATTCACCCTGGTGACAAGGAGGTGCCTTTTGATGCTCTGCAAAAAACTGTCCAAATTTGGCCAAGTTATGAGCCTCTGAAAAATTGCAGTTTGCATATGCTCTATAGAGTCTTGTTAAGAGTTCAGCTGCTAAATTCTCCAGTGTGCTTCCACACTGAGCATGCTCCAACCCAGCATTGCAGGTGATGAGCTGGACTTCCCTGCAATTGTTTCTGAGGGCCACTGTGCTGCCAGACATAGGAAATGAGAGCAAGGAGACTGTCTGTCCTGTGCTGTTAATGCTTGTTCTGATGAGACTCAGGTAGTGTGGGAGAAGTTGCCTCATCTGAATGCACATGATGAGCCAGACCTGGGGGGATGATGGAGGGAGTAGAGAGAGACAATGAGTTTGTGGGGATGGGGGAAAAACTGACTGGATTGTGACTGGAACTGGCTGAGCAAGGAGCCAGGTGTGGAGAATCAATTGGGACAAGGAGTCTGAGTGGGGAGATGGGATTGGAAGCTGGAAGGGTTTGTAAGGAGAGAGATGGAGCCAAGGTGGTGATGGTGATGAGTCAGAGTGGGACTGGAAGTTGCTGGGGCAGGGAGTGACTGAGACAGGGGGCTGACAGGTGGATGGGACTCAAATTGGCTGGGCAAGGAGACAGGGGCTGGGATGAGGAGTTGGGTGGGGGAGCAAGGACTGGGACAGGCAGAAAGAGATAATGGCAGAAGTTGATGGAACACGGAAGACGGGTCTGGGACTAGTACAGAACGCTCACCTTTAGAGCTCAGTATGTAACCCAAGATTCCTGACTCTCACCATTCCACTGCTGTCAGCAAATGTCTGTGAAAGCCACAGCCAAAGCGTGTGTCTCATCCTCTGCTAGTGACTGCTCCACAGAGAGGATGAGAATCTGCTACCACTGTCAGTTAGTCCACTAGCTGAAATGGCAACAGACAGGGCAGTGGATCTAAAGTTCCCTTCTGAGGAACCATGCGGGAGTACTTATGAATCCAGGTGGTTAAAGTTCTGGTTTTATTCAGTTTGCTTTTCAAAAACCTAGGAAATTACACACACACAAATATGTTAAAAGAACATGATTAAAGTTGTAAAATCAAGCTCTCAAAAGTTAGGAAATATCAGAATTAAGTTGCTTGTGCAGCCTTAACTCAACCCCTTGCACATGTGCATTATGGTACAGTCTAATTAATTACATAATCATGAACTATTTTTTTCCACAGGACCCTTGCCTCATTTAGTGCACAGGATGGACAGCTACTATCTTGATGAGCATCATAGAAAAGTCCATGAGGAAATTAATAATACTGCTTTCAAACCAGGCTTTGAATGTGTTTCAATCTAATATTTTACAGTGCTGGGTTTCATTTGTCTATATTTATTTATGTATTACATTAATAATACTGAAATGCTGCCTACAATGACTCTAGTGTATGAGTACCAACTCAAGGCAGACTCTTACAACCAGGGAACAAACCGCAAATTGGTTGTGAGTTCTATACTAAGATTTCACCAATCAATAATCAGTAACCTCCTCAGGCACTAGCACCACCTAAACATGGAGTCACAGACAGTCCCCTTGGGTACTCTGATGTATCTTGCCACCCAAGTGAGCATAACTTTGTGAGAGATGGTCCCTGACACATGGAATCACAGCAATGTTCAGGTTACTCCCAGTCCCAAAGGTCCAGTCACTTGCCCCATGTCACTTGCCCCTTAGATTCCACACCAAAGACAACACTTGTAACCAATCCTATAATAAACTATATGAAGATTTATTAAATAGGAAAAGGAAATTAGAGAGTTATTTATGAGGTTAAAGCAAGCAAATATAGACACACAAATTAGTTACAGCTTAGGTTTCAAATGGTAATATAGGTTTCTATAATCAGCAAGCTCTATTTGTCCTTTAGGACTAACCCAGGATAAGCAGCTGGGGATCTCTTGCTTATGCCAAGAAAAACTTTCCCCCGTCTTCCCCCCCTGAGTTCAAGCAACGTAGAAATAATCAGTTCCTTCTTGTTAGGGGTATTATTCTTGTCCTGCTATGTGCTCTGAGCTGCAAGCTCAGCTGATGGCAGGAATACACTTGCATGACTCATCTTCACAGGGAGAAGTACAGAACAACAAAAGTATTTTGTCTTCTTATTGATGGTACACAGAGAAATTCCAGTTGCAGTGTCCCACAATAGTCTGTCTTGGTATCAATGGACCTTTCCTTTTGGGATGGGGGTAATGCCTTCTGTTGAAGATCAGACCGTCACCCTTAGTAAAGTCTCTCTCCTGTCTTGCTGATTTACAAAGTCACAAGGCTCCCAATACAACCGCTTAAATATGGCTTACAGATGTTATAAGTGAGATGAGTGCATGCAGCAACTCACACGCATGCAATAAAGTTTAAACACCAAACACATTTTTTATAACTCTAATACCTAATGCACAGGTGAGCCAGACTGGTTCCAGCTATGTATCTGTCAGTGTTCAACTGAGACATGGGACCTTGGCATGAGCTGGCACCTGGTCTGCTTGTATCATAAATACATCTTAAAGAAGTGACCATCCCAAGTTTTACGTGCCTTTGCCATGAATTAAAAATACAATCCCATAACAAACCAAACAAAATCAATATCTTCTCCTTATCCTTATGAAACCAGAATGCACTTTGCATACACACGCATTGGAGGTAGTTTATTAGCATGCCTAGCTGGTAGCTCTGCCAACTCGCCATTCCCTTAAACACACACACCATTTTTACATGGTCTTGCATGATCGTTTGAACATACATTGACTGTCTAAACCTTGAGAATGATCTTGTGTATCTAAATGCCCTTTAATGTATCAAATGACAAGGACAAAGGAATTGATTGAATATCCTGTTCAGAGTGGCTAGAAGGCTGAGAAATGCTGTTTCCTCAAAATTTTCAGTGAAACTCCACCCAGTAATCATTAACTAGGTCCAAGCTGTGGGAAATAACTGGAGGTTTTGAACAAGGCAGTCAAAGAACATTCAGTGCAATTCCGCAGACTGATTAGCTCTGTTTAGTCAAAACGAGTCAGATGGGAAGAAGTCTTTTCTGACCTATTACAAATGTTTTACAATTTTGGACACACACTCCCTATTCTTAGAATCACACCTCTTGACTGCAAGGGGGTAGAATGAATAAGTGTTGTTTGGTGAAGGCTGCCCACAAGATTCAATAATTGCTTGCAATGGATTATGCTTTGTGTAATAAGACAGGTAGCCAGGAAAATATGGAAAGACTGTGAAAATAAGAAATTCCTGTCTAGTCAGTTTCAACTCCTTTGAATTTATAAAACTCATTGTCCTTATGTGTAGATGCCTGACAAATAGAAATACCTGCTGGAACAGAAATAACATAATAGAGCTAAGTCATAGATAAACATTTGAGTGGCAGTGGTTATCTAGATAAGGGAATCTGCTATGCTCTACACTGCTTTGAAATGGGAGTAGGTCAAAGCACACTAAGGGTATGTCTACACTACGGGATTAATCCGAATTTATATAATTCGAATTTGGGAAACAAATTGTATAAAGTCGAATGTATGAGGCCACACTAAGCACATTAATTCGGTGGTGTGCGTCCATGTTCCGGGGCTAGCATCGATTTCTGGAGCATTGAGCTGTGGGTAACTATCCCATAGCTATCCCATAGTTCCCGCAGTCTCCCCCACCCATTGGAATTCTGGGTTGAGATCCCAGTGCCTGATGGGATGGGACAAAAAACATTGTCGCAGGTGGTTCTGGGTACACCCTCACCCCTCCCTCCCTCCCTGCATGAGAGCAACAGACAGCAGACAACCATTTCGCGCCTTTTTTCCTGGGTGAACACTGCAGACTCCATACCACGGCAAGCATGGAGCCCGCTCAGCTCAAGACAGCAGTCATGAACATTGTAAACAACTCGCGCGTTCTCGTGGAGTTTATGCTGAGCCAGGACCAGAAAAACGAGGTGAGGAGGCAGCGGCGGTGGCAGCGCAGCGACAAGCGTGATGAGGACATGGACATAGACATGGACACGGACACAGAATTCTGTGAAACCGCGGGCCCCGGTGCTTTGGAGATCATGTTGTTAATGGGGCAGGTTCTATCCAGGGAACGCCGATTCTGGGCAAGGGAAACAAGCACAGACTGGTGGGACCACATAGTGTTGCAGGTGTGGGATGATTCCCAGTGGCTGTGAAACTTTCACATGTGTAAGGGCACTTTCATGGAACTTTGTGACTTGCTGTCCCCTGCCCTGAAACGCCAGAATACCAAGATGAGAGCAGCCCTCACAGTTGAGAAGCGAGTGGCGATAGCCCTGTGGAAGCTTGCAATGCCAGACAGCTACCGGTCAGTCAGGAATCAATTTGGAGTGGGCAAATCTACTGTGGGGGCTGCTGTGATGCAAGTAGCCAAAGCCATCACTCAGGTGCTGCTACAAAAGGTAGTGACTCTGGGAAATGTGCAGGTCATACTGGATGGCTTTGCTGCAGTGGGATTCCCTAACTGTGGTGGGGCAATAGATGGAATCCATATCCCTATCTTGGCACCGGAGCACCACAGTACCCAGTACATAATCCGCAAGGGGTACTTTTCAATGGTGCTGCAAGCACTTGTGGATCACAAGGGACGTTTCACCAACATCAACGTGGGCTGGCCGGGAAGGGTTCATGATGCTTGTGTCTTCAGGAACACTACTCTGTTTAAAGGGCTGCAGCAAGGGACTTACTTTCCGGACCAGAAAATAACCGTTGGGGATGTTGAAATGCCAATAGTTATTCTTGGGGACCCAGTCTACTCCTTAATGCCATGGCTCATGAAGCCATACACAGGCAGCCTGGACAGGAGTCAGGAGCTGTTCAACTACAGGCTGAGCAAGTGCAGAATGGTGGTAGAATGTGCATTTGGCCATTTAAAAGGTCGCTGGCGATCGTTACTGACTCTCTCAGATCTCAGCCAAACCAATCTCCCCATTGTTATTTCTGCTTGCTGTGTGCTCCACAATCTCTGTGAAAGTAAGGGGGAGACCTTTATGGCGGGGTGGGAGGCTGAGGCAAATCACCAGGCTGCTGATTACGCGCAGCCAGACACCAGGGCGATTAGAAGAGCACACCAGGAAGCACTGTGCATCAGAGAAGCTTTGAAAACCAGTTTCATGACTGGCCAGGCTACAGTGTGAAATATCTGTTTGTTTCTCCTTCATGAAAACCTGCCCCCTTTATTGACTCATTTTCTGTAAGGAACCCACCCACCCCCTTCCCCTAGCTTGCTTTCAAACCAAATAAAGTCACTATTGTTTAAAAATCATTTATTCTTTATTAATAGATTATAAAAAGAGGGAGGGAACCCAGGTGGGGTTTGGGAGGAGGATCGGCAGGAAGGAAAAGGCCACTAAAAAAAGGTTAAAAAAATGACAGCCTTTTGCTTGGGCTGTCCACTGGGGTGGAATGGGAAGGTGTACGGAGCCTCCCCCCCCCCCCCCGTGTTCTTACACGTCTGGGTGTGGAGGCTATGGAACATGGTGAGGGGCGAGAGGGGGCTATACAGGGGCTGTAGCGGCACTCTATTATCCTGCTGCCATTCCTGAAGCTCCACCAGATGCCGGAGCATGTCTGTTTGCTCATGCAGCAGCCCCAGCGTTGCATCCTGCCTCCTCTGATCTTCCTGCCACCACCTCTCATCTCGAGCATCTCTCCTCACGTTGGTCCCTCCTGTCCTCACGTTGGTCCCTCCTGTCCTCACGTTCACTGGCTTCTTTCCTATACTTTGAAACCGTGTCCTTCCACTCATTCAGATGAGCTCTGTCACTGCGGGTGGATTCCATGATTTCTGCGAACATCTCATCTCGCGTCTTCTTTTTCCGACGCCTTATCTGTGATAGCCTTCAGGACGGAGGAGGGAGGCTTGAAGAATTTGCAGCTGCTGGAGGGAGGGAAAAAAGGAGAGAATTTTTTAAAAAGATACATTTTGCAGAACAATGCTTATACTCTTTCACGGTGACCAACACTATTCACATTACATAGCACGTGATTTCTGTGCAAGGTCGCATTTTGCCTCTTAATATTGAGTGCCTGTGGCTTTGCTGCTAGAGATCACAGACGCAGGTCCGGGCAACAGAATTCGGCTTGCATGCGGCCATGGTAAGCCATTGTCTTTCGGCTTCTGCGCCCTCCTTTCCCACATACCAAGCAAAGCCCGTTGAGTGCTGCGGTTTTCCTGTTAACATTCAGCAGCAGAAAACAAACTAATCACCCCCCGCATCCAATTCTCTGGATGATCGCTTTATCCCTTCCCCCACCGCGTGTCTGGTATCAGGGAAGATCCCTGCAGGAACTAAACTAACACCCCCCACCCCGCCCTGACTGGCATCCTAGGATCACTTTACCCCCCCACCCACCCCGGGGCTGGTGTCGGGGGAGATCCCTTCTTTCCAAATGCGAAAAGCTCTGGGCCAATTCCCCCCACCCCTGCGCTTGGCTAACAGCAGGGAAGGATTTCTTTTCAGCCACAGGCAAACAGCCCAGTAGGAACTGCCACCTTTGTCCCTTTAATTAAATTCCCGTATTTCAACCAGGTTACCATGAGCAATATCACTCTCCTGAGGATTACACAGCAAGATAAAGAACGGATGTTGCTTGAATGCCAGCAAACACCGGGACCATACGCTGCCATCCTTTGTCATGCAACGATACCAGATTACTTGCTGCAAGCATGGCGTGGTCAAGTGTCCTACCATGGAGGACGGAATAAGGCTGCACTGCCCAAAAACCTTGTGGCAAGGCTTTTGGAGTACCTCCAGGAGAGCTTCATGGAGATGTCCCTGGAGGATTTCCGCTCCATCCCCAGACACGTTAACAGACTTTTGCAGTAGCTGTATTTGCTGCGAATGCATCCCAAGTCCTCAGGACAAAGGAATCATTAAAAACCCTTGCTTTTAAAACAAGTTTTATATTTTAAAAGGTAAACTCACCTGAGGTCCTTTCCATGGGGTTGTGGTCTTGGATACTGGGTTGGGAGGGTTGGGAGGGTACTTCAGTCAGGCTGAGAAAAAGATCCTGGCTGTTGGGGAGAACGGAGTGCTGGGTGCTCTCTGCAAGCTCGTCGTCCTCCTTCTCCTCCTCTTCCCCGTCCGCAGAATCCTCAGGTGTAGCTGATGAGATTACCCCCGCCTCGGAATCCACGGTCAGAGGTGGGGTAGTGGTGGCAGCCCCCCCTAAAACTGCATGCAGCTCGTCGTAGAAGCGGCATGTCCACAGCTCTGACCCGGAGCGACCGTTTGCCTCCTTTGTTTTTTGATAGGCTTGTCTGAGCTCCTTGACTTTCACGCAGCACTGATCTGAGTCCCTATTGTGGCCTCTCTCCATCATGCCCTTGGAGATTTTTTCAAAAGTTTTTGCATTTCGTCTTTTTGAACGAAGTTCTGCTAGCACTGAATCCTCTCCCCATATAGCGATCAGATCCAGTACCTCCCGTACGGTCCATGCTGGTGCTCTTTTTCGATTATAGGCCTGCATGGTTACCTGTGCTGATGAGCTATCTGTGGTCACCTGTGCTCTCCACGCTGGGCAAGCAGGAAATGAAATTCAAATGTTTGCGGGGCTTTTCCTGTCAACCTGGCTAGTGCATCCGAGTTCAGATTGCTGTCCAGAGCGGTCACAATGGTGCACTGTGGGATAGCTCCCGGAGGCCAATACCATCGAATTGCGGCCACACTAACCCTAATTCGAAATGACAAAATCGATTTTGGCGCTACTCCACTTGTCGGGGTGGAGTACAGAAATCGATTTAAAGAGCCCTTTATTTCGAATTAAATGGCTTCGTTGTGTGGACGGGTGCACGGTTATTTTGATTTAACGCTGCTAAATCCGAATTAAAGTTGTAGTGTAGACCAGGCCTAAGGAGCTTTCAGTGCATGGCAGCAGGGTCCACACGGACACACAGTGTTCAGCAGGCCAACGTTGGGTAGAGTAACAGTGCAGCTTGCCCAGGCAAGCCCCTAGTTCAATGTCCTATCCACTAGACCAGGCTGCCTTTACCTCAATGAAAAATCAGGAAATCTCCAACTCAATAACTGAATAATATAAATATTAGCAGGTGAAATCAACCTCTTTAATGAAGTGAACCTCAAATGAAACCATCCTCTTTAGTGCTTAATTCATCTGTGCCCTGTCAGTTCATGTGATCAGCTAATTTATTGAGGAGCCAGGCACAAGTGCGAGACTGGGTAAGAAAGCAATTAGTGGTTTATTTCCTTTGCGCATTGACACAGACACCTATGTACAAGGAAGTTCTGGCAGCGGCACCACGCTAAAAAGCTTTCACATAAAATTATATAGCCAGACAAACAACATAAAAAGCCAGATTGCCTGATAAACAAACAAAATCTCAGCAATTTGTATGAAATCACCCCACTTAGACTCCTGAAGCTTGAAACTGCTGTGTGTTGTTAGGGTGCTCTGTGCATAAATTGTTATAAATTCAGGCATGTTTTTATTGTTTTAACAGCCTAGATGGGCCTAACTCTTTACCTTGGATGATGCATTAGATTTGTATAAAACTGGGAACTTGCCTCTAGGGTGTTGTTTAATGTTGCAGGCACACAACCTTGTGTTGTGATCTCAGTAATTTTCACAAGCTAAGCGGGCCTTGGGTAGATCAGGAAGTTGATGCAGAAGTGCTATGGGTGATTTAGTAGGAGGCACTTCCTTCTTTAAGTCAGGAATAAGCCAATACCCAGCATGTTCTCCTGGCATGCTTTCCCAGGTCAGGTATAAAGCTAAGGGCATGACAGTTCTTCGTCAAAAAAAACATGGCATGTCACTTCTCATAAGAGATGAAGTATCAGCTCTAGTCGTCTGGGCCAAATAATGATTTGAGTAGTTTCATTTCACCCACTTAAATCCCCCCTGCAGGTTAAGCGGTGGCAGTATTGGAACAAATCCATGCCCAGCTAGGGCGCCACAGGTGTCACTGTGACACATGCCATGGTTACGAGGAATTTCACAGTGACAGCAGCCAAGGAACTCTGAGGCTCCTGCTCACATGCACAGGCCACTCCCACTTGTGCTAATGGAGGATCCCCGCAGTGCATGTGCAAAGCCACTGTTTGCAGGCTCTGCCTTCTGTTACATTTGTGCGACCCCAGTGCCTCCAGTGGTGTTTTGCAAGCACAACTGAGAGTGGGATTTGGCCCCGCGACTGGAACTCAGGGTCAGATTCTCTCTTACATGGGCTATTCCCACTTTCGCTGAGTTGTGGAATTTCCTGGGCGTTCAGCTTACCACCCATGGAAGAAGCCAGGGTTTCACCACTTTAACCCTCAGGTAGCCTGTGACCTACGTGGAGCTCAAATATTCTGCTGGAAGACAGAAACAGAAAGCCTGTTAATAGAGAGCCTCTTCTTGTAGAGCTGGTGCTATGCCCAGGCCCCATAGGTCACTGAATTTCTAGGGCTGCCACCAGCCTCGCTGGACCCCCATCTTCGTATATGAGCTGGGAGTGCACCATTGCAGCTCAGCACCTTCTCTCCACCAGCACAGTTTGGGGTGGGGTTGGGAGCTGACTCTTTAAGGACAGCAGCAGCCAGATGCTACCAGCTCGTAGAGACATCAGCGTGGCTCTGTATTGGCTTCTCTCAACCCCAGCACAGCATTTGAGCGACCTGCTCCTTTAAGATCATTCCTCCCACCCACAACCAGCAGCAGTGCCTGGGAACCACTTTACCAACAGAGCTCCCATAGGCTGGCCATCCCCCTGCCCCTCAATCTTTCAGCAGGGGAGGCCTAGGAAGCCAAGTGCAGCATCAATGTAGAGCTTTTAGCGTAGACTTGCCCTTAGCTGCTGGGCACTGCACAAGCAAGGAGGGTCTACTCCCTCCTCTCCACTCCACCTGTGAGAAGTGTATCAGCTCTTTTTGTCAAGCTGCCTGCAGTGACTCCAGGGCATGAGTACCAACCTCAGGGCAGACTGTGGAGAAGCAGGCCCCAAACCGGCTGTGAATTCTGTACTTAGATTTCACCAATGAGTTATCAAGTGTGAACTCCTCAGTCTCTATAACAACCTAAACATGGAGTCACAGACAGTCCCCCTTGGGCACTCTGATCTGTCTTGCCCCACAGGTAAGCTTACCTTTGTTATCCCTTACCCCATGAATCACAGCAATATTCAGGTTATTCCCAGTCCCAATGGAAGAGTCACTTACTGCAGGTCAATTGCACTTTAGATCTCACACCAAGGACAACATTTGTAGCCAGTCCTATAACAAACTATCTGAAGATTTATTAAATAGAAAAGGAAATTAGAGAGTCATTTATGAAGTTAAAGCAGGTGAACATACCCACACAAATGAGTTACAATCTTAAGTTTCACAAAGTAATAGAAACTTCTGTAATCAGCAAGTTCTGTTTGTCCTTTAGGGCTAACCCCCACTAGGTGTGTGACTTATGTGGGACGCTCTTACTTATACCTAATAAAACCTTGGCCCCAGAGTCCAAGCAGCATAGAGACACCATTTCTTCTTGTTAAGAGGTTTTATTCCCCTCCTCCCATGCGTTCTGAGCTGCAAACTCAGTTGATGGGAGAAATCCTCTTGCATCACTCATCTTTCGTGGGGTGGGGGAGGAGAGCAGAGAGACAAAGTCTTTTGTCCTCGTTAATGTTCCACACTAGTCTGTCTGGTGTTGATGGACCTTTCCTGCTGGGCAGGACATAACACCTTCAGTTACAGATTGGCACTTCACACTAGTCAATGTCTCTCTCCTGTCTGGTGATTTACATAGTGACACCTGTTTAAATATTACCCTACAATGTGGCATACTGATGTTATATGTGAGATTAGTGCACACAGCAACTCACAAGCATTCATTACGGTCTAAACACCAAACACATTCTTATAAGTCTAATACCTAGTGTAACAACACTAACACACAGGTGAGCCAGACTGTACGTTTGTCAGTGTTCAGTGAGGCCTGGGGACCTTGGCATGAGGGAGCACAGGGCCTGCCAGCGTCACACTGTTCTTCTCCCATTTTCACTACCTCAGACTACAGGCTCAGCTGTACTGCCTGTCCCCGAGTTAGCTTGACATTAACAGTACTTTTTCTGAAAATGCCTTGTTTAAAACCATACGTATCAGACAAGCTTGTACATGTTCTTCCTCACTGCTACAAAGGTCACAACCTGATTCTCATATTGAGCCATGCTAAAAGCTTCCATGCTTTCTCTGGGCTCTTGCTGCCTTTGGTAAGAGCATGCTCATTGCGGTATTACATTCGTTTTATTTCAGCATCACTCTCCTCCACCACAATGAGTGAATGAGCTGACCCATGCATCACCACTGTGGGTAGGGTTTTCAAAAGCATTCAGCACCGGCTTAACTCTGCTCTAAACGAAATCAATGGCAAAACTCCCATTCACTTCAAGGGGAGCAGACCCTGGCCAACAATGAGTGCTTTTGACATTTGCCTGAGAATGTGGTTGACTTTTCCGAAATTCAGAAAACGGATAATGTTTTTGCACTGATGTATTGAACGGGGACAAAAACATTTTTCTCCCATTTTTCAAATTTCATTTCAACTTCTGTGTTGTGCCCAGCTCTAGAATCTGGGGAAGGGCTCCTCCCACTTAAGTCATTCTGCTTATCAGGCTGAAAGTTTTATGGAGGGCTGAACCTTGGCATTTTCTTTACCTCTTAGTCATGCAGCGACTTTTGACACCATATCATGTGACAATGGTAAAGAATCAGAGAAAGAGCTGATTTCTTCTAACACTGAACAAGGAACTTTCTTAAAATAGCATTTTCCCAAAAACTACATTGTCTCTCTGTGCTTCACTGTAGAGCTTCTCTCTAGAATCTTGGCCGGCCCCCTTCTGCCAGACTTCCTACTACAGATTGAAAAATACAGTACCTATATCATCACCTGCCAGACAAAAGCTGGGAATCACTGATGTAAGTGAAAACATTACTGTTAAACTGTGGAAAAAGCATAATGAAATGCTAAGGAATACATTGTGTTAGGTGAGCTAAACAATAGACTTGGAACGCTTGCTACCGTTGCTGGCACTAACGTTCAAAGATTGCATGTTAAGCTCACAATAATGCGTTTGCGTGCCATGAATAGCAATCGTTGTAGAAGATTATTTTCAATAAGGGATTGCCGTATCTCATTGTGTATCAACTTAAGTTTTGTCCCCAGTTTCGTGCCTCGGACACCGAGAATGAAACAAAATTCATTGGATAAATAATTAATTAATACACTCAGTGCTTAGTCATGTGAGCGGTTCAACTGAAGTCAACGGAACTACTGAGGAGAGTGATACACAGTGTGAGTAAAGATCGCAGCATTAGGCTCGACAGGAAAAAAAGCCCAGTCAGATCTGACCCTCAAATTCCATTGATGCAATTTGTAAATCAGGACAAAGACATTCACAGTTACATTTAATAAAAGGTAAATAAAACAAAACCTTACTTGCCTTTTAGTTGAAAGAATACACCCGGACTGGCAAATACGCTATTAAGTGAACTGTATCGCCTGGGCACCAACTGATTTATTGTCCCTCAGTTTTCGTTTATAAAACTGACAAAGTCTTGGCTGATAAATACTGATATATGTTAAATTCAGCTGGCTTATGATAAAAGTTGCTTGCCAAGCGGCGACAGCTGGCCGCCTCAGCAAACACACCATGTAGCTACCTTCACCTCAGAGGAATGTTAATTGTTATTTGATATAATAAAGTATGTTTAAGGTCCAAAGGAAAAAAGCAAGAAGGTTAAACTCAATAAATATATAACACTACCAGGGCACAACGCCTATAACTTAATATTTGTTACCAAATACGTGTAGGACTGATACCTTCTTCAACCTAGCTGGCCAGGCCAGTGCTAATGGTTGTATAATAGAAGTCAGATAGCTCTCTCCTAACGATACTTCAACACTGACAGCAAACCGTTGTTACACTATCACTCAGCAGATTATGAAAGGAAGGATGGGCTTGGGGTGAAGGCATTAGGTGGGGACTCAGGTGATCTGGGTTGGGTTTCCAAATGGGCTAGAGGTTTCCTGTGTGCCCTTGGGCAACATATCTTAATTTTTCTGTGCCTTGGTTTTGTCTATGTAAAATGTGATACTTGCTTCATCAGTTGGGCCTACTTAGGCCTTGGCTACACTTGCAGCTGTACAGCGCTGTGAGTTAAACCTGTCTTCGTACAGCTGAGTAGGGAAAGTGCTGCAGTCTGTCCACACTGACAGCTGCCCAGCGCCCTGTCGTGGCCACATTTGCAGCATTTGCTGCTCCATTGGGAACAGTGCATTATGGGCAGCTATCTCACAGAGCACCTCTTCCCATTCAGGTGCCGTGGGTTGTGGGAAGGGGGTGTGGGTGCAGGGCATTCTGGGTCCTGTCCCAACGCCCCATGATGCATCGCTTCACATCCCAGAAATCCCTTTGTTTCCATCCCCCTTTGGCGCCATCTTTCAACGGTTTCTGTGCAGCGCGACCTGTCTGTGGGAAATGGAATCCGAACAGCTGAGGTGTATGCTGACGAGTCTCGCCAGCACGTCACGTTTGGCTGTCGAACTATTCCTTAAGATCCAAAGTGACAGTGAGGAGTCCGACGATGCTATCGAGTCGCGTAATGCGTATGACATGAAATTGCTTGTGGCATTCACGGACATGCTCAGCACCGGAGAACGCCGCTTTTGGGCTCGGGAAACAAGCACCGAGTGGTGGGATCACATCGTCATGGAAGTCTGGGATGACGAGCAGTGGCTGCAGAACTTTCGGATGAGAAAAGCCACTTTAATGGGACTCTGTGAGGAGCTCGCCCCCACCCTGCGGCGCAATTACACAAGATTGAGAGCTGCCCTGCCAGTGGAGAAGCAGGTGCTATTGCAATCTGGAAGCTGGCAACTCCAGACAGCTACCAGTCGGTCGCAAACCAGTTTGGAGTGGGAAAGTCGACCGTTGGAATCGTATCAGAGGGGTAGCCGTGTTAGTCTGAATCTGTAAAAAGCAACAGAGGGTCCTGTGGCACCTTTGAGACTAACAGAAGTACTGGGAGCATAAGCTTTCGTGGGTAAGAACCTCACTTCTTCAGATGCAAGTAATGGAAATCTCCAGAGGCAGGTATATATCAGTGTGGAGTTAACGAGGTAGTTCAATCAGGGAGGGTGAGGTGCTCTGCTAGCAGTTGAGGTGTGAACACCAAGGGAGGAGAAACTGTTTCTGTAGTTGGATAGCCATTCACAGTCTTTGTTTAATCCTGATCTGATGGTGTCAAATTTGCAAATGAACTGGAGCTCAGCAGTTTCTCTTTGGAGTCTGGTCCTGAAGTTTTTTTGCTGTAAGATGGCTACCTTAACATCTGCTATTGTGTGGCCAGGGAGGTTGAAGTGTTCTCCTACAGGTTTTTGTATATTGCCATTCCTGATATCTGACTTGTGTCCATTTATCCTCTTGCGTAGTGACTGTCCAGTTTGGCCAATGTACATAGCAGAGGGGCATTGCTGGCATATGATGGCATATATAACATTGGTGGACGTGCAGGTGAATGAGCCGGTGATGTTGTAGCTGATCTGGTTAGGTCCAGTGATGGTGTTGCTGGTGTAGATATGTGGGCAGAGTTGGCATCGAGGTTTGTTGCATGGGTTGGTTCCTGAGTTAGAGTTATGGTGCGGTGCGTGGTTGCTGGTGAAAATCGTGTTGATGCAAGTTTGCAGGGCCATTAATCGCATCCTACTCAGAAGAACCATGACTCTGGGCAACGTGCAGGACATAGTGGATGTCTTTGCACAAATGGGGTTCCCTAACTGTGGAGGGGTGATAGATGGGACGCACATTCCTATTCTGGCATCACCCCACCTAGGATCCGAGTACGTTAATCGGAAGGGGTATTTCTCTATGGTTCTCCAGGCGCTTGTGGATCACCGTGGGCGTTTCATTGACGTTAACACAGGCTGGCCCGGAAAGGTGCATGACGCACGCATCTTTCGGAACACTTGGCTGTTCAGGAAGATGCAGGCCGGGACTTTTTTCCCCAGAGCGGAAGATCACGGTAGGGGAAGTTGAAATGCCCATGGTGATCCTTGGAGATCCCGCTTACCCGTTAATGCCGTGGCTCATGAAACCCTACACAGGGAGCCTTGACAGCAGCAAGGAACGGTTCAACTACAGGCTGAGCCGGTGCCGAAGGACTGTGGAATGTGCCTTTGGCCGTTTAAAGGCCCACTGGCGATCTCTGTATGGGAAGCTGGACTTGGCTGAAAACAGCATCCCCACGGTTATATCCGCGTGCTGTACCCTCCATAATATTTGTGAAGGGAAGGGTGAAAGCTTCACTCAGGCATGGACCTCCAAGGTTCAACACCTGGAGGCTGAATTTGCACAGCCAGAGAGCAGGGCTATTATAGGGGCCCAGCATGGGGCTGCAAGGATTAGGGATGCCTTGAGGGAGCAATTTGAGGCTGAAAACCAGCAGTGATATGTGGTGCCCTGCATGGGAGTGAAGTGCAGTAGTTCCAATCTTTAGGAATCAGTGTTTGCTAAGCAGACTTGCAGTGCCTCTTTATTTCCTGGGCTAAGGAGTCTTTTACTTTATGCAATAATAAAGAATGTTTTCAAAGCCAAAAAATCCATTTATTGAAAAGAAACAAGGGGGTGGAGTGGGGAACGGTACAATCACAGATTCGCGTATGTCCTGTCTGGTGTGCTGTGCAGTGAGTGCTGCACTTCAGGATAGCTATACTGCATGGTGATGGGGGTTGAGTGCAGAGGGTAAGGGTCGTGGTTTTCAGGGATGGGTGGTGAAGATACTGGTGTTGGAGGCAGCTGGTGGCATGAAGAACACGGAAGTTGGGGAAAGTGGGTTGGAGGTGACAGTGGGGCACAAGGGAAAGAGTTTTGGGACAAGGGCTGTGGGGGAGGGGGGAGTTTGCGGTACTGCTCCTTCTGCATGGCTACGAGCTCCTGGATAGCGTCTGCTTGGCGCTCCAGGATGCTTTGAGCTGATCCGTGCTTTGCTGCTGGTGCGCAGCGTTTTCCTGGCGGATCCTGCTTTCTCTCTCCCTCCAGTCCTGTGCTTTCTCATTCTCTTTAATAGATTGCCGCATCACTTCTTGCAGCATGTCGTCTTTGCTTTTTCATGGTCTCTTCCTGAGTCTTTGCAGTCTCTGAGCAGGTGATAAGAGGGACAGCTGAGGTCTCAAGGTTGATGCAGCTGTATAGGCAAAATGCAACATTTAACAGAGGCAGCATTGTTTATACCAGGCAGAGTAATGATTTCCCCCGCACTTAAGGAGTAGAAAACACACAGGGTCTACATAATAGCATAATTTTCCCGTCCGAAACAGAGCACACATATCCCACGGGAGCCTCAAAATGGTGAGTAAGGGGGACTGATTGTTTCAGGGCTGCACTGTCCTCTGGGTTTCTGTGCCTTGGGGAGAGCCAGCAGCTTCAGGGGGCACCTACACTGAACACTGTCCCAACATTTTCCACAGGAGTTCGTCCTGTATGATATCTCGCTGCTGAGGGTGACCTGGGAAGCAAGGGAGAGTCTTCTACTGCAATGCGGCTTCCGCCCTGGCCCATATGCAGCTTGCCTGTGTGCAGCAATGGTCCCCCCGCCCCTCACGGCACAGTGGCGTGGACACGTTAGCCTGGCTGGGACAAGGACCACATTGGCTCTCCCAATAAACCTGCGCAAGCACATTGCACACATTCTGGATGAGACATTCAAGGAGATTACCGAGGCCGATTACTGCGATGTGATAAACCACATCAATGCACTATTCTGCATCTAGGCATGCATGCCTAACCCTCCTCTCCCAAAGAGCCTGCACCGAAAAAATTCCTTCCTGAAAAAAGAAAAAAAAAAAAAAACGCTTACCGGGAACCTGCTCTTCTGTTTGACCTCCACTAAGTACCGACCGCTGCGACTGGCTACCTTCCTCCTTGTTCAAGAAGAGCTCCTGGCTGCATGGCTCCAGGGATTCCGGGGTGTCTCCATTTGGCCCCCCACCCTCACTCCTGTTTTCCTCCTCCTCCTCCCCCACCCCGCCACCTCGGCTCTGAAGTGTCCATGGTGGTGCTCGGAGTGGAGGTGAGGTTAACCCCAAGTATCGTATCCAGCTCTTTGTAGAATCGGCAGGTCGCGGGGGGAGCACCCGAGCAGCCGTTTGCATCATGGGCTTTGTGGTAGGCACTCCGCAGCTCCTTCACTTTAATCCTGCACTGCAGGGCGTCCCAGTCCTGGCCCCTTTCCATCATGTCCTTTGATACCTTCCCGAAGGTATCGTAATTCCTATGGCTGGAGCGCAGCTGGGACTGTACAGCTTCCTCCCCCCAAACACTGATGAGATCCAGCAACTCGCCATTGCTCCATGCTGGGGCTTGCTTGGTGCGTGGAGGCATGGTCACCTGGAAAGATTCGCTGATAGCACTCCACGCCACGTCTGGCTGAGCAAACAGGAAGGGGATTTTTAAAATTCCCGGGGAATGTAAAGGGTGGGTCACATGGTTGGTTACCTGAGGCCAGGGCAGTAGAGTTTGAACTGATGACCAGAGTGGCTAGAACAGGCATTGTGGGATACTGCCAAATACTTCTGGAGGCCAGTCACACCGCATTGGGCAGCCACACTGGCTGCAGTGGCAGCGCAATACACGTTATTCCTCTCGGGGACGTGGAATACATGCAGCGCTGCAGCCACGGAGATACAGCGCTGCAAATGCCTTGCCAGTGTGGACGGGGAGTGAGTTACAGTGCTGAGGGCGGCTTTACAGCGCTGTAACTCGTGAGTATAGGATCTTTGGGGCGGGGACAGTCTCTTAATATATGTTTGTACAGCACCTGGCACATTGAGGTCCTGATCTTGCTTGTGGCCTCTATTGTAGCACAGATAAATAAATAAATAAACAAACAACAAAAAAGAAACACTAAGCTGATTACATCACAAAAGAGAGATCAGATTCTGATCTCGTCACTTGAGTTGAATACTCCTTTATCTCACGTGTAGTTTCACGGGATTCAGAATCTGGCCCTAGATTTGCTTCCATTATTGCTGTACTGTATTTCAGCATGACTGTTCCGGGAAATGCCCTTCTGCTAGCTTGCTCCGAATGCCACATAGTTCGCACACACAGTGAGCGTTAGCACTGGGGAAATACCACATCATTATTATGTAACTGTACAGCCACATATGTAGAGCCCTGTGCGGATACAAAGTTTGTACCTGCAACTGATCCGTGATCTGCAAAAATGATTCGGGGATATGAAGCGGATATCTGTGGATTTGCAGGGCTCTACACATATGCTATTCGTGAGCTGGGGGAAATCTCTATTTGAACAATGATTTGAATGGTTTGGACTAAATATTAAATAACTAGGCAGCAATGAAAGTGTTCTACCCTGGAGCATTCTGGTGAGATTTTTCTATATTTATTTATGCACAAATTCTCCCCTTTTCTCCTTCTCTGAGGAGCTGTAGGGACTGAAAGGCAGTGGGAATGGGGTTCCACTCTGCAATGGCAAGGGGAGGCAGTTTGTGCAGAAGCAAAGCTAGACATTTAGAGCCAAATGCTGATCCCGCTATATGCTGGGTAGTGAGTGTTTGCAATATGCCAACTCCAGAGCAAATACGAGGGCCCTACTCTGGTCCTTAGCAGCCATGGAGCTGGATGGGTGTGGTGAAGAGTGTACTCTGCCTTGTGTAAAAAAGTGGCAGAGTTCACTCTCTGGAGCTCCAGGAATAATTCTTAGGGTGTGTCTACACTTAAACCACTCTAGCTGAGCTGCTGTAGCCCTACCTATGCCCTAAGTGTAGACCCTACCTATGCTGAGGGGAGGTAATCCACCTACGCTGATGGTGTAGGGAATCCACCTCCCTGAGAGGCAGTAGCAAGATCAACAGAAGAATTATTTGGTCAACCTAACGCTGTCTGCATTGAAGGTTAGGTCAGCGTACTACATCTCTCAAAGATGTGGATTTTTCACTCCCTGAGAGAAGTACCTATAAGATATACCTATCTCATAGAACTGGAAGGGACCCCAAAAGGTCATCAAGTCCAACCCCCTGCCTTCACTAGCAAGACCAAGTGCTGATTTTGCCTCAGATCCCTAGGTAGCCCCCTCAAGGATTAGAACTCACAACCGTGGGTTTAATAGGCCAATATTCAAACCACTGAACTATCCATCCCCCCCATACACAGAACATAAGAATGGCCCTACTGGGTCAGATCCCAGGTCCATCTGGCCCAGTATCCTGTCTTCTTACAATGGCCAGTGCCAGGTGCCCAAGAGGGAATGAACAGAACAGGTAATAATCAAGTGATCCATCCCATTGCTCATTCCCAGCTTCTGGCAAACAGAGGCTAGGGCAGGGATCGGCAACCTTTGGCACGCAGCCCATCAGGGAAATCCGCTGGCTGGCCGGGATGGTTTATTTACCTGCAGCATTTGCAGGTACGGCTGATCGCAGCTCCCACGGGCCGCGGTTTGCCGTTCCAGGCCAATGGGGGCTGCAGGCAAGGGTGAAAGTAAGGAGGTACGGGCCGGTACGGCATACTGGTAAAAAGTGGCCACCGGTACCAGCCCATATAGATGACTTTAAAGCGCTGCTGCGGCAGCCCCTTTTGCCCCCCCCCCTCAGGCTGCCAACAGGGGAGGGGGGACAAAAGGAGCAGCTGCCCCAGGGCTAGTGATTTAAAAGGGCTTGGGGCTCCGGCGGTCGCTGCTGCAGTAGCAGCAACGGTTGCTGGAGCCTCGGGCCCTTTAAATCACTGCTGGAGCCCTGAGTGGCTCAGGTCAGGCAGCGCGGATGGGCTGGCTGGGGGGATGCTGACCCCCAGCCCCGCCCCTTCTGCCCAAAGTTCCGCCCCTTCCGGGGGAGGGGGGGAAGGGTCGACCCCCGTACCAGTAAGAGTTCAATTTTACTTTCACCCCTGGCTGCGGGAAGCGGCGCGGGCCGAGGGACGTGCTGGTCGCCGCTTCCTGAAGCCTCCATTGGCCTGGAACGGCAAACTGTGGCCAGTGGGAGCTGCGATTGGCCGAACCTGCGGATGTTGCAGGCAAACAAACCATCCCAGCCTGCCAGCAGATTTCCCTGATGGGCCGCATGGCAAAGGTTGCCGATCCCTGGGCTAGGGACACCATACAGAAGCTAGGGACACCATGCTGATGTAAGTTCCCAGTGTAGGCTTGTCTTTACAGTGTCAGCCAGAATTCCTCCAGCAGCTCCCACTGCAGAAAGTCTCGCTCTGCACCTTCATGGGGCTATGCCTTGAAGGTGTAACACAGCCCTCAGTATTGGCTGTGTTAAAGCTTCTGTAATTAACTTATTTTGCCTTTCCCTTAGTTTTAGAGGCGAAAGATAACAGTTTCCTTAATGAAAAAAACCCATCTCCTTGAATTTTTTTCTTTTTGCAGATTGTTTCTCTTATTTAGGAGTGACACATTTGGGCCACAATGCTGCAAAGATTTATGTATGCTCTTAGCTCTATGCATGCATACTAGTCTTTGCAGTATTGTGGCCTTAATCTCTATTTTAGAAAATTCACGCATGTCTTTAAATTCCACAAATACATTGAGGCACGATTTGAGATGTTAACTATATCTAGGCCCAGTCTACATCTAAATAGTACATTGAGCTAACTACATTGCTCAGGACTGGGAAAAAAATTTGCACCCTGTGATATGTAGTTAGGTCTAGCCACCAACTCTCAAAGAGATTAGGGTGACCAGATGTCCCGATTTTATAGGGACAGTCCCGATTTTGGGGTCTTTTTCTTATATAGGCTCCTATTACCCCTCACCCCCGTCCTGATTTTTCACACTTGCTGTCTGGTCACCCTAAAAGAGGTAGATTACCTACATTAATGGAAAAAACTCAGTTGATATAGGAAGTTTCTACACTACAGCAGTACAGACATACCCCTAGTGTAGAAATTGTTCAGAGGAATGAGATATCAGAGGAAAGTCAATTCTCCATTATGTTTTATGAGCCAAAGAAATGAAAGAAGAGTCTCTTCCATCTAGATTGGCTGTTCTCCTGGTATCCACTAAGTAAAGAGCCTTCATTTGGTTTTTATTGGATTTTGCTATAGTTAAAATGTGATGGTTTCACTATCTTCCCTAAATCAAAACAGATGTAGGAATTTCCACAGAGCACTGAGGAAGTTACAGAAAGCTTTAAGGTAGATGTTCATGCATCACAGATGGCATTTCCATTTATTTCACTAGCTGTGTCCATGAAATAAGTCAAGCACAAGAATGGTTGACCAGATTTTGCTTTGAGTTATTCTGATGTACATCTAAAGTAACTCTACTGAAGTTGATAGAATTGTTCTGAATTTGCATGATCAGAGTAAGATTTGGCCCTTAGTATATAGTCCAGTAATACTGGAGGTCTTGATATATTCATTTCATAGAATTGCAGTTCAGTTTTGCCTTGAATGTATTACTCTAGTTGTAACAACTAGTTGATTTTATTTGATTTACTTCATTTAAGTTCTTTAGGTGATTTGTATTTTTTTTTCAGAATTCATGTGTCTGTACCTAGAAGTGCTCCAGATAACTTTTTAAGTTGTCATATTTACTCTGTATTTATATAAGAAGAGTTTTATGTGTACTTTTCATAGACATTACTTTACTGGAATCTATTTGCCTGATGTACACAGAGCAGTACACAGAATTATAAGATGTTCCATATGTGAGTCTAAAGTTGTAGAAACTGTGTGTTATATTATACAGTATTAACTGAGAAATAACGTGTCATCATGTAATTAAGTAATGCGTCAATGCATATGCACTGGGGGCCAGAGTTAAAGTCATTCCGGACTTCTGAGACTTCAGAGTTTAAAAAAAGAAGAACAGGAGTACTTGTGGCACCTTAGAGACTAACAAATTTATTAGAGCATAAGCTTTCGTGGACTACAGCCCACTTCTTCGGATGCATCCGAAGAAGTGGGCTGTAGTCCACGAAAGCTTATGCTCTAATAAATTTGTTAGTCTCTAAGGTGCCACAAGTACTCCTGTTCTTCTTTTTTTAAACTCTGAAGTCTCAGAAGTCCGGAATGACTTTAACTCTGGCCCCCAGTGCATATGCATTGACGCATTACTTAATTACATGATGACACGTTATTTCTCAGTTAATACTGTATAATATAACACACAGTTTCTACAACTTTAGACTCACATATGGAACATCTTATAATTCTGTGTACTGCTCTGTGTACATCAGGCAAATAGATTCCAGTAAAGTAATGTCTATGAAAAGTACACATAAAACTCTTCTTATATAAATACAGAGTAAATATGACAACTTAAAAAGTTATCTGGAGCACTTCTAGGTACAGACACATGAATTCTGAAAAAAAANACTACAGCCCACTTCTTCGGATGCATCCGAAGAAGTGGGCTGTAGTCCACGAAAGCTTATGCTCTAATAAATTTGTTAGTCTCTAAGGTGCCACAAGTACTCCTGTTCTTCTTTTTGCGGATACAGACTAACACGGCTGTTACTCTGAAACTTTTCAGAGTTTAAGGTTCTCTTAACATAGCCTTTATGGGGAAATTTCATAGGTGGTGGGTTTTTTATTTTTTGTTTTTGTCTTTCAAAAAGCCAGGAAAAAATTAATTCCATAATGTGGAATTACAATTTTTGCTTAACAACATCAGAACGACTCGTCCCATGCACCCAATGAGGGAATCCCGCTCATGAGACTCTTAGGAACTGTGCAGCTTTTACCTTCTGAGATACACATTGAATGAGGCAAGGGCTCCAAGTCACGTTAGGAATTCTGGGCCCTTGCCCCAATTACTGCACACCCCCTGGCCTCAGCCCTTCAAAGACTTGTGCACAGGCTTAATTCTATGCACTGGGAGTGGCCCCATTGTCTCACCTCACAGTTCATAAGATTAAGCACAGACTTAAGTCTTTGCTGGATCAAGGCTATACATAGGTTTAAATTGGAGCCACCAGATATTCATTGCTTTTGAAAATGAGGCCACTTTTTAAAGTACTTAAATATGGATTTAGGAGCCTAATTTTAGGAATGTTTTTGAATCTGGGCCTTAGTCTCCAGGGAGTGTTTAAATGGGCAACCTTACTCCTTTCTCAACACAATTTCTGCAAATAATTCCTAGCTTTATTGGAAAGAGAAAAGATAGACCAAACAAATGCAATAATATGGAATGACTTGTCTGGATACTACTGGCACATTCAATCACATGTGCCTTACAGAAACTCCAAGTACTGATGAGTACACAGGTGTGACAATGCGGTTCTGGAGGAACCCAACTGAGAGTGCCAACTCAGGACAAATTGCTCAAATAGGGCAGTTACAGCCCAAGGCTGGGGTTTTTTCCACCTCTAAGGCAAACCAAACCAGCCAGACTAGGAGGACTTCGGTCTCACCCCACTGGCTAACCGCAAGTCTCACAAGCAATCTCCTTAGACACTCCAGTTTCCCAGTACTCCCACCAGTGCCACTCGTTATGGGGACAAATGGTTATGAAAACCAATACCCCAGTAAAAGAAAAAGGTTCTCCTGATCCCAAAGGACCAAGCCCCAGACCCAGGTCAATATACAAATCAGGTCTTACCCACAAATCACGCTGCTGCCAATCCTTTAGAATCTAAAATCTAAAGGTTTATTCATAAAAGGAAAAAGATAGAGATGAGAGTTAGAATTGGTTAAATGGAATCAATTACATACAGTAATGGCAAAGTTCTTGGTTCAGGCTTGCAGCAGCGATGGAATAAACTGCAGGTTCAAATCAAGTCTCTGGAATACATCCCCCGCTGGGATGGGTCCTCAGTCCTTTGTTCAAAGCTTCAGCTTGTAGCAAAGTTCCTCCAGAGGTATGAAACAGGATTGAAGACCAGATGGAGATGAGGCATCAGCCTTATATAGTCTTTTCCAGGTGTAAGAACACCTCTTTGTTCTTACTGTGGAAAATTACAGCAAAATGGAGTCTGGAGTCACATGCGCCAGTCCCTGCATACTTTGCTGAGTTACAAGGCTTATCTGCCTTCTCTCAATGGGTCCATTGTATAGCTGATGGTCCTTAATGGGCCATCAAGCAGGCTAGGCAGAGC
Source organism: Trachemys scripta elegans (assembly GCF_013100865.1). Lineage (NCBI taxonomy): Eukaryota > Metazoa > Chordata > Testudines > Emydidae > Trachemys > Trachemys scripta. The sequence continues at coordinate 301,831,160 of NC_048298.1, forward strand.
TAATCTCAGCTTGTCTGGGATGTCACCCAGAAGCATAGCATAAGTTTGCCATACAGACAGTATAGAGCCAATATTTGCCATACAGACAGTATGGAGCCAATATTCATAACTTCAACTACAAAACTGATACACACATATAGACAGCATAATCATAACCAGTAAACCATAACCTTGTCCTAGACACCCCATTTGACCCCCTTTATACAAGATTTGGGTGCCACTACAGGACCTTGGTTGCAACAATGATCTATACGGTCCCAGTTTATGTCAATAACGTCACAACAGGTAGATAATAATAATACCTGGCTCTTATATGGTGCTTTTCATCAGTAGACTTCAAAGCACTTTAGAAAGGGAGGCCAGTATCATTTCTCCTAGTTTGGGAAAGATGGGGAAAGGGAGGCACATGGTGGTGAAATGACTTGTTCAAGGTCACCCAGCAGGCCAGTGGCAGAAACAATAAATGGAACCCACATTTCCTGAGTCCCAGTCCAGTGCTTTATCCACTAGGATGTACTGCCTTCTCTGTATAGCTATCCTAGACTCATGAGGTAAATCTGTATCAGAGGGGTAGCCGTGTTAGTCTGAATCTGTAAAAAGCAACAGAGGGTCCTGTGGCACCTTTGAGACTAACAGAAGTACTGGGAGCATAAGCTTTCGTGGGTAAGAACCTCACTTCTTCAGATGCAAGTCAAGGTAAATCTGGTAATTTCTTTCCAGCATTGATATACGTACCGGCAAGTCTAGTACCTGTTATAACAAATGCTTACAGTACTAGTATGATCTATTGGTAAAAAAGCAGAAATGATCTTGATTCTTGCTCATTTGCATGTTCTCAGTCAAGTCTGTGACATAAGAACATAACCAGTGTTAGAACTACTGTTTTAATTATTTCAATAGAAGATTTTTGTTATATGTTGGGTTTCTTATTTAGGTTGCATTTTGGCTAAATGTATTGCTTGGCTTTAAAGCTAGATACCAAAGCATAAAAACACTAGAAAAGACTATAAGAGTTTGACTGTACCACGCATTAACCTAAAACTCCAGCCACCTACTGTTGTTTGTCTGCCTGTGAGAGTATTCTAATTCCAATCTGCTTCTGATCCATGCTCGCATCAGAAGCTGAGAAATACCAGGAGATTCTGTGGACATCCTGCTTGCAAAATCTGGTAATTTATATCTGTTTATTTATCTCAGGTACTAATATGGTGCCCATAGAATCATGGAAATATAGGTCTGGAAGGGACCTCGAGAAGTCATCAAGTCCAACCCACTACACTAAGGCAGGACCAAGTAAATCTATCCCATCCCTGACAGGTGTTTGTCAAACCTGTTCTTAAAAGCCTCCAATGACAGTGATTCCATAACCTCCCTTGAAAGCCTATTCCAGAGCTTCACTACCCTTAGAAACAATGAGGAGTCTTTAAGGTGCCACCAGACTGATTTTAGTGGGTAAAAAACACACTTCTTCAGATGCATGGAGTGAAAATTACAGATACAGGCATAGATATATTGGCACATGAAGAGAAGGGAGTTACCTTATAAGTGTAGAACCAGTGCTGACAAAAATTCAGTCAGGGTAGATATGGTCCACTCCCAATAATTGATGAGGAGGTGTCAATGCCAAGAGAGGGAAAATTGCTTTTGTAGTGAGTCAGCCACTCCCAGTCCCTATTCAAGCCCAAAACGGATGGTGTTAAGTCTGCAAATGAATTGTAGCTCTGCAGTTTCTCTTTGAAGTCTGTTTTTGAATTTTTTGTTGTTGAAGGATGGCTACTTTAAAATCTGTTATTGAATGTCCAGGGAGATTGAAGTGTTCTCCTACTGGCTTTTGTATGTCACCATTCCTGATGTCTGATTTGTGTCCATTTATTCTTTTATGTAGAGACTGTCCAGTTTGGCCAATGTACATGGCAGATGGGCATTGCTGGCACATATCACATTAGTAGATGTGCAGGTGAATGAGCCCCTGATGGTGTGGCTGGCTCCCATGATGGTGACGCTAGAGTAGATATGGGGACAGAGTAGGCAATGGAGTTTGTTACAGGGTTTGGTTCATGGGTTAGTGTTTCTGTGGTGTGGTGTGTAGTTGCCGGTGAGTATTTGCTTCAGGTTGGGGGGCTGTCTGTAAGCGTGGACTGGGCTGCCTCCCAAGGTCTGTGAGAGTGAGGGATTGTCCTTCAGGATAGGTTATAGATCCTTGATGATGTGCTGGAGAGGTTTTAGTTGGGGGCTGAATGTGACGGCTAGTGGCGTTCTATTACTTTCTTTGTTGGGCCTGTCCTATAGTAGGTGACTCCTGGGTACTCTTCTGGCTCTGTCAATCTGTTTCTTCACTTCAGTAGGTGGGTATTGTAGTTTTAAGAATGCTTGATAAAGAACTTGTAGGTGTTTGTCTCTGTGTGAGGGATTGCAGCAAATGCAGTTGGTAAGTATAGTGGTCAGTAGGTTTCCGGTATAGGGTGGTGTTTATGTGACCATCACTTATTTGCACTGTAGTGTCCAGGAAGTGGATCTCTTGTGTGGACTGGTCTGAAGTTGATGGTGGGATGGAAATTGTTGAAATCCGGGTGGAATTCTTCAAGGGCTTCCTTCCCATGGGTCCATATGATGAAGATGTCACCAATGTAGCGCAAGTAGAGGAGAGGCGCTAGGGGACAAGATCTTACCCACGAAAGCTTATGTCCAAATAAATCTGTTAGTCTTTAAGCTGACCGGACCCCTCGTTGGTTTTGTGGATACAGACTAACATGGCTACCCCTCTGATACTACTCTTAGAGTTAGACAGTTTTTCCTCAATATCTAACCTGCATCTCCAGTGCTGCAGATTAAGCCCATTAGTTCTTGTCCTACCTTCAGTGGACATGGAGAACAATTGATCAGTCCTCTTTATAACAGCCCTTAACATATTTGAAGATTGATGGGGGACCTGATAACAGTCTTTTTTTCTCAAAAGAAACTCTCCAATTTGTTCACATCTCTCCTAATATGTGGTGACCAGAACTGGACACAGTATTCCAACTGAGGCATCATCAGTGTCAAGCAGAGGGGGACAGTTGCTTCCCGTTTCTTAAATATAGCTAATTCACCCCTGAACTGCATCACATTGTTGCCTTATGTTCAATTTGTGATCCACTCTAACCCCCAGATCTTTTTCAGCAGTGCTACCAATTAGCCAGTTAATCCTCATTTTGTAGATGAGCAACTCACAGGTGCCGGCTTCTAATTTTCCTCAGGGGTGTTCAACCTCCACTCAGCCTCTGCTCCCACCCTCACTCCACCCCTTCCCCCAAGCCCTACCCTGCCCTGCCTCTTCCTGCCCCCACTCCACCCCTTTCCCTCCTCTTTCCACCCCCTTCCCCAAGCTCACCTCATCACCTGCACGCCACAGAACAGCTGATTGTGGGGTGCAGGAGACACTGGGAGGGAGGGGGAGGAGTTGATCAGTGAGGGCCTCAGGTGGGTGGGAGTGGGGTTGAGGGGGTGGAGCTTGGCTGCCAGTGTGTGCTAAGCACCTGCTAATTTTTCTCCATGGGAGCTCCAGCTCTGGAGTCGACGCTTATGGTGAAACTGATTTTTCCTTCCTAAGTGACATACTTTGCACTTGTTTTTATTGAATTTCATCTTGTTGATTTCAGACCACTCCTCCAATTTATCAAGGTCATTTTGAATTTTAATCCTGTCCTCCAAAGTACTTGCAACTCCTCCCAGCTTGGTGTGATCTGCAAATTTTATAAGCACATTCTCCACTCTGCTATCCAAATCATTAATGAAAATATTGAATAGTATTGGTCCCAAGACTGACTACTGTGGGACCCCACTAGAGACATCCTCCCAGTTTGACAGTGAACCATTGATAGCTACTCTTTGAGTATGATCTTTCAAGCAGTTATGCATCCACTTTATGATAATTTCATCTTGATCACATGTCCCTAGTTTGCTTATGAGAATGTCATGTGGGACTGTGTCAAAATCCTTACTAAAATCAAGATATATCCTGTCTACTGCTTCCCCCCTACTCACTAGACCAACAATACTGTCAAAGAAGGAAATTAGGTTGGTTTGTCCTGATTTATTCATGACAAACCTATGCTGGCTATTCCTTATAACCCTATTATCCTGTAGGTGTCCACAAATTGATTATTTAATAATTTGTCCCAGTATCTTTCCAGGTATTGAAGCTAGGTTGACTGGTTTATAATTCAGGTCTTCTTTGTTCTCCTTTTTAAAGATAGGTACTACGTTTGCCTTTCTCCAGTCCTCTGGTGCCTCACCTATCCTCCATGAAGATAATTACTAACAGTTACAAAGTGCTTCAGCTAGTTTTGTAAGTACCCTAGGATGAATTTCATCAGACCCTGCCAAATTGAATACATCTAACTTTTCTAAATATTCTTTAACCTGTTCTTTCTCTACTTTGGTTTTACCTTCCTTCCCCCTTATTGTTAATATTAATTGTGTTGAGCATCTGGTCTCCATTAATCTTTTTAGTGAAGACTGAAGCAAAACAGATATTAAACACCTCAGCCATCTAGATGTCATCAGTTATTAGCTCCCCTTTCCTGCTAAGTAAAGGACCTACACTTTCCTTCATCTTTCTCTTGCTCCTATTATATTATTACTTTTTATGTCCCTTGCTTGGTGTAAACCCATCACTGTAGTATATGAGCATCTCACAATCTTTAATCTGTTTATCCTCACAAAATCCCTGTGAAGTAGGGAAGTGCTATTATGCCTATTTTACAAATGGGGAAATGAGTCACAGAGATGATAAGGCCTAGATCCACAAAGGTATTTAGGTTCCTAACTTCCATTGAAATCAATGGAAGTTGAGAGCCTAAATACCTGTGTGGATCTGGGTCTAAGTGAGTTTCCCAAGGTCACACAGGAAGTCTGTGGTAAAACAGGGACTTGAACTCACATCTCCCAAGACCTAGGCTAGATAGGGTTTGATGGGGTTTTTCTGAACATTTTAATAAAAAGAATCTTAAGAACAGTCATACTGGGTCAGACCAATGATCCATCTAGCCCAGTATCCTGCCTTCTGAATGTGGCCAATGCCAGGTGCTTCAGAGGGAATGAACAGAACAGTGAATCATCAAGTGATCCAACTCCTGTTGTCCATTCCCAGCTTCTGGCAAACAGAGGCTAGGGGCACCATCCCTGCCCATCCTGGCTAATAGCCATTGATGGACTTATCATCCATGAACCTGTCTAGTTCCTTTTTGAACCCGGTTATAGTCTTGGCCTTCACAACATCCTCTGGCAAGGAGTTCCACAGATTGACTTCCTCCTTGGATGACTTTGGAATCACAGGAAGGATGAATTAAGGTATTTTGGCTACTTTGTGGCACATGAGTGCTTCCCCACAGCTCCCACATGTACAGCTGATGAGCTGGATTGTGACATAATCTGCCTCAAAGAAGGTATGGCAGGTAGCAGCAGACTAGGGAAAAAATTATGATTTGGAGAGTGCTGTGCATTTTTTTGTGGGGGGGGGCACACCCTACCTCAGCCCACCGACTCCTCACTTTTTTGGGGGTGGTGGAGGAGGGAATAGCAGCCCTGTAGCAGTTGTTTTTCTCCCATGGTGCAATCTGTGATGCATGGTGCTGTAAGGATAGGTCACAATCCTGCCCTAAATTAATATCAGATGATTTGCGAGTCCAATACATTCTAAATAAAACTTGTTCCTGGTTAGTTTTAATCTTAGTTCTAGAGGTTCTTTCAGATGTTGTCCAAAATTTATTCTATTTAATGTCTTTTTATATGAGCTCCATATTATTAGCATTCCAAAGGAATTCAATAATTTTCAGTGTTTATCCTTTCTTTTTTTATGCTGAAGTTGGGTCTAATACCTAGATAGGTACAAAATAGTAACTCTGAGTCCACGAATTAAAGTGGACCTAAGCTAGCAAGGAGAGAGCAGAATTCTAACCGAGCAGGCCTACAGGAGTGTTTTTGAGTCATGATGTCAGGATGTCACGATTCCAGCATCATGGCACAAGCATCACAGCATATGTCTCAAATCGGTGCATTCTGCCTCCTTTGGGGGGAGTCACTTTAATCCCTGCTCCCAACAGTCAGAAAATTAACGAGATTTAACAAGCTTCATCTTCTAGCTACTGCCACTGAATAGTTAAGGGAAAATCAAATATATTGATTCCTTCTGCTTAAAATAGCACCTATAAGTAGCTGTTTGAAATAAGCCTGTTGCTTAAAAGGTTACAGCTGGTGCAATTTTAGCATGACAAGGTACAGGCTTCTGTGCCAGGGGGAGGGGGGGACAAGTGGGGCAATTTTCCCCGGGCCTCACAGGGGCCTCCACGAGAATATAATATTCTATGGTATTGCAACCTTTTTTTATGGAAGGGGCCCCGAAATTGCTTTGCCCCAAGCCCCCTGAATCTTCTGGGCGGCCCTGTTCTGTGCTTTTGAATGTTCAAATCTTCTTACAAATTAGTCTCTTGCTCTGGTATTTCTCTTAACCCCTTTTCTCTGTTGGGATAGCTACTGTGTATTACTGATTAATATTAATTACTGTTATTTATATTGCAGTAGTGCCTAGGGGCCCCAATTGTAGACCAAGGCCTCATTGCTACAGAGCTATGAGCCTTGCACAATCTCCATGGGGTAGCATTGACTTCAGCATTACTCAAGGGTTCTTTTCTTCTCATGAACCCCTTCCTCTCCCAGATGTCCTCAGATATCAGAGGGCTCTACTCAGAACACGTTTGCTTCTGCAGCTGGATAAGCCATAAAAGCTCTGTAAGCTCCTGAGCTCTTCAGCTGCAGAGGTGGCTTCCTATATTCTCCATTAGCAACTTAATAACATCAGATATGGGCCTTATGAGGCCACCTAAGCTTACTTCTTGCAGTGATAGAGTTTGTGACTTCTCCACACCTGAGTGTGGCAATTAAGTTCTAGGGAATAGTGCTGTGGGTTGTTCTCAACCTGCTCAGTGCATCTGTTGACATTTTAATGGTGTGGGTTCATCCTTGGCTGACTGCTGTTCCCTAAATGGGAGTTACCCACTGATCAGAAGTAGAGGGGTCACTACTGCAGCCAATCAAGAACAAAAGCCCCACCAACTGCCCAGATGAGCAATTAGGGGCAACTAGCCAGTAGCGGAAGAGGCCTCCCCTCAATAATGATGATACTTTTAATTTAATCCTCTGGCAGCCCTTGGGCTGTAGTGACTTCTGTGACCTTCATAGAGAGGAGGTCCTCCCCATCCCCATCCCTAAAGCTCTTCTTATACTCCCAGTCGCAGAGCTGGTGCTTTGTAGGTGGTTGGAATTTCCTGTCAAAACTTTTTTCAGTGGAAAATTAGTTTAGGGAAAAATGAATATTCCCCCCCTTCTCTCCCCCCCAAAGATTTTTTGTTGGAAAACTGCAAACCTCAAACTTTTGGCTGAAGTGAAAACCTAAACGTTTTGGGGTTTTTAACAAAAAGTCAACATTTGGGGGGCAGGGGAGGACTCATTCCCCAATGTTATGACCAGCTGATTCTATGAGGCCCAGTGACAGACTAGGACACCACTGGGCTAGGTGCTGTACAAAGACAGAACTAAAAGAAGGTCTCTGCCCCAAAGCGCTTACAATCTAGTGTAGGACAAGAGACAAAAGATGGATACAGCTAGAAGAGGGCACCAGAAAACAATAATTCATTTTTATTTTCTGTTGAAAAGTTTTATAATTCTTATGCAGTTTTAGAACGCCATTTTCAACGGAAGGGCCTTGACTGCATCCCCCAAACTGGTTCTTTTAATTATAGCACCCCCAAATTGTTCACACACAAATTAACATTTGCACAGGCCACATGGGTAACAACATGTGCCTAGGAAACAACTGGCAAGCACACTTACCCAGTCTTTATAGGCAGAGAAGTGGGAGGGAGGTTTGGATGCTAGGGAAGTGTGTTCAAGGTTTGAATCTGACATTTAGATGCCAACATTCGGATAGTGTAGATTTGCTGATAAAAGATACCATTCACTCTCACCTAAACAGGTGTCAAGCCATGCAGGCTGACCCACAGTCCACTGTAGGTCTAAAAACCAGCTAGTGACAGGGCTTTTTGACTTCAATCTGTCCCTGAAGAGACGTCATTTGTTCTGTCCTAGCCAGAATATTGTTTATTTATTTATGAGTGGAAATGGGCTAAATTAGGGGCAGATTGTGTCTGTCCTGCATGTGCCGCAAGGGAGCAGAGACGCTATGAGACGTCTCCTTACTCCCTTAAGCCAGTGCACCATACTACCACTTCCAGTGCATGAGGGGTAGCAGGCTCCTCAGAGCGACTACACCCTCGTGCAGGTGAGCAGGAAGGGATGTGAGGGGCTGGTGAATAGCGGGATCCTTGACTCCATCACACAGTGCACCTGGCGGCCCAGCTACACTGGTGCATCCGGAAGTGGGTACTGCACTGGGTATGGACAATGCCAAGAATTATTGTTCTAAGGGAAAGTACCTACACAATGCTTTCCAACTGCTTCCAAAATTTCAGCGAGTGTCTGATGGAAAACCTGATGATTGCAAGAACAAGGAATTCATTTAAAGGGCCGGATTGTCGTAGGCTTACTTGCAATGAGCAGCACCTTACACCACAAAAAGCCCTTTCACTGTGTAAGTATATCACGGTTTGACCCACAATGAGAAACTGGACTTTAGTCTACGGCTTACATCTCTGGAGGTGTGGCCTGAGGAACCACCCCATTTTGTTCACTCATTAAATATGCGTATGGAAAAGCAACAGCTAGTGGAAAGGTGCAATTTGCACAAGTTTAAGAGAGATAATTGAACTATGATGCTGCAGATGTGTTTGGAAGACATATGCCTTTTCTCCATTCTCAGCTTCACACTTGAATTTTAGGACATCCCCATCTCAGAAGGAAGGTAAAATTTGGGGCTTTATTCTGCCATTGATGTGCCTGCATAACTCCCATTGCCAGAAACTAGAGACATGGATCTGTGCAGGTAGCAGGGTAGACGCCAAAAGGCACACAGGAAATTTATTCATGTAACACTTTCATTCTTTTAGCGTTTGTTTGAGTTTGTCACCAGGGACGGAAGGATAAATTTCTGCCAACTGCTTATAGTGCCTTGCACTGTGGTCTTATCAAGTGTTACATGCTTAACAAGGTTGGGTCTGACAATTACTTGGATGGATGCCCTCTAATGAAAACATATTTGATGAAGGAAATGGTGCTGATGAGTTTTCCTTCTGAGTAACTACAGCACCAAAGCTCTGCCAGCATTCTGTGTTGCTTCAGGTGATAGCTTTTGTATGAGAAACAAACACTCATTACGGCTACTAAAATTCCATTGCATAAGAGGAAATGTTACAGAGGAGAAAAACGAACCCTGCTGTCCCGAGGAGGGCTGGATTAGGCATAGACACTATCCACTCATGCCTAAGGCCCTGCTCCTGGATTCAGGGAATTAAACCAGTATCTGAGCTTTTCTTTCTTTCTTTTTACAAGTAAGTGGCCAGCCCTCAAGAGAAATGATGCAATGATGTCTGCCTGAGTGTGTAGACAGCCTGAAATAGTAGCTTGGAGAGGAGTGAACCACCCCATGCATCTCAGTGGGGGGTGCTAAATCCAAAACCCACTGCTCTGCTCCGCCCTGAGCAGTACTCCAACAGAGAACTGTGTGTGTGACAGGAAGAGAAGAGTGCAGTGGGCCTAGCCCGCCCACCCAAGCAGACTCACCTGGCCATTGGGATAAGTGGTGTGGAAAGCTCTATTGACTTTGTCCTCACCCACAACCACTTCAGATTTGGGACAACTTATACCTTCAAGTCAGTGGCATTGCTATGGGTACCTGCATAGCCCCATAGTATGCCAACATTTTTATGGCTGACTTAGAACAACGCTTCCTCAGCTCTCGTCCCCTAGTGCTCCTCCTCTACTTGCGCTACATTGATGACACCTTCATCATATGGACCCATGGAAAGGAGGCCCTTGAAGAATTCCACCTGGACTTCAACAATTTCCACCCCACCATCAACCTCAGCCTGGACCAGTCCACACAAGAGATCCACTTCCTGGACACTACAGTGCAAATAAGTGATGGTCACATAAACACCACCCTATACCGGAAACCTACTGACCGCTATCGGTACCTACATGCCTCCAGCTTCCATCCAAGACACATCACACGATTCATTGTCTACAGCCAAGCCCTAAGATACAACCGAATTTGCTCCAAACCCTCAGACAGAGACAAACACCTACAAGATCTTTATCAAGCATTCTTAAAACTACAATACCCACCTGGGGAAGTGAGGAAACAGATTGACAGAGCAAGACGGGTACCCAGAAATTACCTACTACAGGACAGGCCCAACAAGGACAATAACAGAACACCACTGGCCATCACATACAGCCCCCAGCTAAAACCTCTCCAGAGCATTATCCACGATCTACAAACTATCCTGGAAAATGATCCCTCACTCTCACAGACCATGGGAGGCAGGCCAGTCCTCGCTTACAGACAATCCCCCAACCTGATGCAAATACTCACCAGCAACTACACACCACACCAAGAAACACCAACCCAGGAACCAATCCCTGTAGCAAACCTCGTTGCCTATTCTGTCCCCATATCTACTCTAGCGTCACCATCAGAGGACCCAACCACATCAGCCACACCCATCAAGGGCTCATTCACCTGCACATCTACTAATGTGATATATGCCATCATGTGCCAGCAATGCCCCTCTGCCATATACATTGGCCAAACCGGACAGTCCCTCCGCAAAAGAATAAATGGACACAAATCGGACATCAGGAATGGTAACATACAAAAGCCAGTACGTGAACACTTCAATCTCCCTGGTCATTCTATTACAGATTTAAAAGTCACTATTATTGAACAAAAAAAACTTCAGAAACAGACTTCAAAGAGAAACAGCAGAACTAAAATTCATTTGCAAATTTAACACCATTAATCTGGGCTTGAATAGGGACTGGGAGTGGCTGGCTCATTACAGAAGCAGCTTTTCCTCTCCTGGAATTGACACCTCCTCATCTATTATTGGGAGTGGACTACATCCACCCTGATTGAATTGGCCCTGTCAACACTGGTTCTCCACTTGCGAGGTAACTCCCTTCTCTCCATGTGTCAGTATATAATGCCTGCATCTGTAACTTTCACTCTATGCATCTGAAGAAGTGAGGTTTTTACCCATGAAAGCTTATGCCCAAATAAATCTGTTAGTCTTTAAGGTGCCAGACTCCTTGTTGTTTTTGGAGCACTGCTGTTACCCATTGCCTCTCCTGGGATAGGAGAAAAAGAATCTCCCTGCTGCTCCAAAGCTAAGGGAGGAAACCTGTTGCTGGTCCTAGGAGAAAGCAGGGGCCCTATGTACTATAATTGTCTCTATCTGTGGGAGGGACCCCCTTGTCACTACCACTGCAAGTGAGAAGCGTAGCCGTAGTGTGGAGGACAGGGCTACGGAAGGCATTATATGGTGGTGGGCTGTAGACTAATCCACGTGGTGCCAAGGGAGGGGAGTGGGGTAGAGAATTTGCTCCATTATGTGCTGATAGAGCCAGTTCACGGTAATGACATTTTGCCGATCAGAGAACAAAGTGCATCATACCCACAACTTGGACATCAGGGGCCAAAAAAAAAAAAAAAAAATTAAATAAAATGTGATGACCACCATTTACTGCAAAGAAATGTTGGGGACGGTGTAATCCCAGCTCTGTGTGACTAGTCAAAAATAGGCTTTCCCTTACTTGCTCCCATGCTCGAAATAAGCGAGCTGTAAAGCAGGACTTGGTGTGAACTGTCTGCAACCAGCAGTTAATCTGGATTCCTGCTTTACTGCACACCTTTTAAAATATTTTAAAGAGAAAAAATGTACAGTGACTGTTAAGAGGTTGAGACCTATTGCAGCCAGTGGGATTGGCGCGCCATTGGGTTCAGTCAAGAAATCACTGGAAGTCAGTGAGCATAATTTTTAGCTCCTGTGTGGGGTTATCAAAAATGTTCAGCATTGGTCTAGTTCTGCTTCCACTGAAGACCCTGGTAAAATTCAAATGGACTTTAATGGGAACAGAGGTAGGTCAATGTTAGGCACTTTTGAAAATCTCATCCTAAATCTGAAGTTCTCTGTCTTTGACAAGCTAATGTCAAACTAATATTGATCAGTGTGTGTCTCTTTATTGATCTCAGCTTCCTTTTATTGACTCACAAATAAGCAGTCTCCTTATTCTAAACTATTAGAATTGCCCAACTATCACCACTCTCATGCGTTTCCTGTGTCAGGATTATTCACCATACACGGTTCTTGTCACATTAGCATCTTTAATAGATTATGCCTCTAGCTCCTTGAATCTAGATGGATCCCAAAGCAATTTAAATATAACCATAGACAAGAATCACTTCACCCGCTATTGAAATGCAACCAACTTTGAGATGGAAGAAGGCAACAGTTCAGCAGCACTCAGCAAAGCTGCACATCAGTTTTGGGCCCTGTGGTGGGGCGAAGACTCACCGGCACCGCGCCTCCTGCTGGCCGTCCTGGGAATTAGCTCTTCCAGCCTGGAGCACCCTCTGCAGACCAGTGTCTCACCTGCCACTGGCCCCCATGTCCCTCCCAGACCCCAGTGCCCTTTACTTTAGGGTTCTGCCTCCTGCAGTACCCCCACACACCAGGTCTCCCCACCCCAGGGAACCCCCAACCCTCTATCTCCACCTTGCCTCAGTGGCTACTGCCAGTCACCATCTAGCCCCCACTCCCTGGGGCAGATGGCAGCCTGTAAACCACTCATCATTGGGAAGGGGGGTTGGACCAGCTGCCTCTGCCTATCTCTGGGCTGCCCCTCTGCAGCCCCAGTACCTTTTGTGGGCCCTTAACTAGGCCTGCAGCCTTGGGGATTGCTAGGCTGGAGCTCCTCAGCACTGCTCCACCTCAGATACTCTTCTCAGCTCCTTCTCTCTCTGCAGCTAGAGAGAGAGCCCTTCAGCCTCTGGCCCTCAGACCTCTTATAGGGCCAGCTGTGGCCTGATTGGGGCGTGGCCCCAGCTGTGGCTGGTTCTCCAATCAGCCTAGCCTTTTCCAGCCACAGCCGTCTCCAAGGCTGCTTTAACCCCTTCAAGGGCCGGAGCAGGGTGACCACCCCGCTACAGGCCCTGATTCAGGAAAGCACCTGTTTAAGTCCGGCTCTGCGCAGGACAGCATTTGTGCACATGGTTAGCACTGATTTCAGTGGGACTTAGGCACACGTTGGAAGTTAAGCATATGCTTTCCTGAATTAGGATGCTTTGCGGAATGGACCTGAGATTAGCAGGGAAGAATAACTCCAACTGAAACTACAGGGCAGTGAGCTGCTGGGGTCTCAGCAGCCCAGAGAAGAACCAGTGCGATGCCAGAGTCTGTTTCAGGCCCTTGCCTCAGAGCACAATTCATTAATTTCCTAAAGGTTCAAAACCCAGATTGCATGAGAAACACAAACCCAAAGTGATTCCCCAACCAACAAGGGCTGCAGACCCAAGGGCTTTTCTCCAGCCCCACTCAGCCCCCAGAAATAGGACACACCCTTAACTGAAGTCCCCTACTGAGTCATGCTAAGCAAGTATCCTTAACTCTTTCTTGGCTCCTTTACCTTGTTACAAAGGGAAACATCTGTTTGGCAGGCAGAAAGTAATTAATCCATTTATTATTTGGCTAGGACAAAGGGTTAAAAACACCTATCTGTGAAAAATACCTGGGACTTTAATGAAGATCTGGGCCTTAAGTCATCTCGTCTAAAAAGTGATACTTTCATCAGCCTCCTAATATGTATATGTACAACCAAAGAATGTACCACAGACCATCATGCTGGAGAAATGCTTCTGTTCTGATTCAGAGGGAAGAGTGCCACCTATTGAATCAGCAGTGTCCCTTCTTGCGGGCCCTTCTTTGAAGATCTCCCATCCAAGTATTGACCCTACACACCCTATTTAGCCTCTGGGATCTGATAAAATCACAGCCTCAGGAGATTTTTATCAGTGTGACCCATGCAAAATAAAGCTGAATTCCCTTCTCCAATCAGTGCATCAAGGGAAGGTATGCTTTCAGAAAGCACTTTCACTGTAAACTGTGCCAACTGGATCCAATTAGTTGTGGAAAAAACTTTTGGTAGCTGCCACATGGTATTATTGTAGAATATTATTCTGTCAACTTCTGCAGCTATTTTCTTTAGCATTAACAGAGTCAAATACTATTTTATTTATTTCCTTAAATATACCTCTTTTAATTACCTACCCACCTTTACATTGTCTTTGAAAATGTTCCCTTGGGATCTGGAATTTTACTTTGAGCAAGATCATCACTGCCCCCGTCCAGCTCCATCCCACATGGCTGAGTGGTTCTTTTAATTTTCTTGACAATTGTGTCATGGCAGAGGGGAGGGGAAGCTTCTATTCTGCCAGGTATATTTCAAAAGATTTGTCTATTCCAAGAGAAATTCTCTTGAGAAAGTCCTTGTGAGTCTTTCAATATCTGGGGTTTTTCTTAAGGCCACAACTCCTAGAGTCATCTGCATATGTGACAATCTCAGCTTTCATTTTGTTAAAACGTTTCGGGCCCTAATGGTTGCACAGGAAAGCTTAAAAAATGAGACCCACTCATGCACCTTAAAGTTTCAGAAATCAGAAAGCAAAGGACCCAAAATATAATATTTTTAAAAATATCTCATGATTTTTAAGCCAATCTCATGATTGGTAGGGGCCTGACTCAGGACTGTTAAATGCTTCGTGTTGTCGAAAGGGCTATACATAATAGCAGTGCCCTCAGCCCTATCATTACAGATCAGAATGGAAGCATCTGAGGAATCTATGCCAAAATTATCAGAATAAAGACATTTAAAAAATGTGAGCTCTACCTACAGTGCAAATGGCTACCTCTGGGACTGTACTTACAGGTGCACATTGGCAGAGATTTAAACTACTAACATTTTTGCCTGTAAACTACTGCAAAAGTCAAATCGCTTCGGGAGGTAAAGGAACCATTATTTGAAGAGCTCCCTAGCTCTGCAGTAAAGATGAACTACACAATGGGAACGAAAGCGAAATCTTACAGACATAAGTCAGCCCAAAGAGGGTAGATAGGAAATAAAGGTTGATATGACTGAACTGTAGCCTTCATGCACAGCAACACAGTGTGAAATACTTCAAGATATAAATCAAATAATACAATAACAATAAAATGATAACCATTTAATAAAGAGCAGCCTCCGGGAATGTGTGTTTACATGTTTACATAGTGTAGTAGAACACCCAACACACAGTATTGACACTCTCCTGCCATACATGCAATAAACTGGCAGGGGGCGCTACAACTTCACAGTTTCCAGGGTCTGTAGCCCTTCTGCCAGCGTTGTGCTACTCTAGGGATTTAGCCTTGTGGTGTCTGTCACTGTGAAAAAGGACATTTAGAATAAACGAAATGTGCTTTGTATTGCTAGCAGAAATGGCACAGTGGAAGGCATACTGGGTTGGGGGTCCGTCAGGAACACGAAAAGCCCAACTTTCTGTGGCACTATTTTAATTGGAGCACTGTTGCATTAAACAACTTTTTGACATTTGTGATAAAAAAAAATCAGTCAATAGATTATGCCTGGGAATATCATGTGAGGACGCATACCGCAGTTGTAATGATTGTTTTGATCTTGGTAAATCAATGTAATAAAATACTCCAACAATATAGCTTTCCTTCTTTCTTTCTTTCTTTCTTTCTTTCTTTCTTTCTTTCTTTCTTTCTCCAATCAAACTTCTGTAACCATTTAATCTAATATGAGGCGTTAGCTAAATATCAGTTTGCTGAGCAAGGGCCCGATCCGGCTCCCATTGACGTTAATGGGAATTTTGCCACGGACTTCAGTGGGAGCAGGATTGGGTCCCAAATGAGTCTGGTTTGACTGAAATCCAAAGCCCTCTGCCGACCGAAGAAAGACCCCTGACCTTTGTTATTTATGTTAATGACGAGCATTCTCGAATGATTAGCCTGGCCCGATCCTGCAGTCCTGACTCCGGCAAAACTCCCAACATGGACTATCCTGGCAGATTCGCTTGAGTGAAAAAACACATTAGGATCAAGTCCTGTGCCACTACAGAGCAGAGGGGGATAAACTCGTTCTGGGATGTGACATTCCTGTACCTTCACTGCTTGATCCACGACGCCAATAACGACTGAGGTCTTGTTGCTTTTTTCCTCTATGGAAAATGACCTGGGCTGGCTTTTGCTCTGTTCAATAGTTTCTGAGCATTCGGGTGTGATAAACGTGTAAATTATTGGAGGACAACAAATACTGCCACCAACGAGTGGTTCATCACATGCTGGCAGTAGGGCTGCCAGATCTCACCCTCATTGTGTGCAGTGCTGTGGTAGCTGTGTTTGTCCCAGGATATTAGAAAGCCAAGGCGCGGGAGCTGATATCTGTTATTGGACCAACTTCTGCTGGCGAGAGAGACAAGCTTTCGAGCTACACAGAGCTCCTCTATACCTCGCCAACCTTGTCTCTCTAAGATCTTTCTGCCTTGGGAGCATGACACATCCCTGCTATTAACAGGCTCCGCTCGGAAGGGTGTGGGACAGCTGGGAAGGGGACGCACCAAAGCTATCTGGAAATAGCAGAACCCCCCCGAGAAGGAGCTGCAATGGCATGTTTTCCAAAAGTAGGAAGTGACATAAAAATGGCACTGCTGATGGTAAAATTAGATACAAATGTTGACTGGTCATGTACAGTGAAGCCAACGATACACGAGAAAACACACACACAGCAAAGACTCTTCTAAGGACAAACTTCCCATTCTCCCTCTCCCTTTATTCCTTGTGGACCAGATCCAGGAGCCCTGGAAGTCAACGGGAGTTTTGCCTGTCTAAGGAATGCAGGATCTGACCCTTTATATTTCTCTTACTTTATCCATCACTTTGTGTGTGTGTGTGTGTATGTGTGTGTGTGTGTGTGTGTGTGTGTGTCTGGGATTCAGGAGAGATGGCCAAACTCCGGGACTCTCACCTCTCCACTTAACTGAGAATGCTGAATGGCTTTCTGCCCCCCCCCTTCTTCTATAGAGTCCAGCAATTTAGCAAGTTCACCAAGCTGTGTCATGCTTCATGACTAATTCACATATTTAAATGTGAACGGTCAAAGCTGGACTATTTGATGCCAGCCAAGCGCATTTATCAGGTCAGAAAGCTCACAATGGTGGGAGGCAGTGTGTGTATGTCTGTGTGTGCGTGCGTGTGTGTATTTGTGTGATATAAGGGTTGTTTAATTCTGTTCAACTATTTCCAAAATCAGGACTAACAAAATTACAAAGTATTTTTGAAGCTTCCCAGAGCAAAGCCCCATTCGCCCACCCTAAATTGTGCCTATAATTTGGGCTTCATGGAATTAATCTGATCAATTACAGCCGTTTTCACGTGGCTGAGCAGTTTCAAAGATGCCACATTTTATTATCTGCTGACCCCCTGACATTGCAGGTGCAGATTTAATGGTGGAAAAGTTAAATGAGCCAAATGAACTTCTATCTCCAGACTAGCCACTGATATTACCACACAGGAGAGAAGGGGAGTTGAAGGAATACTGGCTCCATTTATGTGAGATATTAAAGCGCTTGGCTATGCTCACAGAAAGTCTGCATCGGCGGGGCTGCTGGGAGGGAAACAATCTTGAGAAAGCCTT
>NC_048298.1:301853844-302032999 GCF_013100865.1 Trachemys scripta elegans
ACGTAACTATTACTCCCCCCCATTTTACAGGTCTGTAAACTGAGGCATAAAGAGATTTAGAGATCCACTTTTCAAACTTGAGTACCTAAAGATAGATACTAAAATCTTGGGGATGCCTCTGGGTTTGGGAGGGATGGGATAGGCAATGAATAAACATGCAATAATAATAATAATCAATCATTATCATACTTTTAAATCAGCTTTAGATGCCCAAAATTAAGCACCTGTGTCTAAAAAATGGGTTCTAAATAACTTGATCAAAGTCAGGCAGCAAAACAATAGTGGAGCCAGGAATAGAACCGCGCAGTTCTGATGCCCTCCTTAAGTGAACAATCTTTTTTCACTGCGTTGTTGCAAGGTTTGGCAGGACTTACACATTGCCACCAGCTTCCATAACCTTCTCCAACTCTCAGACATCTAGGACTTCATTTGCTGTGCAAACTCCAAACCAGTGGCTCTCAACCTTTCCAGACTACTGTACCCCTTTCAGGAGTCTGATTTGTCTTGTGTTCCCCCCAAGTTTTATCACTTAAAAACTACTTGTTTACAAAATCAGACATATAAATACAAGAGTGTCACAGCAAGCTATTACTGAAAATGGCTTCCTTTCTCATTTTCCCCATATAATTATAAAATTAATCAATTTGGATATAAATATTGTACTTACATGTATAGTATACAGAGCAGTACAAACAAGTCATTGTCTGTATGAAATTTTAGTTTGTACTGACTTCATTAGTACGTTTTATGTAGCCTGTTAAACTAGGCAAATATCTAGATGAGTTGATGTATGCCCTGGAAGACATCTATGTACACAGGGGTACATGTACCCCTGGTTGAGAACCACAGCTCCAAGCCATCTGCTTTGGAGCCAAATGATCTTCTTGTCTCCAGAGCAGGGTTGTATATTGCCCTTGGACTGTTCATGCACTTCCTTAACAACAGCACTTTTCAGCATGGTTTAAAGACAGTATATGGCCATTACAATGTGCATACTTTTTATAGGAACTTACAGAAGGCTCCATGTCAAATACTTGATCCAACTGTAGTCTGTTCTCCTGCATACAGAGCCGCATTCTCAGTCCAGCTCTTTTAGCTAGGATAGGCACTGCAGAGATACAGTCTTCCCCCCACCCTCCAGGCTCAGAGCAACTGCAGAACCACTCTACAAAGATTACTTTAGCCCACTGTATGACATAGTTGGAGCACCTGCATTTGAGGCAGAGTCAGAGGCCTGCCCCCATTTCTAGAGGCCTGCTCCCACCCTGTAATCACGGCTTCTGGGCGCTGCCTTACAGGGCCCTAGCACCCAGCACAGAGGGACCTCTGTCAGTGTGACTTCTCCAGCTGTGGCTATGGGGCTGGATTTGACCCAAAGCAACAGCTGATCTCAAAACGGCAGTTGGTTTGGCCAAAATGCTTATTCCTATTCAGAGCCGGAGAAACCCTGCAAACAATTCTGTGTGATGATTCATTAGAATTTGTAAGTGCATTTTCCTTTGTCTGTAGCCACACCCCTTTGTGGTTCCTTACAGGGCATAGTCTAGTGAACCAATTTAATGGCAAAAGTGTCCACAGAACAGCAACCACTTAAACCAGTATGTCAGCATAGCCACTGAACACAAATTTAGAATTCAGAGTCTTGGGTATTCACACCAGAAAACTGATGCAAAAAATAATGCTTATCCAATTAGGGAACAGAAACATACCATTGATTATTAATAATTGTTAATTATTAATTATCATTACAGTACTGCTTAGGGGCCCTAGTGATGGCCCAGGACCCAGTTGTGCTAGGCACTGTACCAACACAGAACAAAAAGTGGGTTCTAAATGACTTGATCAAAGTCAGGCAGCAAAACAATAGTGGAGCCAGGAATAGAACCAACACAGAACAAAAGTGTGCCAAAGAGCTTATAATGTAAGTATGAAACGAGAGACAACAATAGACAGATGGGGGAGTATTAGGAAATGATAAGACTATATTGCTCAGATGATAGGCTGTGGCTTCTGCACACCAGTGTCCTAACCACAGCCAAGTCTTTTTGTAGGCATCCCAGCAAAGGATTGTTTTGAAGAGATTTATGAAGGAGAATAATGTGTCAGTTTTGCCAAATTTTACAGGGAGTTCCTCCGAAGTGTCCTGCGTAGCATGGGAGAAAGCACAAAGACGTGCGTTTGGAAATAGCAAATGGGCAATGGAGGCACAAAAGTAACAGGGGTGCAGAGTGGCTTAGTGGATTGGGACCTGGCCTGGCCTGTGAGTCAGGTGACTGGGGTTCTATTGGTGTCTCTGCTACTGGCCCACCGGTGACTTTGGGCAAATACAGTAGAACCTCAGGGTTACTGACTGGTCACCCATTCTGAACTGGATGTACACAGACAGGCAGCAGAAATTAAAAAAGGAAATACAATACTGTGCTAAATGTAACCTACTAAAGAAATAAATAAAGGAGGCTTTTACATTTTTTTTGACAAGGTAAGGAAACTGTTCCTGCACTTGTTTCATTTAAATTAAGATGGTTAAAAGCAGCATTTTTTCTTCTGCGTAGTAAAGTTTGAAAGCTGTGTTAAATCAATGTTCACTTGTAAACTTTTGAAAGAACAACCATAACATTTTGTTCAGAGTTATGAACAACCTCCATTCCTGAGGTGTTTGTAACTCTGAGTTTCTACTGTACCATTATATTCCTTCACCTCAGTTTCCCCCCTCTGTAAAATGGGAACCATGCTATTGATGTCCTTTGTAAAGCACTTTGAGAAGAAAAGTGCATTATAAAGAGCTAGCTATTATTATTACCATGGGCCCATTGGAGGCAGGAGTTGACATCTATGCATCTAGTTAAAACAGCTTGAATTTTGAACAGTGAAGATCAACCACCCTCAACAATGCTCACAATAAAAAGTTGGCAAGCAATTTCCAGGCTAGAATGTGGTTGTCCAAAATACTGATTAAATCATTTCAAACAAAGAGCAAATCTAAATCGCAGTTTGCTTACAGGAAACTTGTTGACAGAAAAAGGGATTGAATTCTGCCAGAGCTACAAATAATGGGTCCTTTAGAACAGCACGTGGATTTGTGGCATTCCTTTCATGGCCTTTGTGTTTGGGTTTCAGTTACTCAAATGGCCTCCATCCATATTGCCTCAAGAAGAGATTGCATCAGATCTCGGGGTAAGCATCATCAGGCCAGCACCATACTTAGATGCCAGACCTTCAAGGAAAGCTCAACATGTTGCACTAAGCTGTGAGGGAGCCAGATTCTGTCACCCTCACTCACCTTACTCTGTGTGGAATCCTATTGACTTAAGTGGGATTCCTCATGGAGTAAGGGAATATGCAACATGAGTAAGGGTGTCAGAATCAGGCCCTGATACTTTATCTTGGGGTGGGGAGGATGTGAAGGTTCTTCTATTTTTCAATCAAGTTAGCTCAGTGGTATTAGCTTAGAACAATTGGAACATTCCCTTAACGCCCAACTAGGCTACATCTTCTCTGCAAAAAGAGGTGGGCTTTCACATCAAAATAGCAAACTCAAGATAGCTAACTCAATGTAAAATCCTAGCGCTGACAAGACACAGGTAGTTTTGACTTGGATGTAACTTCTTTTCATATGTAGACATCAGAGTTTGACGTCCAGGTTCCATAACCAGAAGATGGCCTCTGTATCAAAGGAGGCTAAGTGTTGTAGATCACCCTCCATATGTCAGGTTGGGTGCTCTTCTATCACATGAGTTATTGTCCGCAATGCTGCCCCACAATCACAGTGTGGTGAGGAAACCAGGCCCATCCCGTGCATAGTTGCAATAACTCTTTGAGTCTGGTCCAGGATTTACCATCAAGTGAACAAGGAGGCAGTGCAGTGATGGCCTCCTGAATGTATTTAGTGTTTCCCATCGATACTTCCACTCTATAAGAACATAGCTTTTACCTTCCTCGCAGTGCTAATCATCTGTGCATGGTAAAGGGCCAGTAGAGCTCTTGTCCAGGAGTGCAGGAGCTACGGTAGCAAAAGTGGTGTTGAGGGATCAGCTGTCCACAGGAGTGAGAGTCCTCCCCTGAATATCAAGTTGGTGCAGCATACCGTTCTGTGTCTGAGAATGGGGCAGCAGCTATCCAGAGATGTAAGAGGTTAGTTTCATCTGTCACTGGCAGACTTAACAGCAATGGTATCTTGTCGAAGGTCTGGCAGAGCTATGTGCACTAGCACATGCAGAGTGGAGGTTGGTGTATACTTGAAGCAGTCCCTAATAATACGCATGGCCAAATTCAGCTCCATGTTGACAAGCTGAGTGTGGTGGCTGCTCCCCAGACCTCAGAGAGGTAGTCAGCGGGAGCAAACACCAGGGCCAATACAGATGTACAAAGCATGGAAGAGTCTGCTTCCCAGGAAGTTCCCAATAGTTTTCGTGTCAAGGACATATAGAAAGAAATCTTAGTTTTCAGGTGCTCCAGACAAGGCTGGTATATCAGGCTAAGGTTCAGTTTTAATATGTGACAGCTGGATGGAATGGCAGTACCAGTCCTTGGACACTGGCAAAATGATTGTGTAGATGGAAAATAGTTGCCTCTATCTCGGTTTCATTGAGAATTAACCTCCACTGTTAGAAATAAGTGGTCAAAGCATCCATGTCTTGGCTGAGATTCTCTTCAATCCTATGGAAATAGTTTCATGAGTCAGCAGCACAGATGTCAACAGTGTACACATACTTCTCAGCCTGCATTTCAGGAAGGTCATATGTGTATATAAAGAACAAAAAGGAAGCCAAAACTGACCCTTGTGGAAGGCCATTATGAAGACATTGAAGATTTTTCTCTCTGACTTACAGGATGAAGCTTTGGTTACTAATCATTTCTCGGATGCATTTCACCATAAGCCTACAAGAAGTAGCAGCTTGGAAGGCATTCTGGCTTGCCACACAGAATGGTAGGCTGCCACCAGGTGAATAGGGACTGCACCAACTTTATCCCCTGACTCAAATGTGTTTTCTATGTCTTGAGTCAGACAACTTGGGGAGTTGGGGAACAAGTCTACTACCATCACGTGGTGCCTCCACCCATAGCAAAAGTGAAGATAGAGTAAATTAAATGCAGAATCAGAGCTTGAAGTAGGTGGTTGAGGTAATCCCACACCCCACATTGGGCACCAACTAGCTACACTGAGGTAAAAAAACCCCACATGTGCCTGGTCTCCACTAGGACAGCACTTCTCAAACTAGGGTCCGCAGACCCCTGGGGATCCACAAGAGTACTCCAGGGGGTCCATGGGCCCCACTGATCAACTCCTCCCCCTCCCTCAATACCTTCCCCTCCCTCCCAGCATCAGCAAGCCGGGGAACAGCTGTTCAGCGACATGCAGGAGGCGCTGGGAGGGAGAGGGAGGAGCGGGGACGGGGTATGCTTGGGGGAGGGAGGTGGAAAGAGGTGGGGAAGAGCAGGGGCAAGGGTCGAGTGAGGGCAGAAAGAGGAGGGGCAGGCATGGAGCAGGGAAAGGGGTGGAGTGGGGGCAGGGCCTGGGGCTGAGCAAGGGGCTTGGGGGTCCGTGAAAAATTTTAAATAAAAAATGGGGGTCCTCGGGTTGCTAAAGTTTGAGAACCACTGCTCTAGGATATTACATCCCAATATCTACCTCAAAATGTAAAAACCTTTTCTGAAGTGAAGATAAACACCTTTTCAGTTAGCTGCTCATGTTATAGCAGTTGTAGCCTCTCCCAAGCTGCATCACGAACAGTTGACCCAGCTGAAAAGATGTGAAATGCTCTCTGCATGGGCGTTAAGGGGGATTTCTGCTCATGTTAAGCTAATTCAATGAAATGAATGTGAATGAAAAAGCACCTCTTCCCCCCCATGGCCTTAGGCCATGTCTACACTAGAAAAAAAGGCGAAGTTCTTATCGTGTTAGTTAACACATGTTAACCAACATGTTAAAATCCTAGTGAAGACATGATAGTTAAACCTATAAAACCCAGGGTTTCTCTTGACCATGTACCATGTTAAAACTACAAATACCTTGACTTCGTTAGGATTTTGCTAGTTAATATGTGTTAGTGAACATGTTAAAATTCACCTTTTTTCTTGGGATAGAAAAGGCGTTAGTGTTTAGGTGGCTGCCATTCTTCTTACCTGTTGAGTGTGCACTGACTTGGAAGGAGCTCATGGAATTTTTTTCAATAGTTGATGAAAATGGGGGGGAAATATCAACACAAAATTCACACATACACTCAGACACGGACGTGCACACACAATAACCCCATTTTCCAACCTGCTCAGTTCGTGGATAATATGGATGAAGGTGCTTTTTTTTTTTTTTTTTTTTTTTTTCAGACGAGTCATTAACCAAAATCTTGCCATTTGTGGCCATTAAAGATCCCTTGGTGCTGTTGCAAGGGTAGAGACGATTACCCCAGTATTCTGGACAAATTCCAGGGCTGGTAATTATATTCAACTTGCCTAAATTCCTACCGTAATTGCACTTTTGGCAGTGTGGTCCTAAATTGTTGTAGAGTGTTGCATTCATGTTCTACCCCAGAAAAGGCCGCATTTCAGTACGAATGAAGCGTTTCCTGTTCCGGGGTTTGCAAAGTGTGTAAACACTTTGATATGCTTCAGAATGAAAGGTGTTATGTTAGATAGCGTATGCTGATAATCAGATAGAGGTCTCTGATCCAGGGCAGCTGCACTCAGCATAGCTGGGGGTGGGCACGTGAATGGAATTAGGTCAGTTTTATGAATCCCTTCTTTCCTAGTCTTGGGATTGGGGACTGGGGTGGTCTCTGGTGTAAGTTTAAGCCACTACAGGGCAGCTCACACTTACATTTAGCTGCATATGGCCCAAAGGACTGTTGTGACAGCCAGTGGTTAATGGGGAAGAGAGGTTCCCTGGCCATACCTTCTTTCCTACAGCTACAGCCCGTACGCCAGGGGTTGATAGCAATAATGGAGTAAGGATGACAACCCTATGCCATCCCCAGATTCCCCCATCCTCCTCCTGCCAGTAAACCTGGTTTCAAGGCTGCTTTGCACTGCTGGAGTGGCTCTAAGCAGCCATGAGCAGCCCATAGAGCCAGTCATAAGACACCATGGACAAGCAAATGCATCCTGCTTTTACAACATGAGAGAGGTCTGGAGAATTTCATAGTGTTTGCATGCTGCTCAGGGATGCTAAAGGCTCTTTTGGTGTGCTCTTGTTTGTGAAATGTCTCTTTTGGAGTGTGCTGTGATGTTACTTTAAAGAGTTTACTAAACAATTTGTATCACTTACAAATAAGTAAAAGGCTTCCCTTCCCCTGGTTGATTTTAATGCATGCTGCGCTATAGAGCACTTCCATAATGATTTTTGGAAGACATTTGCATCAGTCTCCACTGTTTCTAATACTTTCTTGATGCTTCTGAAATAAAGCAAGCATCTTCCTATTAAAGCAGGGAGTTCCAGACTTGGTACTGTCCTATGTACACCTTCCCTCGCCCCATTGGAAATTAAATTCCAGGTCAAATAGATTTCTCAATCATTTTCAAGTCCTGAACTCCTCACCTTTGGAAGACATCTTCACGTGTGTGCACTACAAAGTAATGCTAGTGTCAAGCTATCTGGAGTGACTCAGTGGCATGAGTACCAACCTCAGGGCAGACTGCGAAGAAGCAGGGCACCAACCCCAAACTGGTTGTGAGTTCGATATAGAGATTTCACCAACCAAGTGTCAAGTGTGAATTCCTCAGGCACTGTAACAGCCTAACCATGGAATCACAGCCAGACTCTGATCTATCTTACCACCCAGGCAAACTTTTCTTTGTGATAGATGGTCCCTTACACCAAGTATCACAACAATATTCAGGTTACTCCCAGTCCCAAAGGACCTGTCACTTACCCCAGGTCAATTACACTTTAGATCTCACACCAAAGACAATACTTGAGGCCAATCATATAACAAATGAACTAAAGATTTATGAACTAAGGAAAAGCAATAAGAGAGTTATTTACAAGGTTAAAGCAGGTGACCATACACACAAATGAGTTACAGTCTGAGGGCAAGTCTACACTTTTAACCTGCATGAGTGCAGCTGCACCAATGCAACTGTGCCACTATAGCACTTTAATGAAGATGCTCTAAGCCTATGGGAGACAGCTCTCCTGTCCCTTAGTTAATCCACCTCCCCAAGGGGCAGTAGCTATGTCGAGAGAAGCTCTCCCATCAACATTTCACTGTCTACATGGTGGGTTAGGTTGGTATAACTGCATCTCTCAGGATTTTTCAAACCCTTGAGTGACATAGTTATACTGATATAGGTCTGTAGTGAAGACTAGACCTTAGGTTCCGAAAGGTAATGGAGGCTGCTGTAATATGCAAGTGGTATATGTCCTCTAGAGCTAACCCAGGCTAACCAGCCAGGGATCCCTTGTTTATGCTTAGAAATCTTGCCCTCTCAAAGTCCAAGCAGCGTAGCGATACAGTTTCTTCCTATCAGGGATCTTTATTCCCTTCCCCCAGAGTTCAAGCTGATGGGACAAGTCACCAGGCATGTCTTCTTTCCAAGAGTGTGAAGGGGAGAAATCAACAAAGTCTTTTGTCCTCTGATGTTCCACAATGGTTTGTCTGGTGTCTATGGGCCGTCTTTTGTTGGGCAGGAGATAACACCTCCTGTTGGCAAACTAGTGTTTCACACTTGGCAATGCTTCTCTCCTGACTGGTGGGTTTACAGTTTCAGAGCAAGCACTTAACTATTCCCTTATGTAGCGGGGTGGTCACCTGCTCCTGCCCTGAGGGGTATAAAAACAGCCCTGGGAGAGGGCTGTTACAGGGGAAACCAGCTACTAGACTGATTGGGGAAGCAGCCACAGCTGGGCCATGCCCCAATCAGACCTCAGCTGGCCCTATATAAGAGGCTGGGAGCCAGGAGCTCATCAGTCTCTCTCTAGCTGTACAGAGAGATGGACCAGGCTGCAGGGACCTGAGCAGAGTACCTGAGTGGAGCAGGGCTGGGGAAAGGGAGAGGAGCTGGGGAGCTCCAGCCTGGAAAGCCCCAGGCTGCGGCCTAGCAGAAGGCCAATGGGTACTGGGAGTTGCAGAGGGCAGCACGGGGTAGGCAAAGGCAGCAGGTCCAAACCCAACCTTGCCGGTGATGAGTAGGCTGATACTGCAGTCTGCCCCAGGACATACACATTTTAATTTCTTTGGACCCAATGTTTTAGCCATAGATTGTTTCTTCCTGTTATAATGGTGACCATAATAGCTATGCTGGGTCTATGTTAAGCCTGTTAAATAAATGATGAGGAAGACATTTCAGATTTGGACTGCAGATATAGAAATCCCACCCATTGGAGGGTCTGCAAATACAGACTACCAAGACAAAGAGTGGAATTGGTTATAAATTCCTATGTCCTCTTACTGTTCAGAGATCTGCTGAAACTTGGCATTTGGCACATGGATCTACAAAAGAGGAGAATTCCCTATGTTTGACATGGCAAAACAACCTTGTAAAGCCCCACAGGCTAGGCCTGTCCTATTCTGGTGCATGTGCAGTCTCCGATTGCAAGGCGCAGCCATCTGGCAGATTTGGGGGCCAGATTTTTATCGATATTTAGGTGTTGCTGTGCTCACTTAGGAACCTAAATGCCATCAACTGTCTGTGGAATTTGGGCTCCTATGTGCCTAAATCACATTTAAAATGAGATTTAGTCTCTCAAATCAGTTAGGCATTGCAATGCTGAGCACAGCAACACCTAAATATCGATCAAAATCTGGGCCCTGGGTACTATTGGTAATAATAATTCATAGAAGAGAGCTGTGCTGTCAAGCTGTCAATCATTTCTACAAGAGATTGTGCAGGGGGAATATAGGGATGAGCGCACCAGGTTCAGGATGGCAGGAGTTGGTGAGCTATGTATAGATTGAAAAATACACGTCAATATCTAGCCAGTACTATACAATAAAACTCATTAAAGATAGAATTTTTTTTTTAAAGACACTGCCTATAAACAATTACCAGCTGGGGTGAATGCTTCAAATCAGCAAAATGACTGTTTATATATGGGAAAATGTATAGTTTACACTATAAATGAAATGATTACAACTGTACTTGAAAACAAATCATTAATACAAGTAATACAAACAGTTGCTGGCTATCAAGCTGAAGGCCTGATTCTCCAAACCCTGGCTCACACAAATAGATATTTCTCACAGGAGTAGTCCCATTGCCTTCAATGGGACAGTTCCCATGAGAAAGGATTACTCAGATAAGGAAAGATTTGCAGGATCAGGTCCTCCCAGGTTTGCCTAAGAATGGAGAGTTCACTTTGCTCCAGGAAGGAACCGTCTTTGCAAGCAATGAAAAACTTTAATTGCTTATAATATAGTTAATTCATTTCAAATGTGAAATCAAAATAATGTTGACAGTTTATAACTGATTACTGAATTTCATGTCTATTTTCATGTCACTATACATCATCATCTAATGTATTGTTGCATAGTATTCAATTGTTTCATTTTATATGGCTGTCCAATGCATTAGCCCAGTTTGTTTTATATGTTTGGCTCTCCAGAGGATAGATGTGGAAATGAGTCTTGGATCCTACTGGACTACTGAGTTGCTCATTGAAACTTAAAAATCCAGATGAAAATGGATTGAAAATGGATGAAGCCGATCTGGCTAGAGTTACCATGACAATCAACTTGTTTACTGCTTCAAGGTACTGTGTAAACACTGTTGGCATGCTCATTTGCATAGCAATATCCAGAATGTGTTTTCAAGTCTACTGTATTTGAATTCTGCAAACAAAACAAAAGGTTTTGTTACACATATGGTAGCAAAAAAAGCTTTATTTTGTGTAGCCTGGGTCACACTAATTGTAACCCAAAATGTTTTACAGAATAATAAAAAAAAAAAAGCTCTAGGGGGTGGTTAATACAATATATGTTTTGGGTGGGGAGAAGAGCATAAAGACGTTGCATGGTGAAAAATCGAAAGAAGCCTTAAGCTCCATTCTGGCAAAGCACTTAAGCATGTGCTTAACTTTAAGCACATGAATAATCCCATTGAAATACAGCCTTAGTCATACAAATCATTTAAAAAGGCAGAGGGAAATTAAGAGACATAGGCAAGAGAGAAAATATATTCTTTCAAATGAGATATGAAAAGAGATGGTGAGTCAATAAGGCATCAGAAGTCTGCTTTAGATGGCAGGAGCCACAGAGGAAAAGGGTGTCACATCCACAGGGTGAGACTGTAGACAGAAGGCACCTACTGGGTAAGAAGAACAAGTGAGGACTGAGATGGGGCGGGGATGTGGGATCATCCATAGAGGGCTTTATAAACAAGCAGCCCAATTACACTGTCAATTGTCAGTACACAATTGTGTACACTGAAGTGAGTGTAGCTCTGCTGTACTCCGGGCAGCTCTGCTGATTTAAACAAGCCGATGACTTGACCCATTGATTTCACTAGGAGCTGAGCATTCATGGCCCAAGAAGGTCCATTTAGAAATGGATCTGGAAATTAATTGGATGACGGGGAAAAATTTGAGGGGGGGACCCCACGGGTTCCTTGTGTGAGAAAGTGGCCAACAATATGTTGGAGACTGGAGAGCTAGGATTTGAGGAAGTAATTGAGGAGAATATTTCACTAATCAGGGCAAGAGGAGTAGATGACATGGATGAAGAGCTCAGCAGAGGCAAAAGCAAAGCAGTGGTGTATATGGGCAGTGTTCGGGAGAAGCACTAAGCATATTTAGAGTTATACAAGACGTAATAGGAGAAGAAAGATAGTTCAGATTCAAGCATGATTCCAAAGTTATAAACAGTTGGATGGTTGGAATCAGAGGCAGAAGAGATTAAATAGGGTACTTGGAATCTACTTATGCCCAAGAGAAACATTTTGGTCTCTGAGAAACTTAGTTGGAAGACAGCTCTCCCAACTGTTACCATATTACCTAACAACCCACCTTACATTCCTCAGAGACTAACTGTAAGGATCTCTGGAGACCAGAAGCTGGGTCTATAGAGCCTGGGGTGGCTGATAGTCCCTCAGTAGCACAGCCAGGGACTAAAGTGGAGTGTAGGTGCTACAGGAAGTACCGTCCACAAGACCCAAAATGACAGGACCCTGCGGCCCTCTGATTGGCCAAGTGCTCCTACTTAACCCCAGGGGTTGCCCCAGGAAGTTGTCTGGGCAACCACACTGACCTTGGCCTGCTACAATGCCAGACTTTGCCTTGTCTCCTGATCTCTGGTCTCTAACTTCAGCCTAACTTTGACCCTGATTCCTGCCTCTTGATTTTAACCTGTTCCTGCCTCTGATCGCCGATCCCAACCTGACTCTGACCCCAATGTTTGTTTACAGAACCTGACCTTGTGATTCCTTTCATTCTGGCCTGGTTACTCCCATCCCTTGCGGGCAGACCTCAGTCCAGCCGTGACCGCTAGGCAAGACCACCTATGCCCCAGTTCCTTATACTAACTCAGATTCCCCTTTGCTTGGGCACATGGACAAATCACTCTTTCTGGTTAGAGCACTGAAATAAATAGCCTCTATAGATTCCAAACATTCAAATGCAGATTCTATCTAATGTAAGGATCGAATCCAAATTATGAAAGTTTCAGAAAATGAGTGATTGAAAAGAGGGGATTAGAATGGAAACCATTTTGTTGCCACTCCCACCATAGTGAAATTAGTCAAAGTATTCAAAAATGGAAAAAAATACAAAACAGTGTGGAGATAATGTCAAAGTTTGGAGATATTAATAAAAATACCTGATCTTTAAAGGTTGTATTGTTGGGTGAACTGCTGAAATCTGAAGTCAGTTTTTTCTGTTTCCATTTAGCTATGGTCTCTTCAGAGAAGCCATGGGCAAGGTGTGGGATCTTGGAAGTGTTTATTAAAAGGGATATTGAAGTTTTTGTGCCCAATGTCTTTTAAACTCTTTCAGTGTAGTAAAAGCAGTTTTGATCCTTACATTAGATAGAATCAAGATCGGAGGGCTTGACCACTGTCACGGAGTGTGGGGGAGTCAGGACCCCGCACCCTCCCCTTCCTGCAATTCACCGTGACTCTCAGCCAGCCAGTAAAACAGAAGGTTTATTAGATGACAGGAACACAGTCCCAAGCAGGGCTTGTAGGTACAACCAGGACCCCTCAGCCAGGTCCCTCTGGGGGTGCAGTGATCTTTGACCCCAGACTTGGGGTTCCCTGCCTCTTCCCAGCCAGCCAAAAACTGAAACCAAAAACCCCTCCAGCAGGCTCTCCCCCCCTCCTTCTCTTCCCCTCTCCCTTTGTCCAGGTTCCCAGGCAAAAGTGTGGACTCGCCCCACCCCCCTTCCTGGCTCAGGTTACAGGCTCTGGTACCGTCCCTCACCTAAAGTCATCCCCTGCTCTCCCATCCCCCATGCAGACAGTCCAGTAAAACTAACAGACATTCCCAGGTCAATCCACCCCGCTCCCTACTGCATCACAATCACTACTTTAGTTCAGGCCATAGGCCTCATACCAGGCCTCTTAGACAAGGCCTCATGTCTCAGGCTGTCTCTTTCTACTACAATGGCCAATACTAGTTCTGCCACCTGTTGCAACAACTGTTGCTGATGGGCTGCTACCTATTCGAACAACTGTTGTGCTTGTGAGTCAGCCAGCCATTGCAGAAGCTGATTCACCTTCTCCATTCTCTTGTGTATATATAGAAAAAAAGGAGGGGATTTTTTTGGCTTCCCTTTCCTGAAACCTCACTTCTGGTAATAATAACAGGAGTACTTCTGGCACCTTAGAGACTAACAAATTTATTAGAGCATAAGCTTTCGTGGACTACAGCCCACTTCTTCGGATGCACTGGAGGGGTCTCAGCTTCTCCTGACTGACCATCCTTACTTTGCTCTCAATCAGGTTAGTTCCTGGACACTCACCTCCAATTAAATCTGTCAGTGCTTCTCTCTTGGGGCTTTCCATCTCCTTCACTCTCCTGGCTGTTTCTTGGAGGCAGTCTGGTGTGGGGCTATTACTCCTTTGCTATCCCAGGCCTTTCTGCCTCCCTTTCCTTCTCTGTACCTTTATAGTGGTCACCAACAGAGCCCCATGCTCCAGAATCAGCCCCCCTGCCCTCAAGCAGAACCCAGCCTGGGAATCATGAGGTCTTCTCACATTTCCAGTTGCTACTGCAGTTGCAGGTCTTGGGGCAGGCATAGCAAATTCCCCTCCCCCGCCACACATACCCCTCACACACACACACAACTTTCAATGATCGACTCCAGGGCTGTTGCTAATTTTATAGATGCTAAGATAGCCCAAACCCTCCAGATCCCTCTCCTGCCAAAATCCCCACCAGACCTGGTGAAGATCATTGATGGGCCGACCCTATTGTCAAGACATGTGACTCAGGAGACTATCCCCTTAGAGGCTGTAGTGGAAGGGCACCAAGAAATATGCTTTGCTGTGGTCTGCTCTCCATTCTTCCCAATTATTCTTGACATTCCTTGTTTGGAGCGACATGACTCATGGACCTCCTTGTGGTGGAGGAGTATTAGCTTTTCCTCCAAAAATTGTCAGAAAGCTTGCCTCCAACAAATCGACCAACTCCCAAGTGACCAGCACCTGGGGCCCCAGGATTGGATCAGACCCCTGAAAGCAAAATCCCGGATGGTGGGGTTATTTAGATGGGAATGTTTCCAGGCCAGAACTTCAGCCTTCCCGACAAATACGGACACTACCTAGATGCGTCCAAAAAGAAAAATGTGGATTCACTGACCCCCACAAGGGACTACAGATGTCCAATAGACCTACAATTTGGGGCAAAGGTGCCCTACAGACAGCTATACACCATGTCTGAACCATAGCTGGAGGCACTACATGCACATATACAGAAAAACCTCAACGAGGGCTTCATTTGGCAATCCACCTCTCCAGTGAGGGCTCTGTTGCAGGAGCACCAGTGATCTGTATGCTATGTATAACCTGTATGCTCAAAAGGTCTGTTACACTTTGCCCCCCTTTTGTCTCCTCTCCCTCTCTGGATACCTGTGAAGTGGCTTTCCCCCTCCCCCTCCCTCCTGGAATGCTTGTGGGATGAATGGGCTGGTTGAACAGCTGGAAGATCAGAAGAGCTTCCAGGTAGACAAGGTGTCTGGGACTCTAATTAGGCAGCTCTCACACACCCACTACATGGACACTGCATGGACACTGCCCGAGGTGGAGTGTGACCAACCAGATGCAGCCAAGTCAACTCTAGTCACAGGCCATGAGAAGCAGGTCCTTAAAAGGGGAAGGGGCCATGTGCTCAGGAGTGCACTCACAAGCTTGTACCTCCCATGAAGGCCCTTCGCCCGGACCGCCTGGCCAATGGTTCGCTCCATTGCATTCCATCGTGCCTCGGGAAGACTTACCTTCATCACACCATCCATCGCTGTGTAGTGGGACACTTACCTTCAAGGATCCTAACATCTCCAGTGTCATGCCTATTCTGGGAGCGTGAGTATGCGAGTGAGTGTGACCCTCTCCCCTTCTTTTGAGCTTAGCTATCAGTATAATAAATGTGCTGCTTTCTGCCAAACTCTGGTGGGTCATTAGTCCTCCCTAAGCTTACTAGCTGGCCCAATTTCGGGTAACAGGCTCCAGTCCTTTGCAAGGAAAAAGGATGGGTTACTACACTTCCGAATACACTATCATGTACTGAATCAAGTAACTACTGGTAACCGCTACCCCTTGCCCCTCATTTTGGAATTTGATCTTCACTAAACTACATCTTTGGGGACCCTACAATCTAGCATACATAAGGCCTAGGGATAAGTGGAAGGCTGCTTTTTGTACCTGATAAGGGCACTTGGAATTCTTTGTGATGCTGTTTGGCTTAACCAATGCCCTTGTTACATTTCAACATTTCGTAAATGATTTGTTCAGAGACATCCTGGACCAGTACATGTTTATCTACCTTGATGACATACTAGTGTTTTCTGAGAACTCTGAGCACCACTACCACCACATCTGGCCTGTCCTTCGGAAGACTATGGAAGCATGGTTTATATCCCAAACTAGAAAAGTGAACCTTCGACTAGTCCACCATTGAATTTTTGGGTTACATCATCTCCCCAGAGGGAATTCAGATGGAGCTGCAGAAGGTGGAAGCTATCTGCAACTGGACAGCATCTCAAAACATCTGACAACTTCAGTGCTTTCTGGGCTTTGCAAATATTTATAGGTGATTCATTGCCAAATTTTTGAACAAATATCTCCTCTGACTTCCCTCCTTTGCAAAGCCATGTGATTCACTTGGTCGCCTCACTTTTGACCAGTTAAAGACCACCTTCACCATAGCCCCAATTCTGGCACACCCCTGACCCAACTTGCCTATTTATAGTGGAAGCAGATGCGTCCAATGTGGCTGTTGTAGTGGTACTCTCACAGGGACTCGGACCCCAGTCAGTTCTGCACATTGTGCATTCTACTCTCAAACTTACCCCCACAGAAATGAACTGTGAAATACTGGACAAAGAGCTGCTCACAATAAAAACTGCATTTGAAGAATGGCATCATCATCTTGAGAGAACTCGTCACCTAGTACAGGTTTTCATCAACCATTAGAACCTCAAGTACCTTCACAAGGCCCAAGTGTTGAACCAGAGGCAGTTAAGGTGAGTCTTGTTCTTTTCTCAGTTCAAGTTGACAATTACCTACTGCCTGGGAAAGCAAAATGGGAAAGGTGATGCTCTATCACAGAAGGGGGAATACTCCCAGAGAAATGAGGAACCAGCTTCTGAGCCCCTCTACCTTTTCAAGCCTAGTAATTTTGCCAATGCCACAATTCACAAGACATGCTCTTCCTCATCTGGTATACTTTGAAAGAAGACCCGAAGGAACACAGTCCATGGCACTGGGGACTAAGACGCACCATTCTGTGTGGGATGGGATAGCATATTTCAACAAGCACATATATATGCTCCTTGGGTGCCCCTGACTGGAGTTGCTATGGATATGCCACAACACTCTGTCAATAGGTCACTTTGGTCATGGGAAGACTTCCTGCATGGTTGCCCATTTTTTCTGGTGCCCCACATGTGGGCCAATGTCCAAGCATATGTGGGCTCCTGCAAGTGCTGTGCAGGTACCAAGATGTACAAGACCAGACCCCTCAGCACCTTAGTATCCCTGGAGACTCCACATAGGCCTTGGTCTGCCCTCAGCCTAGATTTCATTGTGGAACATCCAGTGTCTGATGGACACACCATCGTCTTCACAGTCATGGACTGCCTGACCAAAATGGCTTATTTCATCCCTTGCAACCACCTGTCCTCTGCCAAGATTACTGCTCAACTCCTGCTATACAAAGTTGTTCAGCTTCATGTATTCCCTGACCACATAGTTTGCAATGGAGACCCACAGTTCACCTCTTGCTTCTGGCATGAAGCATTTAGGCTATTGGGTGTCCTCATATCCACCTCCACTGCATACCTCCACCCCCAAACAGACGGACAAACCAACCTGATGAACCAGGAACTGGAGCAGTACTCAAAATCACTGGTCCACACTCCTGTCATATGCAGAATTTTCATATAACAATGTTGATCATGCCCCTACAGGCCCCTTATTCACTAATTATGGGTTCCACCTCTGTTTTCACCTGGCGTTACCAGCAGCCTTCCTGAACCTGGGCACCACTGACTGGGCCCAACAGATCCATCTTATTCGGGAGGAACTCAAGAACTACCTAGAAGAAGCAAAGAAGGCTTACAAGAGGCATGCAGTCCATCAAGTATAAGAAGTTCCAGTGTTCACAGTAAGCCAGAAGATGTGGCATGCCGCCAAACTTCTCCAGACCAGTCAACCCGCCTGGAAATTGGACCACCAGTTCCTGTGGCCTTCCCAGTATGACAGCAGATCAACCCAGTTATCTTTAAGCTACAGCTTCTCCAGTCTAAAAATACACCCAGTCTTTCATGTTTCCTTTCTGAAGTCCTATACTGAGAACCATTTCCTTGACCAAGACAAACCACTGCCTCCACCTGTCAAAATCCATCAGCTGCCTATCCTGACTTCCTGGCATTCTGACCCCGTTCACTCGTGACCTCACTTCTCATCTCCTGACTGCAATTTAGCAGCTGACCAGTGCACACAGGCCTCCCGTGGCCCAGCCTTATATCTGGGATGGTCTGGATTTATTTGGTCCTGCCTCAGGACAGGGGCTGGATTCGCTGACTTCTTAAGGTCCCTTCTGGCCCTATGTTTCTATGATTCTATAATGAGTTGGCATATGTAGGGGATTAGAATTATTAACGTTTCAGTGACTACATCACTGTCATTGGTGCATCACTACTATATCTTTCTGTGCATAGATAATTGGGGTGGTCAGAAATTTTCGGATGGAACATCTTTCCAGCAGAAAATACAGATTCATCCAAAGCAAAACATTTTATGGAAATGTGTCATTTTGACCAAATTTCATTTTGGAAAAAAAAAAAAAACCCAACATGAACTATTTTGATTAAGTCAAAAATGGAAATTTTCAAGTTTTCATTTTGAAACTACTTTTCAGTGAGATTTATTTTATTTTACATTATATGTTTTTAAAAATGTAAAAATAGGAACAAAATCTTTTGAATTAAATGGTTTCAATCAACATGGAATGATTCTTTCCCCCAGAATTTTGCTTCACAATACATTTCTTTTTCTTTCTTTCTTTCTTTTTTAATGTATGCAGTGTTATTGTAGCCATGTTGGTCCCAGGATATTAGAGAGACAAGGTGGGTGAGGTAATATCTTTTATTGGACCAACTTCTGTGAGTGAGAGAAACAAGCTTACACAGAGCTCTTTTTCAGGTCTGGAAAGGGGACTCAAAGGGTATGTCTACACTGAAATGTAAGCCCAAGTTCAGACTCAGACTCAGACTCCACCTTGAACCCTACCCACCCTTCCATCTACACACAAATCTCTCAGACTCGGGCTTAGACCTAGGGACCTCGGACCCTGCAGGGGAGGAGAGTCCAAGCCCATGTTAAGCCATGACCAAGGGTTTGAGCCCTATTGCTTTGCAGTGTAGATACAGCCCTGCTTGACTCAGTCCTGGGAGTCCACCAAAACTATCCCACAATCCCATGGGCCAGCTTCCTTTGTTGGCTATATCGCAACAATCTCCAATAGACTTAATTGAACGTGGAAGCCAACCCCTCTGATGTACAACAGCAACTCAGTGAGTCAGTGTTATCCCTTCCATCGTCTTCTGACCAGCGAGCTGCAAACACACCATCAGCAAGTCTCCTGGGTTTGCAATGGAGACTGACCAGAACAAGCCTTTTGCAAAGCGAGCTACTTCCTGGTCATGGGAGCACAGCCAGATTTTGATGAATCTCTGGTGCAAGGCCAGCAAAACTGTGGACTTCAGCAAAAGCACCAGGAATGACCACACGTACCAGCAAATAGTGAAGAAGCTGGCAGCTTTGTAAACTTACCAGACTGGTGACCAGGGCAGGGAATGGATTAAGTGGCTCAAGAGCGAGTACTAGAAAATCAGGGACTAGAACCACACCTCAGGCAACTTGCTAACATTGTGCCCATTTTATGAGGAGCTTGACTGGGTGCTGGGCACTGCCCCCAGCATGGCATCAACTGTGGTACAGGATGACCTGGTCAGCTGGGATGGTGCCCTGCTGGCCCCAGAATCCAGCATGGGGACCAGTGGGAGCCAGCAGCAGACCCCTAGTGAGGCTCATGAAGTCACTCTGTTACCCAAACTGGTCCCAGAGCATGCTTTGGAACAAGATCAGCAGTGAATTCTGGGTCCATACGCAGAGGAGTTGTTTGATTACCCCTCCCCCCGCCCCCGGCCCCTGGGCTGAGCCTGCTGCCAAGCGTGCAGTGCACACAGAAGGAACAGAAGCTGCCCCTGAGCCCGGTAAGTTTCCGGCTCCAATTTAATGTTTATTTCCATGGTAATGGGAGAGATTTCTGCTCTAAGAACAAATGCAAACGTTCTGAGAAGCCCAGGCTAACAGCGTGTATCCACTAATGGTAGATTGTATCTCAGCACCCTGGCATACTCCCTTCCCATCCTCCCCTCACAGTTCAAAATGGCAACCAGGAAATGCAAACAGTAAAGAACACCTTTAAAGAGTATTTGTATTGGAAAGGCACCGTTTTTTTCTTAGGGCATTCTGGTTTAACAATAATTACATTACATTGCTGTGCCTTTACACTTGCCATTCGGTAATCGCTCAATAGTCGGTGGAGCAGACTGGAAACTGTAAGCTGGGTGGGGGTGGAATGGGTTCCATTTCCAAATCTAGCCCAGTTCAGTGAGAGGTAGTCCATGCAGTCCCTAGGTGACAAAATCATTTGTCCCAAGTATGACTGGAGTTTGAATCTTTGTCCAGAAATGTGCCGGGGATGGGGAGGAGGAAGGCTGTGGAGTTCTGTGTGTGCATATG
Organism: Trachemys scripta elegans; assembly: GCF_013100865.1. NCBI lineage: Eukaryota > Metazoa > Chordata > Testudines > Emydidae > Trachemys > Trachemys scripta. The sequence continues at coordinate 301,874,236 of NC_048298.1, forward strand.
CCTCCATAACAGACTAAGCCATGTGGAAGCTTACATAGCATCCTGTTGATTCCCTCATGAATTCTGACACAATCCTGGGTGCTGATAGCTGCAAGCTTTTCCTGAAGCAGGAACTCCAGACAGGTAGTCACACTGCAGGGAAGGGCGTATTTTCCAGGGCCACCTTGGTAGCTGATCAGCCCACTCTGCTCCTACATGTGCTGTTCAGTCACTATACATTTGTACTATACATTTGTATACTTCGGCTGCATATGCTGCAGGTTTCCCACCAGCAGCTTGGAATAACATCCCCTCTGCCAGTAGGGCACCACAAGAATGTCCTCCAAAATGCGAAAGGCCTGAAGTGATAGAAAAAGCCTTTTGTAGCAAGGCCACTGACTACCCCTCCCCCAACCGAAGTAAATATGCAATGTCTGTGCAACAAAAACAGCTTATCATTTTTAACTCATCATGGTTTTTGCACTACTTTACCTGGGATTAATGAGGCTGCGTCCAGGGAGATTCTGCAGGTCAGTTTTTAAATGTAACATTTTATGTCCTTGAAACTCCCAAGAATTCATTTTGTGTGTCTCCACTGAGCTACTTGAGACAATAATCCTCTGTGTCTTGTCCCACTGCAGGTCCCTCAACCTGTACTGGCTGCTGTAGCTCCACAGCGTGACCTCAGTGCAGTACAAGCCTGGCCCAGCATACCTTCATGGACCATTCCAAGAGGGATCACTTCCATGATGAACTGATGGTTACCTCCACCCCCATCCCACAGCACCAAGTGTGTAGAAAACAAGTAAAGAAGGGAAAGGCGAATGGTGGGCCAGGGGATGTGCAGAGATAGGGGGTTCTGTCATGTTTTCATTTGTTCATGCAATGTTGGTGTTGATATTGGAAATGTTCTTTTGTAACTGATGTTTAGGTTAGTAATGGCATCTGGCCTGCCTGGCAAAGGGTGATTGTTGTACTGTTTTAACACATAATTACAAATAAAGCCTTTTATATCATCAAGAAAGTGTACTACTATCAGTACATCTCATCATACAATCATGATTTGAAATAATAAAGCCAAACCCATGTGTGACGGGTTGGATCACAGAAACCCCCTTTGGAACTGCCACTTGATGTGCCGAGACTATCTCTGAGCCCATTTTCCCTGGCAGCTTGGGACTTCAGTGCCCTGCCTGGTTTGAGCCAGACACGCTAGCCTGCTACAAACACCGACCCAGGTCTGAACAATGTCCCCCAAAAGCTGCAGGCTTAACTGAAAACAGCTTAAGAAGTGTTCCTGTCTCCAACACTCAGATGCCCAACTCCCAATGGGGTCCAAACCCCAAATAAATCCATTTTACCCTATATAAAGCTTATACAGGGTAAACTCATAAATTGTTCGCCCTCTATAACACTGATAGAGAGATATACACAGCTGTTTGTCGTCCCCCCCCTCCCCGGTATTAATACATACTCTGGGTTAATTAATAAGTAAAAAAGTGATTTTATTAAATACAAAAAGTAGGATTTAAGTAGTTCCAAGTAATAACAGATAGAACATAGTGAACTACCAAGCAAAATAAAACATGCAAGTCTATGCCTAATACAGTAAGAAAGTGATTACAGATGAAATCTCACCCTCAGAGATGTTCCAATAAGTTTCTTTTACAGACTAGCCTCCTTCTAGTCTGGGTCCAGCGATCACTCATACCCCTGTGGTTACTGACCTTTGTTCCAGTTTCTTTCAGGTATCCTTTGGGGTTGGAGAGGTTATCTCTTGAGCCAGCTAAAGACAAAATGGAGGGGTCTCCCAGGACTTTATATAGTGCCTCTCTTGTGGGTGGATGCCCCTCCTTCCCCCGTGTAGAGACCCAGCTACAAGATGGAGTTTTGGAGTCACATGTCCATGCATGACTCAGAACTTTACAGGTGGCAGCCATTGTTCATATGCTACCTTGAACGTCCCCAGGTAGACTTCTTATGTGCATTGGAGTCTTCCAAGGTTCATTGTCCATTAAGTGACCCATCAAAAGAACATTTAACTTACAATGACTATGGGAGACGCCAATCTACACTTAATGGAATTTCCTGCTGTGACTAGGCGAAAGGCATGGACATGTGACTTGCCCATGTGACTCCAAACTCCATCTTGTTGCTGTAATTTTCCACAGTCAGAACAATGGGATTCCCTCCACATGGCAGAAGATATAAAAGGCCCTGGTAACCCCTCCATTTTGCCTCTATCCTGCTCCAGCCTCTATCCTGCTCAAACTCTGGAATATGGACTTATTCTAATGGGAGCATTCGAACCAATGGACTGAGGACCTTCCAATGATTTGGCAGAAACCAGAGACTATTAAGCCAGCAGTTTATTCCATCACTGCTACAAACCTGAACCAAGAACTTTGCAATTATTTTATGTATTTGATTCCTTTAACCAATTTTAACTCTCACCTTTCTTTCTTTCTTTCTTTCTTTCTTTCTTTCTTTCTATAAATAAACCTTTAGATTTTAGATACTAAAGGATTGGCATCAGCGTGATTTTTGGGTAAGATCTAAGTTATATATTGACCTGGGTATGTGGCTGGTCCTTTGGGATCAGAAGAACTTTTTATTTGATGAGACTCATTGTAAAGAACCACTCACCATTAAATCCAGTGTTTTTGGTGGTAATACAAGGACTGGAATGCCTAAGGAAACTGCTTTTATAATAACATATGGAGTTTTACTTGTCTCATAGAACTAGAAGGGACCCTAAAGGGTCATCGAGTCCAGCCCCCTTCCTTCACTAGCAAGACCAAGTACTGATTTTGCCCCAGATCCCCTAAGTGGCCCCCTCAAGGGTTGAGCTCACAACCCTGGGTTTAGCAGGCCAATGCTCAAACCACTGAGCTATTCCTCCTCTCTTTTTATTAGCCAGTGTGGTGAAACAGAAGTTTACTTTGGTTGCTGGTTTGGTATATCCTATGGGGGATTAGCCACCAGTCTTGGGGTGTATCTGCCCTATTTCTCAGCAGTTTGTCCTGAATTTGGCATCCTCAGTTGTGACCCACTGAGGCATGGGTACAGACAGTAACTTCATTTATGACAATGTCATTTGATGGGAATAATGTCCCAGCCTGTCCATGAATATAGACTCCCGATTGATGAAAAGTCCTGGCACCATTAACTTTCCCAGACAATCCACATTGATGTTCATAAATCAGCCTCTATAGTCCACAAGGGCCTGCATAACAATGGAGTAGTACCCTTTATGGTTTATGCGCTTATGTGCTCCTTGAGGAGAGTGAATTATGGGCACTTGAGTTCCATCAATTGCCCTGGCACAGTTAGGAAACACCCATGCTCTCAAAGCCAGCAATTACCGCAGAAATATTGTTATGCCTATGACCTTGGGGTAAACCACATACAGTAACTCCTCACTTAAAAGTCATCCTGGTTAATGTTGTTTCATTGTTACGTTGCTGCTCAATTAGGGAACATGCTCGGTTAAAGTTGCACAATGCTCCCTTATAATGTTGTTTGGCAGCCACCTGCATTGTCCACTGCTTGCAGGAAGAGCAGCCCGTTGCAGCTAGCTGGTGGGGGCTTGGAACCAGGATGGACCAGCAGCACCCCCCCATCAGCTCGTTCCCCTAAGTCCCGTGTGTGGCAGCCGCCCCGCAGGCTATCAATTGCCAGCAGTTCAGCTGTCCCTCCCCACACTGCCATGTGCTGCTCCTGCCCTCTACCTGGGAGCTGCTCCCAGGAGCCTCCTGCTTGATGTGTGGGGATGGGGGGGAGAAAGAAGGGGGCTAATGTCAGAGTGTCCCCCTCCACCTTGCTCCTGCCCACCGCTTACTCCTTCTCCATATAGAGTAGGGTAGGGATATGACAGGGTTCAGGACGGAGAGAGCTTGTTGGCCGCAGCTGCTGTCTCAACTTCCTGATATACTTACAAAGGCAATGTACTTAGAGTGGTGTCAGTGTACTTAATGCACATCTCTTTCTCTCTCCCACACACCTTGTGTGTGTCTCTGTCTCGGTCTAGCATGCTGTTTCCCCTCCCTCCATTTGTGCTGCCTTGTAGAGTGTGAGGCTACATTAACACCAATGTGTTAACCCTTGAGGGTTCAGCCAAATGCTAGTTCATCATTTAGCAGTAAGGCATTCCCTGGGAAATATCCCACCTTCTAACTCTCCACCTCAACCAAGCTTCACAATCATCATTGCTGTGTACAGTATTACACTGTTTAAAACTTATACTGTGTGTGTATATATATATATATATATATAGTTTTCTGTCTGGTGAAAAAAATTTCTCTGGAACCTAACTCCCCCTAGTTACATTAATTCTTATGGGAAAATTGGATTTGCTTAACATTGTGTCGCTTAAAGTCATATTTTTCAGGAGCATAACTACAACATTAAGTGAGGAGTTACTGTACCTGATTGCCTCAGAAACCTGCACCACCACTTTACCCACAGTCAACTTGTCAACACCAAACTGATTGGCAATGGACCTGTAGCAGTCTGTGGTAGCCAGCTTCCAAAGAGCTATAGCAACCTGCTTCTGGACTGGCAGGGTTGGTCTCATGCCTGTGACTTTATGTTGGTGGGTTGGAGCAAGCTGCTCACAAAGCTCCAGAACTGTGGCTTTCTTCATGCAAAAGTTCTGAGCCCACTGCTGGTCATCCCAGGTCTGCATCATGATGTGATCCCACCCATCTGTGCTCGTGGTTAGAAGAACCAATCTACTTAGGAGGCATCAGTGGCTACTATACTAAGTGTATTGAGCAGCATTAGACAGTGTGAGTCTGCCATGCCAGGATACTCTTCCTCCTCTGCCTTCTCCTCCTGCTTCATCAGAAGTTCTGTCAGGTGCCTTTGGTTGGTCAGAAAATGCCACTGAAATGTCCACCAGTGCCTCATGGAAGCTCTGCCCATTTCCTGACACAGGAGTGAAAACGGAAACAAGAGAACTTCTTGAAAAGAGGTCTGTCTCCTTCATATTGCTCGGCAGACTGTGTTGGCAGGCAGAGCCGGTGCAAGGAATTTTTGCGCCCTTGGCGAAACTTCCACCTTGTGCCCCCCCAGCCCTGTGGCAGCTCCCCGCCCCCCCTGCCCTGAGGCGCCCCCCCGTGGCAGTTCCCCCCCGCCCTAAGGTGCCCCCCACGCGGCAGCTCCACCCCCAGGAGCTGTGCAGCAGCTCCCCCTCCCCGCTCACCTCTGCTTTGCCTCCTGCACGAGCACGCCGCCCCCTCTCTAATTCTCCTCCCCTCCCAGGCTTTGGTGCCAAATGGCTGATTGGCTCTGCAAGCCTGGGAGGCAGGAGAAGTGGAGCTGAGACTGCACGCTCAGGGAGGGGGCATAGGAACGCTGTAAAAAAATTGGGGGCACTGCTTTTTGGCCCCCCCAAATCTTGGTGCCCTAGGCAACCGCCTAGTTTGCCTAAATGGTAGCACCAGCCCTGTTGGCAGGCTGTTCAAACTTCCTGTAATGTGCAGGGTGGGCAGTAAAGTTTTCCCACAGTGTACCATGGCCAAAGGGCTACAGCAGACACATTTTGGAAGGCTGCTAGAGAATATGGGATATGGTTGGTTTGAGGCAGGTCTGCATGCTGCAATGTGGACTCTAGAGCCACAGGTTCTATCTCAGGTTAGAAAATTCTTAACACAGGGTTAAGAATCAGTGTAGCTGCTCAAGCCCTGGGTTCTTAACACAGGTCAGCTGACTCAAGTCCCACTAACCCTGGGCTTACATTGCAGTGTAGACATGCCCTATAAGGACTCTGCTTACTCCTCCTAATGCAGGAACCTGTGTCTCCCAAAGCAGGTGCTGTCTCTCTCTCTTTTCAACTTTTTTTTCTGAGTAATCCCTGCTTTGCCTTCTTAGCTCATAAAGCATATATTGCTGTGTGCTTGCTTATCCTACTGACATCTCTGGGGCTTTCTTCAACACAAGCCCTACCCATGAAATGTCCCCAAAGTCACAGTCCTCTCTTCTTTCAAATCCCTCCTAAAAACCCACTTCCATCCGGATGTTTACCAGAAATTAGCCAGATGATAATAGCCAGAAATGACTAGCTGGCTAATATCAGCATGGCTGAGGGTTGATTGGAATATTCGATAGTGCTTTAAGAAAACCACTGAATTATCCATGTTTAATCAAAATGTGGTCAATTACATGTCTGATTATGTTATCTGTATGTTGTATCCTATCCCCTACCCTTCATCCAGGTGGGTCCTTGATTTGTTTTTTAAATTGTGAGAGCTTTTGGTCAGGGACAATCCTTCCTTTTATGTTTGTACAATGCCAACCATATTATAGGTTCTTCAATAATAATAATAATAATAATAACAATAATAATAATTAATAATTAATAATTAATTAATACTTAACAATAATAAATTATTATTATTAGTCCTAGGCACAATGATGATGATGATGATAATAAACTCTAGTACATTTTCTAATTTGTTTATTTAATTCCTACATTTTCCTCTTTCTTTTAATCTCTTCTCTTTCCTAACTATACCATAATATCCTTTAACCTTCTTCCAGAACTTCAGCTTCTCAAAACTTTATTGACCTTAGTGGAGTTGAACATAGTAACGCAAGAACAGAATTTGGTCAGCTAGGTATACATAGCCCACAAATACAATGTAGCAGGCCACTGACTGGTACATAGCACAGTCTCTTTTATCAACTATTTTCATGTTGAATGGCTCCTGCTAACACATGTTCTGAAAAGCGAAATGAAGAAATCCCATTTGTCCTTTATTTTTGGTAATATGTTAAATGTGTTCTCTTTGGGGCAGAGATTGTCTTTTTGTTCTGTTTGTGCAGCGCCTGGCAGAATGGTGTGCTCCTGCATAACTGGGACTCCTAGGTGGAACGATTATACTTATTTATTATTTGTATATTATTAATTATTACAATAATCATTTACTTTGTGTGTCTTGGTCAACATAGTAGAATTCTGATAGGGCAACTTCTGAGTGTAATGCAGGTCTTAATATTAAAATAAGGATGGTTATCAATATTACATTTGAAAATCAGAATATGCTGCAAACACAGAACAATGCAGTTATTTTATTGGCTTATGGGTCCCGTGGCCTTCAATGACTGTCACAAATCCACAAGGTGTCCCTGAGCACTGCATTTGGCATTTTGATTTCAAATTCAGTTTGTTAAAAGTATAAACTGTCACGTATTTGGACAGCTCCCTAATGTTTACACATCAGACTGGGCTCAAGACTATAAATTATTCCACAAGCAGCAAGGATCTGGAATACACCACACTCAACAAATTGGCTCCACATACACCTGATTCAGGGCTTGGGTACATGTAGAGTGGCACCATTTTAACTGAAAATGTGATTTTTAAAAATGATTTCGTTATACTACTGAGAAAGGCCGTGTGGCTTTTTATGTCAGTTTAAATCAGGCTTATTTCAGTTTCATTTAAATCGATGAGGAACTGGTTCAAGCTAAACCAAAAAAAAAAAAAAAAAAAAGCCACAAAACCAAGTAAGAATGTCCACACGGGGTTGCACAGGTGTAACCAAACTGGTTTAACTGAAGCAGTTTAAGCAGATAAGTGTAAGCTTGTATCTAGCAGAGAGAATCCAAATCGTGCCTTAGGGCGATGAGTGCATCTCCCCGTTACTTTCGTGAAAGAATTTCAGGTGCGTCCGAGGGTAGAATGTGTCCTTCGGTGTTCTGCTAAACTCACCTGCTTTTGTTCAACCCCCTCCCCTGCTTTATGGTTCCTCCCTCCCCCCATCAGAGCCAGTTTGGAACAACGAAGGCAGCGGTGGAGGCAGTAATCACGTCTGGTCTCAGGATCCGGACTGTTAGCGCGCGTTCCGAGCCTCAGCATGCCACCGCAGTGCGCTCTCGCTGGTGCCAATGGGAGATATGCCCAAGCCTTGTTCATGGTATAAAACGAGTTCGTTTGGGAAAGCCTGGCCCTTCTAAAAGGCCCGGAGAGAAGTAGCCCTAAATAGTGCTTACTGGTTTCAATCTGGAGTTTTGAAATACTGTATTTCCCCCGGAATCTCCATCTCTGGAGATATTTAAGAGTAGGTTAGATAAATGTCTATCAGGGATGGTCTAGACAGTATTTGGTCCTGCCATGAGGACAGGGGACTGGACTCCATGACCTCTCGAGGTCCCTTCCAGTCCTAGAATCTATGAATCCCTTGAAATATGAAGCACTCACAGATTACTAGCAGCCACAGAAATAACTATGCCCCGAATCCTGGCCCCACTGAAGTGAAGGGGAAAGCTCCCAAAAACTCCTCTGGAACCAGGATATGATCCCTGATGGGTGTATGCGAGGTGAGTTCAGATCGGGAAGCCTCGGTCTGATCACTTCGGACATCCCTGCAAAGCGATTAGAGGGAGAATCGAATATCGTGCAGAACATTTGCCTTAATATCGGTGCTTTCCAGCCCTTCAGCTCTGGGGACTGCACTGCCCGAAACCGTCTGGTGTCACAGGGCAGGCGACCCCGTGCAAAGCAAAGACATAGTGTAGGGAATATGATTTGAATCCCCCTTGTTCACCAGAACCCAGAGGAAAGCGGTGTAATAGGTTATACGATTTCGCACCTGTCCTTGCTTTCCATCCGGTTGGAAACGTTTAGAGTCTTTAATTAACATGTAATGGCAAGAGAAGAGTCCTCGGTGTGTCCTAATGATACGATCAGCCTCGATCAGCGACTAAGGTCCCGATCCTGTGGTCTCTCTGATGAGACTTTATGATTCCACCTTAAAGATTTTTTAACTTCAGCTTGACTGAGTGGATCAATGCAGAAGTCATGCTGGGGGTTTATTGGTTTCGTTTTTGTCAGAACAGGGATTAACGGTTGTAATAAAAATAGCAACCCAAGCAATTTGTTGCATCTGTAGAGAAATATTGCTACCCTACGAACTCTGCTGTGGTCATGGGCCGCTTCCCAGCTAGAAGATGATCCGCAGAGTGTTTCTGCGTCTTTTAAACTCTTCATCGGTATTTACTGGTGCGATTTATTTACTCAATTGCATTACCTTACCTGACCTTTATTTGCAACAGAAAGCGGAAAGGACCCATAAGAGTCTGACAATGTATTATTAAATTATTATTAAATTATTAAATTCTCTGAGAGAGAATAAACATATGAGTAAATAACTTTTCCAAAACTCAGAGGCCTCCACGTTGCTTCAGTCTGAATTATCATCCTTATTCCCCAGAAATGCAGCAATCTGTGTAACACGAGGCAAGTGCTTCATTTGTAATACATCAAAGCCAGGAGTGAGTTTAAGATGGCCCCTGTCTACACCCATGGACAATACAGAAGCAAATATTAACTTAAGGCTAATCATAACCTCGGAGGACGAGGGCTTTGTCTGTTTGTCTTTTAAGCACCATGCACACCTATGGTATTGTGTAAACAACATATAAAATACTAAAACAACATAACTAATTCTTAGTCCAGATTAATTCGTTTTAAAATTAGATTGTATTAGGACTGCAGGACAGACCCCTGGTTTACTTATTAAGAGAACAAATACTAATACAAATGGTGATAAGAACAGGAGTACTTGTGGCACTTTAGAGACTAACAAATTAGTTTCTAAGGTGCCACAAGTACTCCTGTTCTTTTTGCGGATACAGTCTAACACGGCTGCTACTCTGAAACAAATGGTGATATATTTTGACCCCAATGTCAGTTAAAGAAACACAAGATACTGTACATCATACGGCCAGATGACTCAAAATATTCATCCGTTATTTGCTCAATCAGATTTCGCTCACCTGCCATATCATACCATCGATTTTAAAGCCAGAACCTCCCCCTTGATTTTAACAGGGACGTTTAAAATCTGACGACCATGTGTTTGGTAGCGCGGCGATAGCTACCGGTAAGTGTTTTGCCTGGGCGTTTGGAACACTGGAGCTGGGCACAGTGTGTTCAGCTGTAGAAATACAAGGTGCAGAGATGCCTTTGGCAAAGGCTCTTTTCTAACGCGTGTCACCCATGGAGGCAGCCTGGAAGCCAGAGATAGCGATGGTTAAAAGCGTTCAAAGCCAACGACTGGAAAGCGGAGGTTGAGGGGACACTGAACCGAATCGAGGGGACAGATCGTGCCATCACTTTTAAAGCAGAACTCCCCTATGTAAACACTGCGGAATTCTGCTTAATAATCCGAGGGCTCGACATGGGCCCAAGTTATTTTCTACATTAAACCTTACCAAAGCGATCAGTTTACTGCGCTTTCCGCGCGAAGACCCCAACTCCGCTCCTGCACTTGGGAATGTGCCAATCCTTGTTTCCGTCAAAACTATCTTGGCGTAATCATCTGTGGCACCGGGTTCCGTTTGTTCTAACTGCCTGATAAATGTTGCTGGTAAAGTTATGCAGTGGCATGAGATCAGTGTTTAAAGAACCCCCATATAATTAGAACATCAGGCTAGATGCGTCTACAAATGCGCAATCCTTTCGCAGGTGGCATTCGGTGGTACTATAGGAATTCCTGTCTACCGAGATTTCTCGCATTCGGGAAACCCACGGATTAATGTCCATTGATGGATGTGCAAGGAGAGTATGGAGACTTCTGTACAGTTCTAGCTCAACTAGGATAAAACCAGACTGAAGGGAGAAGCGATTTGGAGAATTAAACAAGGGGGCAGGCATGGTATTTTCCTCTTTCAAGTTATTAATCGGGGAAAATATCATTTGAAAGGTGTTAATTATTTGTTAATAATAAATGTAACTCCGATGTTCGCTCTTGGGATGACCGACAAAGATTCAGTTTCAGGTTTTCCGGCTAGCAAGCACAGGTCAATGGATGGATGCGGGATGAGCGCATGGATAGCGGGGATCATAGCTTTTCGGAAAAATGTCAATCTCTAATTAGTTTGGCTTCCAGCCTTAAGCGCTATTCCCCAAGGATCAGAAGTACCGGCATCTTTTGCTTTTAAAAACTGCTAGAAGGAATGAAAGCCTATGTTCCTGATTATGTAGCATCAAAGGGGCATCACATGCGCTAAATTCCAGAAGGAAAATCTCTCGCTGGACTAAGAAGAGATGCATATATTATTAAAATATGCTTTAATTGGTCCTTATATATGTTATAATAATTATATATTGGCCATAAACATATTTAGGGTGAGGCAATCATGAAGGCAAATATACCACATTCTACATATACACGGCAGTGTTCCTCTGTATACCCAACTTAATTTTAGATAGATATATAAACACAAGCACACTTTGGAGAGCTGTAGGTTACATAAATTACAGCTTTTTTTAAAAAAGGCGTCACGTAATGTCTTTATGCAAAAATTTTATTATTATTTTGTACATAAATAAATAAATAAATATCTTCCGGTATTACAGAAACCATACAATTACATAGCTATGGGTCTGAAGAAACGCCATCAAGCAAATTTTACAGAAAAAAACAAACTCCTTTCCCCAATCTTTCCCCTCCCCTCAAAAAAAGGGGGGGCGTCAAACCACATTTCACACTTCATTACCTGCTTCTAGAGATCACCATAGTGACCCTGTGCGCGTCTCCACTTTTGCTTTGGAGAGGGACGAAATGCCGGGAGAGAATAAAGCTGAATGTTTCCCGACCATTGATACAAATTACAGAACTAGTTCTCCCCTCTCCGCCCCCCCTGAAAAATAGATTGCTCTGGACATTCGCTGTTTACCAGGTACAGTTAATCACAGTTCACAACACAGAGGTTGGGGAGCGGAGCGCTTTGCCTGGTGACAAAACCAAAACCCCTCACCACAAGCAAAATAGCAACAGTTGGCGACATTTAGGCTCACACGGACAGTTTATTTACAACGACACAGCGGCACTCACAGGATTTATAAAAAGGCCAGAAAGTCCTTTGTAAATTACATGAAATATACAAAACGGTATAAAATCCTTCCACAGCGTTTTGGCATAGGACAGGGCAAGATCCCCTTCTGCTCTCGGGTTGGTCTCTGGGGCTAGGGGGTGACTGTGAGATCTCTATCGTCTTTCCCTGAGGAGGATGGAGACATGGGCAAGTCCTCGTCGTCCTCCGAGCACTTTGTGGTGGCCAGAGAGGCGCACTTGCAGCTGTGGGCAGAGCCCCCTCCTCGGTGGGAGCTGCTTTTGCCTTCTTTCTTGTGCTTGACCCGGCGGTTTTGGAACCAGATCTTCACCTGCTTCTCGGAGAGGTTCAGGTAGGTGGCTATCTCGATGCGCCGGAGCCGGGAGAGGTACATGTTGGAGGCGAACTCCCTCTCCAGTTCCAGGAGCTGTGTGCTGGTGAAGGCGGTGCGCATCCGCTTGCTGCTGGGCAGCTGGCTGGAGGTGCTGTCTGGAGAGGAAAGCGGACGGTCAGACTCCGTGGCGCTAAACCTGCTGCACCAAGAGCTGCTCTAGGGGGCCCATTTGGCATCCTTAAAACCTCCCCACACCCCGGCAGGCTGGGAGCAGCCAGATCACCGAGCTCTTGGCCAGGTGCCTCTATGAATGCCACAGGACTCACACTGTTGCATACGCTACCTGGCATTGCCTAGGCGGTGGGTGGCATGTCCCGCCAACTCACCCCCATGCCAGAGATATTACACGGCATGGCATGGATGGTGTACGGCGTGCGCTGCCGTGCCACAGGTCCCCTTACGCATTATATACGAGGTCTGAGTGCCCAGGCTGGGCATGGCATACCCTGCAGTGCCATCTTCTCTCCCCAGGCCACAGTTGCCATTGCACCGATGGCCTACCCTGCACTGCCGGGGGCTGGGCCAGCTCTCCTCCTCGGATTCAATTAGGGCCAGCCGACATTGGCCCCATCCTGCCCTGGCCCGCACCGCCTAGGGAGCGCACGGGGAGTCTGGCAGGGCAGGATCGAGTCCGTTTGCCCCATCTCTTAGCCCCCCCACACACACACACTTCCGCCCGGCACTTACCGACGGAGATGCAGTGGAACTGCCTGGGGTCGGGCAGGGGGTAGGCGGTCTGGTAAATGGCCGGCGCGTGGCTGACGCTGACCGCGGAGGAGGCCGAGTGTTGCCTGGCCAGGGGCGCGTGGCAGTACTGCGAGCCGAACGGGGGGAAGGAGGCCTTGAGCAGCGGCAGGGCCGGGGGCGGCGGGTGCAGCTGCGAGGCGGTGACGCACAGCGGGCACACGCACAGCAGCCCGGCCTTGCGCGAGTGGCAGGCGCCGGGGGGCAGCCCGTGCAGCGGGTGCGAGGGGTGCACGGCGTAGGGGAAGAGGGGCGGCGGCGGGCTGCTCTCGCTCTTCTTCTCGCTCGCCTCCCGCAGCACCAGCGAGTCCACCAAGAAGGAGCGCGGCATCTCCCGGCGCTGCCGACCCGGCGCTGCTGGAGCCGCCGGAGGTGCCTCGGGGTGCTGGCCAGCCCCAGTGGTGCTGAAAGGCGCCGGGCTCGCCGCTTAAATAGGGCCTTTGCCATGTGATGGCTACGCCAGGAGCGGCCGGGGCTCTCAATAGGCTTTTTGTGCCTGTTCTCTTGGCATTCACGCTGCACGCTTCCTCATTATTTCCCTTGTTAACTAAATGAACTGCATAATGTACTCCATTCTTGTCAGCCCCACCCACGCCGTAGCTGGCGGCCTCACCCCTCCTCTCCCTTTGGAGGGGTTATTTGCTCATTCGCCAGCGATTTAATATTCTTCTCCGGCTCTTTATCGCGCTCCTGCGCGTTCAGCCGCCGGCAGCCCTCTCCCCTTGTTGGGTTTGGCTTTGCAGCAACTATTTCAAGTCAGTAACTTCCCTTCCCAGCCCGTTAGCCGCCGGCCCGCCTTCCCACCTGGGCAACGGCTTTGCTCGGCGCTCTCCGCCGCAGCCCTGATCCCGGCAAGGCGATCCCCGAGTTTCTGCAAACACACCCGTAACTTTCTTCTCTTCCTTTTGTCGGGAAGTTTTTCCCATCTTCCGCTGCTATTTCCACAACTCGCCCACTATGTCGAGCCCTTTTCTTTGTGCATCACCAGGAGCTTAATCCTCCGGTTTACACAATCCACAATACTGGGTGTTGTTATTTGTATAAACCTGCTTCACATGGCAAAGGGCTGGTGCAAACCTTGTGCATACAATACATACAGCTATCTAGCTGTCTGGCGCATATTACACGGGGAGAGTTCGCCGTACCTTAACCTGTTGCAATTCAAAATGAAAAAGCAGCCCCACTGTTTCTTGGATACCTACATAGATGCATATCCGCACACACATAGCTAGCTATACAATATACACAAAGTGCACACACACTTTATGAATACTATATATCTATAGTATGTCTCGGTGGGTAGATAGGTGGATGTTACAATTCTATATAATTATAGTAAATAAATAAATGTTAATGTGTATTCAAGAGAAAGTAGACATGCTTTTTTTTTCATTTTAAACCACTTGAATTGTAATAGGCTGCAATGCGGTTTATTCCTGTCTTTCTGGCTATACAATAGTTAAACAACTTTTAATGCCGTGCACTGATTAAGCAGGCTTTGAAATATTTCAGCTTCAGAGCAGTTTTAACAATTAGCTTTCCCCCACCCATATAATGAAAATTAGCATAAATAAAAGAGGTGGTATCTTTATTTGTTAATGAAAAGGATCTTTAAAGCATACAACATGATCTAGATCTAATGTCTATGCGCGCGCGCGCGTACACACACACACACACAATTCAACCATTCAGTACCTGATTTAGGCGTTGAATTGTGTCCGTGTATAAGGCAGGGAGGTGTTTTTGTTTGTGTTGTTTAATTTGTAGGTTGGTAAGGAATACATGTCAATAAGAAAAAAGCATTTATACGAATATATTTTTTCTTCAGCCCCTGACCACTTAATAGATCTCGAGGCTGTAAACCTCGTTACAAATGTGAAGAAATTGTGTTGATAGAACATACCGTAACCTGCCCGTCTAAAAACACCCAACGGATTTTTTTTTATAGGAAGGAAAGAATAGAATAAAATGCCTGGGAAACAATGTGACCCTGTATTTCTGGCTTGTACTCCTTGCTCACATTTCCCACCGAAGTCTGGGGTAGGCTTGCCCGAGACAAGATTGACGGTCTGAGCTTAGAAATGTATTTGGGTTTTTTTTTTCATTATAAAAATAAAGGGTACAAAAGAATGATAGTAAAAACCCAAGCCTGAGCTCACTGGAGAGTCCCAGATTCTTAGTGTATCTTTCCCGCGGCAGCTTTCATTTTTTTTAAATGCGCTAATATTTTTTATGCAGATGTTTATCCTCAATTTGAGCCTGGGAAGAGGTAAAGCTTCCTGCTGGGAAATGGCCAGCCACCGAGGAGGTGTGGATTTCTAGCCCCAGACTAAGAGATTCCTGCTGTCCGAGGGCTGAACCCCGGGGCTCCTAGCCACAGGGAGGCAAAGGGTTAACAGTCCCTGAATGCACACCAAGCCCAAAGCTACTGGGAAAGAATATCCAAAAAATAACCAGTTTTTTTTCCAGCCGCTGGACCTTATTGAATGTCATTGAAGAAAGTTTTGAATGCCAGATAAAGAGAGGCGAATTAAAGTGTGTGACAGCAGAGGATAAGCAAACACAAAGAGAACTCTGTCACACTTTGGGCAAAATCCGTGGGCTTTTTACCAAGCCTCTTCGCTATGATTGAATTAAGTAATAGGAAAACATTTTCTTTCAGTTTAGAGCCATTAGACAAAAACTTCAAAGCGAATAACACTTTTTAATGTGCAGCCCAACAATGGAATCTGTTTTGTGCTGAAATGTTGAAATGGTTTGTTGTGCCACTGTGGGCTGGAAGAACCCAGACTGCAGCAAAATAGCATCCTTCAGCCCGATTTTATGAGAGCTTGAAACGACCACAGACCTTTAATCCTACTGCTTTACACTCCTCTTTTCAGCGCCAAGCTCGCTTCCTCTGTTTGTTTTCTGCAAGCAAGCCTGGGTATGCGATCTTCATACAGTACCAGGAGGCAGATAAAAATACTTTCGCAGAAGCGACACAATCTATAGGTAACACGCCGGAAAATAACCCAGAAAGAACAACAAACGAACCATTTACATCATGCCTTCAGACACTTTCCTTCCACGGGAGGATTCATTTGCAATGGGCTGGAAAATCCCAAGACATCAGCAGCTCCAGCTATTGCAATTCCTTTCACATTTTGATGTGCAATGGGAGTACTTATGTAAACCTTGTAAAAGTGTGAGGGGAGAAGAGAGACCACTGGTATGGATGGCAGTGCTAAGGTTTTGCCACTCCTGCCTGACAAACGTTTGCGAAGTGTTTACTGGCTTCAAACTTCTTTCCAGTAAACCTTTCCGAGGTAGGCTGGCTGCTGGCTGCTCTAGGGCTGCTGCCATGTTAGTTCTTCCACATTGCAAAAGCACATTTCCTTCCTGATGTTATTGTCAGTGCTTGAACTGAGGAGAGGAGGGAACGTGGGAGGTGGTTGACCAACATCACCACCACCCTCCCCTGCCCTCTTCTCACTGCTGCCTGCTGGCAAAGGAAAGTCATTCAAAACAAGTTTAAACATACCATTAGTGAGTGTTTATGTGTGTGTGTGTGTGTGGGGGGAGATACCATCACTAATGGGGGGGGAGGTGAGGGGTCATACCATCACTAATTGAAAGGTGGGTATACCATCATGGGGGGGGGCACACCATCAGCATCTGGAGGGAGAGGAGAGCACACCTCGACTAATTGGAGGGGGGTACAATATGACCAATTGTATGGAGAGGGGCATACCATCACAGGGGTGGGGCATACCATCATTATGTGGGGGGTGAGAGCACATATCATCACTATCTGGGGAAGAAGAGGGCATGCCATCACTAACTGAAGCGTGGGCAGGCCTTCACTGTGTGGGGAGGATGGGCACACCATCAGTAATTGGGGGAGGGAGAGAGGAGAGTATACCATCACTATCTGGGGGAGGAGCACACATTCACTATTTGGGGGGGGAAGAAAGGTTTCTGTCAACCTCTGTGGGGTGGGCGTACCAATACTAAGTAGGGTGAGAGGAGGGGGTAACATCACTGTTTGAGATAGTGTGGGCATACCATCACTATTTTCAGGGAAAAAGAAGAACAGGAGTACTTGTGGCACCTTAGAGACTAACAAATTTATTAGAGCATAAGCTTTCGTGGACTACAGCCACGAAGAAGTGGGCTGTAGTCCACGAAAGCTTATGCTCTAATAAATTTGTTAGTCTCTAAGGTGCCACAAGTACTCCTGTTCTTCTTTTTGCGGATACAGACTAACACGGCTGCTACTCTGAAACCTGTTATTTTCAGGCAGGAGATATCATTGCTAACTGCGGGAGAGGATGAGGTGCTATCTCTATTTGGATGTGGATATAACTTCATTTCCCCTCCCCCACAGTTTGAGCATCATGCTTGTTAAAGATGCACTAAATAGAAATCACAAACCACTAATCATGAATGGTTCACTATGAAACTGATTGATCAAAGAATACACATTACTATGGTGACCTAATGCATACAGTATTATATCTAGGCCAAACAGTTTTTGTAGATTCTTGGAAGCCAATGGGATTACTCATGGAGGAAGGTAAAGGTAACTGATGGAGGAACTGGGCCTTAAGGCCAACATTTTCAGATCATGTTGCCAAAATCAGGCTCCTAAATCCACTCAATCTAATTCCATGTACATTGAAGTAGCCCAGGGTCGGCAACCTACGGCACGCGTGCCAAAGTTGGCACGCGAGCCGATTTTTCCTGGCACGTGGCGTGGGCTGAGCTGCTCAGCCCCGCCACCACTCTGGAGTTCCCGCTGCCAGCTGCCGGTTCCTGTGGGACCCACCACGGGTCCAACTCAGCACCTGCTGCTGGCCTGGGGGGAAGGAACCCCAGGCTGGCAGCGGGCTGAGACCCCGGCTGGCAGGAACCGCCGGTGAAAATCCCAGAGCCACAGTGGGCTGGACTGCTCAGCCCGTCCCGCTCTGGAGTTCCCGCTGCCGGCTCCTGCCAGCCGGGGTCCCCGCGGGTCCCACTCAGCACCCGCTGGTGGGGGGGAAGGAACCCCAGGCTGGCAGTGGGCTGAGACCTCAGCTGGCAAGAGCTGGGGGCAGAAACCCCAGAGTGGCGGCAGCCCGAGCCAGTCGCTGCTCTGGGGTTCTGGCTGGTGGCCCCTCACCAGCAGGGGTCTCTACCGCGCAGCTCCACTCACCTTGCTTCCGGTTGGAGGCTCTCTTGCAGACAGGGTCCAGGCCTCCAGCCCTGCTGAGGCCTACCAGTCACCTACTCCACTCACCTCAGCTGCCAATCTTGGTTTCCAGCCCTTGCTCATCCTGCTTTTGGGCCTGGAGTCCCAGCAGGCCACCCTTTACATATAACAGTAGTTTGGTTATATTATTATAGACTTATAGAGAGACCTTCTAAAAAACGTTAAAATGTATTACCGGCACGCAAAGCCTTAAATTAGAGTGTATAAATGAAGATTCGGCACACCACTGCTGAAAGGTTGCCGACCCCTGAAGTAGCCTGATCATTAGCAGGACTAAGTGCCAGCAGCTCCTGTGGGAGGAATGGAAGCTGTGGAAACTTAGCACAATTTGCAGCCAGGGAAATGGGCACAGTGGAAGAGTCCCTGAAAATAATGAGTGTGGTTGAAAAAAGGTGAGGCTGGATGTGAGAAAGAAGAGCAGGCAAAAGAGGTCAGGCTGCTTCTATCTATTTATTAGACGACCGTAAGAAAACCTAGCCCTTCAGTCTCAGAATTTGTTTCACTGCCAGCCAATTTCTGGCCTGCCAATTTTCACTTCCTCCTTTTCAAAACACCTGCCCAGTTTGAACAAGATTCATTTTAAGAAAATAATCAGTCTGAGGAAAATAGAAAGGAGCATAAACTCTGGCAAGTCAAGTGTAAAAGTATAATTAGGCAGGCCAAAAAAAGAGAAGAATTTGAAGAACAACTAGCAAAAGAAACAAAAATGAACAGATTTTTTTTTAAAGTATACCACAGTCAGGAAGCTTGCCAAACAATCAGTGGGGCCATAGACAATCACGGTGCTAAAGGAGCACTCAAGGACGATAAGACCATTGTGGCCACACTAAAGGAATTCTTTGCATTGGTCTTCACTGCAGAGGCGGTGATGGAGATTCCCACACCTGAGCCATTCTTTTTAGGTGACCGATCCAAGTAGCTGTCTCAGACTGAGGTGTCAACAGAGGAGGTTTTGGAACAATTTGATAAATTAAACAGTAATAAGTCACCAGGACCAGATAGTATTCACCCAAGAGTTCTGAAGGAACTCAAATATGAAATTGCAGAACTACTAAATGTGGTATATAACCTATTATTTAAATCAGCCTCTGTAACAGATGACTGGAGGATACCTAATGTGACACTGATTTTTTAAAAAGGCTCCAGAGGTGTTCCTGTCAATTACAGGCCAGTAAGCCTAACTTTAGTACCAGGCAAATTGGTTGAAACTATGATAAAGAACTGACCTATCTGACACATAGATGAACATAATATGTTGGGGAAGTGTCAACACGGCTTTTGTAAAATGAAAAAGATCTCATGAATCTGTTAGTGTTCTTTAGGGGAGTCAACAAACATGTGAACAAGGATGATCCAGCTGATATAGTGTACTTGGACTGTCAGAAAGTCTTTGACAAGGTCCCACCAAAGGCTTTTAAGCAAAATAAGCTGTCATGAGAAAAGAGGGACGGTCCTCTCATAGATCAGGAACTGGTTAAAAGACAGGAAATAAAGGATAGGAATAGATTATCAGTTTTCACAGTGGAGAGAGGTAAATAGTAGGATCCTTGAAGGGTCTATACTGGCACCTGTGCTGTTCAACATATTCATAAATTATCTGGAAAAGAGGGTATACAGAAAGGTGGCAAAATTTGCAGATGATACAAAATTATTCAGCATATTTACGTCCAAAGCTGAATGCAAAGTATTACAAAAGGATCTGACAAAACTGGATGACTAGGTAACACTGATGAAATTCAATGCTGATAAGTGCAAAGAAATGCTCACTGGAAAATATAACCCCAATTACACTTACTAAATAGTGGGATCTAAATTAGCTGTTACCACTCAGGAAAGAAATTTTGGGAGTCATTGTGGATAGTTCTTTGAAAACATCTACTCAATGTGCAGTGGCAGTCAAAAAAGCGAACAGAATGTTAGGAACCATTAGGAAAGGAATAGATAAAACAGAAAATAGCATAATATCACTATATAAATCCATGGTACATCCACACCTTGAATACTGCAAGTAGTTCTTTTCACCCCTATCTCAAAAAAGATATATTTGAACTGGAAAAAGTACAGAGAAAGGCACCAAAAATGATTAGGGGTATGGAACAATTCCCTACAAGGAGAGATTAAAAAGACTGGGACTGTCCAGTTTAGAAAAGAGACGACTAAGGGGGGATAGGATAAAGGTCTGTAAAATCATGACTGGTGTGGAGAAAGTGAATAAGGAAGTTTTATTTACCTTTCACAGAACACAACAACCAGGGGCCACCCAATGAAATTAACAGACAGCAGATTTAAAACTAACATAAGGAAGTACTTCTTCACACAACGCACACTCAACCCATTAAATTCATTGCCAATGGATTTTGTGAAAGCCAAAAGTATAACTGGGTTAAAAAAAGAATGAGAGAAGTTCATGGAGGATGTCTACCAATGGCTATTAGCCAAGATAGTCATGGACACAACCCCATGCTCTGGGTGTCTCTAAACTTCTGACTGCCAAAAGCTGGGACTGGATGACAGGGGTTGGATCACTCCATAATTTCCCTGTTCTGTTCATTCCCTCTGAAGCACCTGGAACTGGCCACTGCTGGAAGACAGGATACAAGGCTAGACCCAGTATGACCGTTCTTAGTTTCTTATGTATTTTGGCCTTTTCAAAGTTCTGAGCGTGCTGTCTTGAGAACAGCCAAAAGAAAGATTGTCTATCTATTTCCTATTCACCTAGGCGCTACAGAAGCAAATGATACCATAACATGAAAATAATGTTGATCATAGACTGTTTCTCAATTAATATAGTATAGTGTATCTTTTTCTGCAGCCTTAGATACATTTGTAGCATCCTGTAGTGTTGTATACTGCAGTGTGATTCAGACAAAGCCCATTAAAGCAGTAATATGAAAGGTACACAATAAACCATTCTGACACAACACATCACAGATTAAGCATAACATAAATGTTCAGGAATATCATGCCCACCTAAGATTGTAGATTCCCTAGTTTGGCAGTTAGCCTTGTGACCCCACCCAAAACGTCTACACTTACCTCCGGGTCCGGCGGCAGGCAATCGATGTTCTGGGATTGATTTATTGCATCTGGTTTAGATCCCGGAAGTGCTCGCCGTCGTCGCCGGTACTCCAGCTCGGCGAGAGGAGTACGCGGCATCGATGGGGGAGCCTCCCTGCCGCGTCTGGACCCGCGGTAAGTTCGGACTAAGGTACTTCGAATTCAGCTACGTTATTAACGTTTTTTAATAAATTTAAAATTTATTTTAAATTTGCGTACCTTAGTCCGAAGTGGGGGGTTAGTGGGGACCAGGCCGGGCAGCCTCTGCTGTTCATCTGTGTACTGCTAAATTACCTTCCTGGTTCACTGCTTGACACTCTGAATGGCACCGAAGGAAGTGGGATCTATGCACAGGTAAATTTGTTTCATTGTTACCTATCTTCTTCTTTAAATTGCTCCAGAGCCAAGGTGTGCTGACAAATGAAAAGCAAATGTATAGTATATGGCATTTCATAGAACTATGTAAATGAATATGATTAAAAAGTCCGAGTCAGAAAAGAGATGCAGGGTCTAACTCTGCCTGGGAGATGACTCTCTGGCCTCTTCATGTGCATGGACTCCCTTCTCTAAGTGCATAAATAAGGAGTTCCCCAATGCAGACAGTCCTGGAGAGAGATTTTCAAAGGAATCTGACAAAGCTGCTCAAGAGCAGCACAAATGACCAGTCTCTGCTCTCAGCAGGGGAACTTGCCAAAAACGGCAGAGGTGGCAGAAGAATATTTCACCCCACAGGTACCATGTTCTCTTTCAGTCCAATGGCTGGTACAAAATGCACAAGCCCTGTGGGGGAGACTGTGCCCAGATGAGGCACAAGGCCCCAGATCCTCAAAGGTATTTAGGCACTTAACTACCTTTGAGGATCAGGGCCAATTTCCTCAGTGCTGTAGTGGTCTAGATCTTCAACAGCCTCTGCTCAGAGCTAGTGGCTGAATGTTGCAGTCTGATGCTATGTAACTT
Source organism: Trachemys scripta elegans (assembly GCF_013100865.1). Lineage (NCBI taxonomy): Eukaryota > Metazoa > Chordata > Testudines > Emydidae > Trachemys > Trachemys scripta. The sequence goes on from NC_048298.1 coordinate 301,896,444, forward strand.
GCTTCTTTCTTTGGACTTGGCTAGCCAATCTCAGAAAAGTATTTGTGGCATATTAATGTGAAAGAACTAGTCTGGATATTTATTAATGTTGTGCAAAACAAAGATTACCCAAGGTGTGTTCATTCTTCTAGTTTTCCAGTGTACACAAAATGCCCCATGAAGAAGCACTCTGCTAATTACTTCTTTTTTTATTATTGTTTCATTTGATTTCATTAACTTTCTATTTTGAAAAAAATAAAAATAATGTTGTGTGGGGTGAAATATTTGGATTATATTTTTGTATTGTAAGGTATGTATATATATATTTCAATTGTAAGGTATGTACACACACAGATATGTGCTATGGCACTGCACTGTTTGTGTAGTTAGGATACAATTAAAAACTCTGTCCCTTATTCTTTCACTTAGTTTTTTACTGAAACCAATGGAATTGCACCTGACTTACCCCAGTGTATGTACATGCATATATGCACAAGGGGGCAGTGTTAAGGCGGAAGTGAATGGAGCTATGACCGGCTGAGGATTTGCCTCTTTGAATTCAGAACCATGCAAACTTTGCATTCTCTTCACATAGACTTTCAAATGTAATTTTTTAAGTTGTTGGAATGAAGAAAGACATGCCCTTATGTGGAAAAAGCTAGCTAGATACCACCAGAACCCCACACTCCATGTGTTTCATGGGGTCCATCTGCTTTGAACATTAGGAACGGTGGAGACTTACAAGACCTGAAGCCGGTGCCTCATTCATGCACAGTTAGCAGGAGTTAAAACAATGGTTATTTCATTCAGTCTTGTGCCAGTGACAATTTTAAGGGTCAGTCTTTCACACACACTGGGCCTGAACCTACTCCCATTGAATTCAGTGGCAAGTGGGCTAGAAACAAAAATTATATCTCACTGGGATTCGATGTGTGGCATTTGCATTTAGGCCTAGCGTTTTTTGAGACATTGAACCTTGTAATCACAACATACTCGCACATAGAAAAGCTATTTTAGATAGCATTTAGACTTTCTTTAACAATGTTCTACTTTCTTGTTATGCCTGAGACCTGCAATCTGGTAACTAAGGCCCAGGTACTCAATGATATTTAGGTCCCTAACTCCCATTAATTTCAACATTCGAGGATCTGGGCTTGAATCAAGCTGGCATTACAGGTGGAGGGACATGAAATAGATTTGCCCTAATTTGTGGCATAAACAAAAGACATGATGTGTGGTGGTATGAAAGTTTATTGAAAATTGTTTGAAATGTCTTTCAATACTTGTGAGAGGAGGAACAATTCCAAACTCGTGCTAATACATAACTTTATTCCTCACTAAATGCAATCCTGATCTTGTGGCTGAGGAGCTGGACTGGAACATAGGAGAACTGGGTTTGCTTCCTGGCTGCACCACAGAACTTAGTAACATAGGCAATACCATATTGGGTCAGACCTGGGGTCTCTCTAGTCCATTGTCCCATCCCCAACAGCCTTCCTGTGTGGCCTTGGGCAAGTCACTTAGCCTCTCGGGTCCTCAGCTGTAAAATGGGATACTAATAATTCCTTTCTCCCAACCTTTGTCTTGTTTATTTTGACTGTAAGCTCTTTAGGGCAAGGACTCTCTCTTACTATGCATTTGTACAGTGCCTAGGGCAAGTGAGCCCTGATCTCTTTACGGACCTCTAGGTGCTGTAATACAAACAACAAACAAATCATAAAATACTTTGAATCCTCATATAACCCACAGGACTGAAAAGCAGTGGAAATACAATAGGGCTGGTGGGGGTCTGCAGAGAGCCCCTGTACTCTATGACCTCTTCCATTCTTGCTCCTATGCAGAGCTACTTGCATTTTGGCAGTTCAGATGGCCATGGGTTGGCAACTCACAGAAGCATTTTGAGCAATACAATAGTTCCATCGTTTGTAAAGTGAGTTAGGAACCTGTGAGATGAAAAATGATGCATATAGTAAATGCAAGATATCCATTTAATTTTACTCTGTTATTCCCTTTTGCTCTGTATTTTCTCTCTTTTCCCTCCAGTTTTCCTCCCTTGCTCCTTTCTCTTTGTGTTCCTCCTCTTTTCCTTTCCTTTCTCTCCCTCTCCTTTTTTGTATGCATTGTTCATTTTCTCCATCTTTCTCCTCTTTCACTCTCCTGGTCGTCTTCTCTTCACTCAGAATATTTGCTGGGGGAAGTAGAGAAATTCTTCTACTATTCTTTCACACACAGAAAGTGAGAAAAGAGGCCTGAGACTGGATGAATGACAACCTTCCCCAGCATCCCCATCAAAAGATCAAACTCAGAGAGAGAATAAGGCAGGAGAGATATCATCTTCCCCAAATTCTCCACACTTCCCAGACACTGCACTGGGAAAAGAAAGAAGATAACATAAAGGACAGTATCTCATCTACCTCAGATTAGCAGACAATATGGTCTGGATTGCAGACAGCATGAACTGAAGTGGTAAAGGAATCCCACCATGAAAACCAGGCTGAGTGAAAATTAACTTTAACACAGTAATAAACTATGCTGAGCAGAGAGACATAGGAAATACACATCATACTTTATAGATATTAGATCTAAAGTAGCAAAATTTTAGAGACCACCATAGTATGGAAAATGATTAATAAGCACTCACAGAGACATTCATCCAGTGGTCAATTCACAAAGGCTTGACAATGGCCAAAAAAAGTCCCTTTTTCTTCTTGAAAGATTTAAGTGAAATGGTCATTTGCTCTGTTTTGATAAGTTTAAATGAAATGTTCAAGTATTCTCTCTCATTAAAACAAATAGCTGATAAGGAAATAGAGCTGGAAAGGGATTTAAAAACACCGAGAGCAGGGTTGGAAAGTGTTGTTTCATTTGTTTGGCTCATCAGGATACATAAGGGAAATATAGCCACTTCCAGGAGATTTGTTTAAAGTGAAATATGATAGTAAATTGGCCATGTAGCTGGGAGAAAGGAAAGGAATTCTCCCAAAAGAGAAGAACATAATTAAAATAGCATTATCTGAAGGGGGGGGGAAGTTGACCAAATTCACCCCTGCACTCTAGCTGTTTTGTCATGTAAAATAGCCATAAATTTGGCTTAACTGGCCTGCTAAACCTGAGTGGCACAAAGCCGCTGAAACGTACTGGTGAACCTCCCCTACTGTAGTCATTGTATAAACATGCTACTACCCAACAACTCCCGACCCCCAACATCCCCTCTATATGAATGATGAGATGCGGGTGGCCCAGAGCCGGCTACGTTGGCTTTATGATTCCTGTATGTCAGGAGAATCCTTAGCTGTTCCTTTATGTCAGTTTACCAGTCATTTTGCACTACCTGAGCAGTGGAAAGTGGCCAGGACAGGGGACAAGGATCTGGCTCTAAGTCTTCTGCTTGTCTTTTCATTTTGATTTTCTTTAATAATCTAGGAGTTGAAGATTTGCCCCATAACAAGAAAGCTGTACTGTGGTGCACAATTCAGTTTGGATGGGTACAATGTAACCCCATCTAATCCCTCCTATTGAAAATCTCTCTGGCCTGTCTACACTACATAGTTAGGGAGACGTAAAACAGCTGACAAAATAACCCCACCTCCAGTAGAGGGCTTATGTCGGTGTAGTGAGGGCAATGTAGTGTCTGTGTAGATGCTGGGTTACTTACATCGGCTCTCAGCTGTCCTATCAATTTCAGGGCTCCATGCTGGAGCCGTGAAATTGACAAAAAACCTGGGCATCTAAAGCCCAGGTGTCCCTGGCTCCCCCTCTGAGTTGGACTGTGCCCACCCAGCTCCCCACTCAGGGAGCTGAGAAGCCTGGGTGGCTGCCCCCTGCTCCCGGCTAGGAGTGGGGAGCTGAGAGCCCAGGGGGAATCTGGGCTCCTGGCGGGGAGCTGAGAGCCCTGGCTCTTAGCTCCCCATTCTGCCCCTCTTCAGTCAGTGGAAGCCCTCCTGGTGAGGGTAGTGTGGACATCGGCCAGCGCAGTAATTACTGTAAGGACATGTGTAGTGTAGACATGCCCTCTCTCTCTCTCTCTCTCTCTCTCTCATTCTTTTATCAGATTCACAACTTTCTTTTTGATTATTTTATTGACTTTATATCAAGAAAGAAGATTTTCTGTCCTTCCAAAGGGATGTTCTTGGGTCTAGCAGCCTTTAGATTAGGTCTTTGTTTCTGAAATTGATAGAGACAATGAATGTCCCATCAGTCCGATTCTCTTTCATGTACTTCTTGTTGGGATCCTGTAGCATCTCTCAGTAAAGAGGATGTCTTGCTCTGTGCCTAAATCAAGAAGCTTAGGGAATAGTGCTGAGAATAAAGACATTCAGCTCTGGGTTATCCCAACCTTCAGAGAAGCCATGTGTCTGGAGATTTTGAATTCTGTCCTGATTCTACAGTTCTCTGCTTGTCTCTCCAATACAGCAATATTTCGGATAGCAGCAACTGAAAACACTTTGGTTTTATCAATAGCCTCATTGGTTTGCAGCTGTTTTTCCACTTATATGATTCTCCCACTTCTGTTAGTTTGTCCAGGTTCTTTGTCTGAGCTAGCCAGCTTTATATCACCATCTGTTTCATGTGAACATTTATTCCCACATTGTAGACCTAGTTTGGGTCTGGTGAGGTACAGCTTCAGCTGGCAAAAATAATGACTGATGCCATCCACAATACCAAAGCTATCCACAGAGGCAGAGAAATCCAATAGTTCTCCCTTCTTTTTGTCAATGTCCAGAATTTTTTGCTATTGTTTTTAGGGTTTGCTCCTTTGATTGCTGTGCTATTGCAGCAAGAAGTCACTGTTAACATTTAGGTTAACAGAGTTTCCATGAGGCACAACGGCTCAGTATCTCACTAGGTTCAACCCACTTTATTTATTATTAACTAACTATATAGAATGAAAGAGAAAGATAGGGTACAATCAAAAGTGTGCTAGGCATCTCACAGAAATTAGCGAAGACACAAGGTCCAATTCTCATTTACATTAAGGCCATTTTACACCACTCTAGTCACAGAAAGGAGTCTCAAAGTGGATGCGAATCAAATTGACTCCCATTGTAAAGTTCCTTGGTACTCACTGATTCGGTGGTGTGAAGTGGCCGCAGTGTGACACAGGGTATGTCTACAGCTATGCAGCTATAGTGCTGTAGTGTGGATGCTTCCTAGATCCACAGAAATGTTTTTTTTACCATCAATGTAGTTAATCCACCTCTCTGAGAGGCAGTAGAATTCTTTGACCTAGGTGTATCTACAGTGTGGGTTAGGTTAACCTAATTCTGTTGCATAGGAGGGATAGATCAGTGGTTTGAGCATTGGCCTGCTAAAACCAGGGCTGTGAGCTCAATCCTTAAGGGGACCACTTATGGATCTGGGGCAAAATCAGTACTTGGTCCTGCTAATGAAGGCAGGGGGCTGGACTTGATGACCTTTTGGCGTCCCTTCCAGTTCTATGATACGGGTATATCTCCATGTATTATAACATTTTCATGGCCCTGGGCAATGTAGTTAGGTTGACCTAAATGTTAGGTGTAGGTGAGGTCTAATAAGAATCAGGCCCACAGCCCCTGCTCCAGAAAGTTCACATTCTAAATTCCAGAGCTGGTTGGCCTTTTGGGAATTTTTTTTTTAAAACAAAATATTGCACTTCAGTTTTAAAAGCAAGGGAACATTTTTGACAAGCTTTCCCCTTCCCTCCATTATTCAAGCAGCATAGGTGCCATAACACATGCACTTCATAGATGGCTGGAAAGGAGAAGGGTTGCATTAATATAACATAGTTGCATGCACATCTTGGCAGTTCCATTACATTAGGGCAGTGGTTATTTTTAAATTAATTTGATTTTGTACTGGTAGGTGACTCAGCAGAAGTGAAGTCACGTCTACGCTACACAATGAAGTCGACCTAACTTCTGTCGGCACACAGCCACTGCAGTAATGACATTGCTTGTGCGTGTCCACCCTTTGCTCCTTGTGCCGGTGGTGTGCGTCCTCACCAGGAGCACTTGTATTGATTGTACTATCAGTGTGAGGCATTGTGGGATGGCTCCTGAAAGCCAGTAACCGTCGACATAAGCAACGCAGTGTGTATACTGACCCTGTGTCGACTTAATTACATCGACTTTGACTCTACGCCGCTCATGGAGGTGGAGTTATTAAGCCAGAGTAGCGGGGCAGTTACATCAGCAAAAGTCAAATTTAAGTGTAGACGCTTCCGTAGTTAGGTTGACATACGCTGCCCTGTGTCAACCTAACTGTACTGTAGACCAGGCCTGTGTTTTCAGGAGGATTTGAATGAGGAGAGGGAGGTAGTTTGGTGTACACATTTAGCACCTGATCCAAAGCCCACTGAAGCTAGTAGACAGATTCCCATTACATTTAGTGAGCTTTGGATGAGGCCTTTGGGGAGCAGAATGGAAAATGCCATGGGAATTTACATCTTTGGGGCCAGTTCTGGCAATTAGCCACTGACCAGGTAGGGTGCAATGTGGAGCCATCCTACCCCATGGAGAGGGACTGTGTCTCAAGAAGGCACAGTCTGCCCTGAGCAGCAAAGCACACAAGGGAACTGCTGGCTCCTCCTGGTGAGGGTAGTGTGGATTGAAATAAACTGATAAGATGTGCTCAGATAAAGTCTGGAGTGTATTTCTCTGCATCCCCAAGCTTGCTGGCTATAGGTCGTCTGGGAGAGGAGTGTGCTTTTCTGGAAGTCCCCTGCACTTTCCCAAGCCACCTCTGTAGGGATCAGAAGTCCAGGAGCCAAGCCACGGGTCAGACTCGTTTGTTTCTCCCCAGCAAGTTTGCAAAGAACAAGCAGTGCACATAGCATTTCCCTGGCCCTTTGCTCAGTTGGGGGGTTCAGACCTCTCATTGCCCCTCGGCCTTTTCTGCTGACCTTTTCTTTACTGCTTCTTTTTCTCACACAGAGAATGTTTGTGTGTGGTTGTGAAAGAGGGTCTCCTGTTTGTGCTGTTACCGCAGTGCACCACATTACTGAAACACACTGAGAATGGACTAGACGAGAGTATTGTTCAAGAATATCCATCAAGGCCTCTTAGGGTTGGTGGATTTGAATGCCTGCAGCCTGGCTTTCAACTTTACATGAAGGTTGTGATGATCAGGCTCTCTAAAGTTTAGCATTTCCTTATGGTTTGTGGAGATGAGATTGGCAACATTTGGCACAGTTGTAAAAATCTCTGCTACATTCATATCATAAAATTATGTTAACTGAATGTGAAAGGTTTATTTTAGGAAGGAGATTTCCTAAGGAAATTAATGCAGGGTGTGTGTGTGTGTGTGTGTGTGTGTGTGTGTTTGGGGGGAGGGAGGAGGTGTTAGAGAGAGAGAGAGAAGGAGTGGGGAAAGGAGCATGTGTCCATGCTAAAATTGCCACCTGTCTCAGGTTTTCCCAGAATCATTCCTTTTTTGTAATAGCTGTCCTGGGAAATCTGTAAAGGTGTGTAGTACACACTGCCAGCTGTCCAGTGTTATGAGCTCAGGATCATCTCGGATGTCCTGGGTTTTTTGTACTTCAGAGATGACAACCTTAGTGTGTACATACTCAGCATGATCCCAAATTTATCCGAACCTTGGCTCTCCTCTGATTTTATACCGTCTAAAAGAGATACCAAGAATACATGCCAAAGAGGAGGTTATATGTAACTCTTAACCAAACATAAAGAATAAATGCTACAGAGGTAGTTTGAACTTCGATGTGGCTGGTGAATATTATTAATATATATTCAATTCCATGCAAACAAATATGTTAAGCCAAGGTTGCAAGATTAAACATTCAAAAACCAGGAAATGCAAAAGATAAGACAGAATACACAGTCGTAATTCTGCCCCTTTGAGCCTTTTCAGACTGTGGAATATAACAGTCTTTAGTTACATGATCACTTACTATTTGTCAAATAATGCAGTATAATAGTGTAGTATTTTTCTACATTATCTAAACACCTCACTCATTCTACAAACTCCTAATCATGCAAGTCATCAAGAAGTTGATGTTAATGGGACTACTCAGGTGAGTAAAAGTTAGCAGGATCTGACTCTTAGACACACAGAGGGTGTGTCGACACTGCCGAAAAACCCATGGCAATGATTCTCAGAGCCCAGGTCAACTGACTTGGGTTTCTGGGTTTTGCATAATGAGCCTTGGAATTTTTCCATTCTTGTATCCTAACTACTGACCTCATTGTCATAATAGTCTAGTAAATCTTTCTTGACTTAGACTAATGACAAATCCCTTTTTTGCTGAGGTTTGTATTTTAATAAACATCAGAAGAGATGTATCCTACATTTCACAAGATAATTTTGTCTTTGTAGCCAGATATACCTCAGGCAGTAATCAATAACTGTATCATCTCGCAAACAAAATAAACAGTGTTAGCCGTGTTTTTGAAACCATTTCTCATTTTTCTATGGGTCTTTTAAGTTCAAATCTTTCTTTTTCTGAGTATCGTGCCAATTAGATTGGGGCAGAGAAGTAGGAGCTCAACACCCCACCCAACACCCCATACACACCAAACATTCTGATTCACCCCCAGCCATGCTTACGAGTGGGAGGGAAAGAGGAGATCTGTAGCTGCCATATGCTTCAGCTGAATCTGGGTACCATACCACCTCTGACTTTATCCTTGCATCAAAAGCCCCAACTACCTCTTTACAAGCTTGTAAAACCTGCCAGCTTTCTCTGAAAACTTCCACAGTTCCACTTTTTCAATAGAAAATTCAGAAGCACATTGAAAAGCTATACTGGAAAGCATTCTAAAATTGAGACTCACACTGAATTTGGTATCAAAATGAATAACACAGAGAATATTATATGGGCTGCATTGTCCTTTTTCGTATTTAATGAAGTACAGATCTCTGCTGTTCAATTTACTTGACTGGCACAGAAACTTCAGTGTGCCACCGAGTTCAGCATTGCAATGCCACAGAAATCAGGGCTAGTGCACTACAGAATACACAGAGCCCTGCCTTCAGAAATGACAAACACACGCCAAGAAGCAATGTCACAGGCAATATGATGTGCAACCCTTATATGCAACTCACACAAACTGTGGAAAGGCAGCAAAGACAATCATTACAATGAGGAAGGCCAAGACATACATACCTGTGCATGCTGCAACAGGCTGACACTGTTTGCCTGAAATACCCCATTCTGGCCATTCCCTGAGGTCATTATCCCGCCTGGATATCAGGGATGTGGGAGTAGACCTCTGGCAGAAAAGTAAGGGCTGAACAGTCGAGAGAGGAACACTAGGAGCACCCAAGCTTGAGGAGAAAGTTTGAGCTGATCTTTATGCTATCAGATGGCTGGTTCATTCATTAATAAAGGCAGATGCTAGGAAGGGGATTCTCTAGCTTCTCCACTGCATGGGCTGTGTTTGCAGAGCAGCTTTGCTCACAGATATAGAGCCACACATGCAGATAAAAGCAGTACACAGAGGAAGCCAAGAGAGATCACATGAGTGATGAAGTTATTTACAAGTGCTCAAAAAGAAAACTAGCAAATAATGACAGCTACAGTTGTCACCCTTTATACATTCGCTTTCTTCTCTCTTTTTTTTTTTTGCTCTCTACCAGTGATTCTCAAAATGAAAATTATTTGAAAAAAACAAAACAAAATGCATATAACCAGCAACAGCATAAATGGATAGTTGTTTTCAAGAATGCCATGGATAACTACATAACTTTATCACAGTGTATTACATACAATATTCTAGGGGTAATGGCGTAGGTAGGCACTTTACACTTTGCCTTAAAGTCAATGGAATTACACCCATGTCAAGTTTGTGTCAGAGATAAATGAGGTCCAAGGTATAAATTACACCATCATCACTGCACTGCTCTAATTATGTGCCTTAGACTCTGATTTACAACTATCAATCTGCAGAGCAAAATAAAAACACTACGAAGAAACAATGTTTTGGTTTTTCTAGGGCCTTTCATCTGAGGATCTCAAAGCACTGGTTTCTCTACAAGTCAGTCAGTTTGCAACTCGTAACAGTCCACATAACATTTTTAGCTAGGGCAGTTGCAACAGAAATGTGTAATGTCACAACATTTTGAGAAACAACATTGTTTCCTTGCCCCCACTATAGCTGTATGTCTCTATCCACCTGCTGTCTCATCTTGTACTCAGATTGTAAATTCCTTGGGAGCAGAGACCATCTTTTTGTTCTTTGTACAGCATCTACCACAGTGGGGTCCTGCTCTATGACGGGTGCTGCTAGGCACTGCCATTATGCAAATAAATAATAATAATAATTGCGAACCATCTCAGGAGTGTTGAAGTCAAAGAGAAAAAGATAACATGGACCCCTTCCCCACCATTTCCTTTCCAGTTTTTCTATAAAAATCTTGCTACTATAGCTCATTCTGAGGTACCTGGAGCCTGGGGAGTTTCTAGACATCAGTGATAAAGGTATCCAGTGTGAGAACAGGACGCATTCATGGCTGCTGTATTTGAGTAGAGTAACCCACATATAGCTGCCTGTAGGTGGGGCACTATCCCATCTTATCTACAATGGGAAAGCACACTTCAAGCCTCTGCATCTCCATATCTTGGAAAACAGGGAGTTTCCATTTCCTCCTTACCACATCTGAACCCAGAAAGAGACATCATAAAAGTGGACAGGTTTCAGAGTGGTAGCCGTGTTAGTCTGTATCAGCAAAAACAACGAGGAGTCCTTGTGGCACCTTAGAGACTAACAAATTTATTTGGGCATAAGCATTCGTGGGCTAAAACCCACTTCATCAGAGTGGGATTGACCATGTAGAAAGATGTCCCTAAATCAAAATTCACTCTTTTAGCTGTTAGATCTGGACAAGTCAGTGAAGGTCAGGAAGAGGTAAGAAAACAACAGATGTCAGGATTACAATTTGCAACCGAGTCCATCAACTATCTTTACTTTCTTCAAACCCAGCGGCTCTTCAAGCAGCTTGGTAATAAAATGGAAGTCAAACGCTGTAGATAAATAAATCTCTTACAAGAGGGAAAAGATTCTTCTCTTTCTGAAATATTATTTTCAAGAGGAGAAGGGCCAGATTTCTTCTAGTTGAGTCCTCTTCTTGTGCAGAACAGGGTGGGAAGGAGAATATGTTCAAGAAGAGTAGAAGACGGGAGACCTTTATGTTATTTATGTTTGCCTTGTGCATTAACTCCTATTTCAGTACACCTATAGTATAGCAATTGAAATCTGAGAACAGTGTATAACATATATGTTTGCTGCAGTGGACTCAGCATTTTAGATAGCAAAGTACATAATTCCTCCTACTTTGTGTAGTTCCTAGTACATCATAATTACTCAGAGACCTTTAGTTAATATACTTGTGGGTACAAACATATATACAAAACTCTGTACCCAAGCAATGGAAGGTGGCAGTCATATGAAAAATGTGCTAGTTAGTGCAGTGACAAAAAGTACTTGTACAATGTTAACTTTAGTGAAGAGACTGGAGTTGCTAAAATAAGTTGATAACTGAGAAACTCCTATATCAAATTTCCAGGATATTGATATAAGCCAAAACCAGGACTCAAGAATTTTAGGAAACAAAGGAATGACTTTTGATTGCTAGAATACTCACAGTCTTGATCACAAAAAGCACCATTCTGGAAATTTGGAAGATGTAGAGGAAGCTTTTCTCTGCTAGTTAATTTGTGTCCAAAGTCCACAAGTGCCTACCAATGGACTCCTGTTGGTGGAGAAGCATGAGAACTTGGCAGGTGAGAGTTATGCTGTTTAGATTATGTTGCTACAAATGGGTGGCCTGAGATGAAAAGATCAGAACATAACACAGTTCAGGCAATAGATTGGTGGAGAACAAGTTGCTTATGAAGTTGCTGTTGATCACTAGGTACTAGAATTTCTTCTTGATACTATGAAAGTCTTCCAACCCTAAAACTTCTTTAGAACAGCAGATGTAGGCCTATACTGGTGGGCAATTTTAGATGGAACAATAACTTTTAAATGTTAAGGTGTTGCTGATGGAAAGATACTAGAAGCCAGAGTAGCACTACTACTGGGTGATTAATATATCAGTGAGAAAATGTACATGTTAATGGAAAAATTAAGAATCCACGGTGTTTTAAAATGTTCATTAGGGCTGTCAATTAATCGCAGTTAACTCAAGTGATTAACTCAAAACAAATTAACTAAATTAAAAAAATTAATCGTGATTAATTTCAGTTTTAATTGCACTGTTAAACAGTAATAGAATACCAATTTAAAAGTATTATAAATATTTTTGGATGTTTTTCTACATTTTCAAATATATTGATTTCAATTACAACACAGAATACAAAGTGTACAGTGCTCACTTTATATTATTTTTATTACAAATATTTGCACTGTAAAAAAGATAAAAGAAATAGTATTTTTCAATTTTTCAATTACAATTTTCAATTCAATTGTAGTGAGAGTGCAACTTACAAATGTAGAATTATTTTTTCATATAACAGCACTCAAAAACAAAACAATGTAAAATTTTAGAGCCTACAAGTCCACTCAGTCCTACTTCTTATTCAACCAATCGCTCAGACAAACAAGTTTGTTTACATGTACAGGAGATAATGCTGCCCGCTTATTTACAATGTCACTTGAGAATAGGCAAATCTTGCTTGATAACGATCAAAAGCAGTGTGGACCAACGCACCTTCATTTTCATCATCTGAGTCAGATGCCACCAAGAGAAGGTTGATTTTCTTTTTTGGTGGTTCGGGTTCATAGTTTCTCCATTTGAGTGTTGCTCTTTTAAGATTTCTGACGTCATGTTCTACACCTCGTCCCTCAGATTTTCGAAGGCACTTCAGATTCTTAAATCTTGGGTAAAGTATTGTAGCTATCTTTAGAAATCTCAATTTCCTTCTTTGCATTTTGTCAAATCTCCAGTGAAAGTGTTCTTAAATCAAACAACACATCCGAGAATGCCATAACACAAAATATTTGGCAGAATGCAAGTAAAACCATGGAGCAGGAGACATACAATTCTCCCCCAAAGAGTTCAGTCACAAATTTAATTAACATGGTATTTTTTAATGAGTGACATCAGCATGGAAGCATGTCTTCTGGAATGGTAGTTGACACATGAAGGGGCATATGAATGTTTAGCATATCTGGCATGCAAAAACCTTGCAATGCCAGCTACAATAGTGCTATGGGAACACCTATTCTCACTTTCAGGTGACATTGTAAATAAGAACTGGGCAGCATTATCTCCCATAAATGTAAACAAACTTGTTTGAGCAATTGGTTGAACATGAAGTAGGACTGAGTGGACTTCTAGTCTCCTAAGTTTACATTGTTTTCTTTTTGAGTGCAGTTATGTAAAAAAAATTCTTCATTTGTAAGTTGCACTCTCATGATAAAGAGATGGCACTATGGTACTCGTATGAGGTGAACTGAAAAATACTATTTCTTTTATCTTGTTTACAGTGCAAATATGTGTATTAAAAAATAATATAAAGTGAGCACAGTACACTTTGTATTCTGTGTTGTAACTGAAATCAATATATTTGAAAATGTAGAAAAACCTCCAAAATATTTACAGTAAATTTAAATTGGTATTCCATTACCGTTTAACCGTGTGTTTAAAACTGCAATTAATCGTGACTATTTTTTTAATCTCGTGATTAATTGCGATTATTTTTGTAAATTGTTTGACAGCCCTAGTTTTCATCAGTCCATAATTTCATCAGTTTCTGTGCAGCACTTGTAGCTAAGGCACATCTCCTTTTAACCTCATCCTTGACGGAGCCATCAGCACTGAAGAAGCTTCCTACGTACACATAAGATTCTACTTATTCTGTGACTTCATAGCTGCTGCATTTCAACACTTTATTTTTTGTCCCTTTTTCCAAGATGCAACCACTTTGTCTTCTTGGCATTTTTTGTAAGTCCAAGTCAACAACATCATTTTTCTAAGGTAGCAAAAAGTATCATCATTAACTCAAACAAGTCTGCCAGTTGTACAGTGTCATCTGCATAAGCTAAGGAGCTTAACTCTAGATCATCCAGTGGCATGCCCTCCAACTCATCTAACATTCTTAATGTCTGGTCGAAGAACATGATGAAAAGTGATGGTGATTGGATGTCCCTTTGTCTTGCACCGAACTTTGACTTGAACCAGATGCTTATTTGGCTTACGGCACTACACGAGTCTTCGGACATAACCTTTGTAATTGCAATTAATCTTATCAGGAACACCATATGATTTTGCTACTTTCCATAATGCTTCCCTCCAAACTGAATCAAATGCCTTTGTGAAGTTGATGGAAACAGCAAACATCTTTAACATCTCTTTTTCCATCAGCTGTTGGAGTGTGAATATCTGATCAATGCAACTTCAGCCTGGTCTGAAGCCACACTGTTCCTTGCCTGCTACTTCCTCTAAAACTGGCCTTAATCTGTTGACAATTACTTTTATCATGATTTTTCCTGGTACTGGCAATAAGCCCATCACTCTATCATTATTTGGAGTGACACAATCTCCCTTCTTCAAGATTGGTACAACTAAATATTCTGTTTAATGCTGGAGAGACTATAGCCAAACTGGTAATAGAGAATCATAGCAACGTGGGGCTGGACGGGACCTCAGGAGGTCATCCAGTCCAGTTCCCTGCACTGAAGCAGGACCAAGTAAACCTAGACCATCCCCGACAGGTGTTTATCTAACCTGTTCTTAAAGACCTCCAGTAAATAGATCAGACCTGGTGGAAACATTATATTGCCAAATGTTCATTTGTCCACAACATATTTTGCTAACACGTTTAACATGTACGTTAATTTCACCTGAGAACTTCTTTTGGCTGTGATGATGGCAGAGACCCTGGTTGAAACCCTTTGTCCAGCCTTGTACCAACTTTTCTTAGCAGCCAGAGTGGTCTTAGCCTCAGAAAGGAAGTATCTTAACGGCGGTCACTAGGAGAAGCTGCCAGAGTCCCAGGAAAGGGGAGGCATTGTGAACCTGCCAGGAAGAAGAGCCTCCAGAGGCAGTGCTCAGTTAAAGGCACAAAGAAGAACTCTGCAGGGCCTGGGAGTAGGGGTGAAGAGCAGGGCACTTCAGTGAGTAATATCCTGTCAGGGGGTCTTCAGGGGAAGCAACCTGGGAGTCAGCTCTCTATGTCAGAGTCAGGAAAGACAGGCTAAAGACTAGCCCAAGAAGGGCAGAAGAACCATTTGTTTGGTTGTTAGTTGCCTCTTGTTACCCTGAAAGGGGACTGAACTTGAAAGGTGACCTTGCTGGAGGGTTGGGCCATGGAAGACTCAGATGGCTGCAGAACCAGAATGACTGGCAATAGGAGGCACTAGAATGGAAGAATGAACCCCAGCAACACCGTGTCCCAGTCTGAGGGGGCTGCTTTGGCAGTGGGTCCTCCCTAGTACAGTGAGTGACACAATGAAAGGTACCTGTTTCTTTCTGCTGCATGATCTTAATAACAGAGTGATGCAGAAGAAGACAGCTTAGTGTAGGAAGGCACTTTTAGGATCCATGGTAATTTCTCCATTATTCAAAACTGAAAGTTTCTTCTTCAGTAGGGGCTGACAAAATAATATCCTATCACAGAGAGTTCTATGTAGAACTGCCCTCTTTCAGAATGGCTGCCATCTGTCATCATTGTCTGCAGGACTGAGGTCATAACTTGCCCACAGTTAGGCCACCATTTTGGGAAGGCATCTGTCTTCCACTGTTCTCAACAGGACTGAGAGCACAGTCTGTAAATATAGCTGCTGCTTCATGGTTGCTGGAAATAATGGGAGGCAGTAGCCATTTTGAAAGAATGCACCTTAACTGAGGGAAACTGTGGCTTTAGTCCCATAGCGGGGATGGTAATCATTTTGAAAGAGGGCAATTCTTTGTGAGAAGATTTTTATGCATCTGCCTTTGCTGAAAGATATATTTTCAGTTATGAAAACTAAAGACAAAAAATGATCACAAATCCTAAACATTTCTTACCAAAACATTGTGATGGATCTGCAAAGCAGGGACCACAACTCTCATCAGTCCCATCCCCACTGTATATTCCCTTCCTCCTGGCTAAGGAGGGTCTATGTTTCCCATTCACCCCTCCTCCATTACACTTCCCCTCCCACGGCCAAATAAGGAAAGCTCCTGAAGCAGGAAGTGGATGACTCTGTTTGGGAGTGGGAGCCCGATGGCTGCAGGAAGCTAGAGAGAAGCCCCAGGAACTGTGGACAGAGCCGCATATGGAATAGGCTGTGACTGCCAGCCATCACTGCTGGGTTCAGCTGTGTGTGGGACTTCTGGGGGAGCAGCAGTGGCTGGGCAGGAGCTAGTGCAGAGGTGCCCCAATGAAAGATACTAAATGAGCCTGGCTTGAAAATCTGCAAATGCGAATGCTTGGGACTGGAGAAGACACCCAAGACACACGGTGAAGCTCCCTAACTCTCAACTGGACTGCCCCAGGGTCTCAAACATTTTCCACTGTGGCTCACTTTGAATGATAACTGTTAAAGACTCTGTACCTAAGATATTTGCAACCTTTCCCATTCCTGCCAGTCCTAGTAAAAGACCTTTTCACTCAGCCATGTGTCTGAGTGGTTATTGGGACTCGCCAGGGCTAGCACCTACAAGGCCTAGAGGCTGAAGCACCTACAGTGCATGCCTCTGAGATGCAGTACATTGAGCATGCTGCTGGCACCCTAGGGGGGTGGGGTACGGAGTAACCCCAATAATTACAACCTACCTGTTCCCCTAGAGCTAGTCCACTGTGGGTTTGATGGGTAGGGGAACAAGCATCGGGGTGGGGGACAGGCAGGAAGGAGAACATGGGGTACAGGAAGGAGGGGTGGGGTATCTGGGTGATGTGGGTAAGGGAATATAGGGGGTGCAAGAGATAGGGAAAATTTGGTTGGCAAGTAGTAGAAGTAGCCTGGAGGTAGGCACTCCAACTGCTTTGTGCTGCTCTAGCAACACAAAGCAGTTGTAAATGCATCTTAACTGGTCAGTGTGCTGTGGTTGCTTTGTGCTGCTCCAGGGTGGCATAAAGCAGCCACAACGTACTGGTGAATATGGCCATAAAAGTTAAACTAAAAATTAGTTAAGGTTGTTGCCGGCACAGAGGGCCTGAGGGGGCAACAGCGGGGTTCGTTGCCCGGTGTGCTTCGCGCCAATGAACACACCAGGGTGGAGAAGCAGACAAAGTTTATTCAAGAGCTCTGAATAGGCACTAGTAGACCAGCATGTCTCAAATCAAGTGCACCAACATAAGCAGTTTTTCTCTTTTTATACTTTACTTTCTCCCCTACTTTCTTCCCTACCCCCTCTTCCTCCCTTTCCCCCTCCTACAGCAGTTACATTTAAGCAGTTAAGTCATCTTGGCGGCTATAAGTCTAGCTCTTTAGTAACTCTTCTTTGAACCGTTATCTTGTCCTTTTCCCTTTGATCTGTTATCTTGCCTTTTAGCCAGAAGCATGCAGGCCTTATTACTAACTCTTCCCAGCTGCTGGCCTGTGAGGTTAGTAAAGTTTAACATGCAGGGGCCTGGTTCACTTTGGCCTAGTGCGGGGGGGCTTCATTGACTCTCGTGGTCTTCCAACCCCCCGAGTTACCTAGTGACACCAACAAGGTTGATCCTTCATATCTTCAACTCAATAGAATTATCACGAGGCAACATTCTTTGGGGTTTCATATTTATGGTTCATACAACTTTATTTAAAAAAAAACACAAAAATTCTCTGACAAAAACGATGCTAAAACAGAGTTAAGGTTGAGAGTATATATCAGTAATTTCTTAAACTTTTTTTTTTATTATTATTAGCACACATGGACTTTCCATGTACTTGTTAACAAATCTTGTTCATAACCCGTATTTATTACCATCAAAAGACCCGTTTATGTTTGGACATCCTTTTTTTGTGTATTTATTTGGTTCAAATTAAAAAAAAAACCCTGTATATTACAAAATTGAGTAAAATACTTTACGGGAATGTGGCAATTATCCAAAACTAAGTGTTATAAACCCAGGAAATTTAGAGTTAAAATTACATTTAAAAGAAATCCAAACTTGTCAAGGAAATGCAGCATTAAGGCATCCAAACAACCTTAACTGTGCCCAGCAGTGATCCATGGCAGGGAGGGGAAAATAACCCTAATGATTTAAAAAATCAGTTTAATCTAATCTGCAGTCCCAGACACTAAACTGTCTTCATTGTAATCATATGGTGTCACTACAATCATATGGTATTGCATGGTGTCACTACAGGGCAGAGCTAAGAGTATGTTGCCAGGATATTCTCAGGGCTCCACACATCAAAGATATGAACTGCATTCACATGGTGCTGGGCATATACAATTATAAATAAAAAAGTGGTTATAAGAATAAGATTCTGCCTAACATCAAATCTTGGCAGAATGATTATTAGTAATGTTTACTGTGTCAGGAATGGGATCTATTATGCTATGTGTTATGCAAACACATAAAAAGACATGGTTCCTATCCTGAAATTTAAGGTTAATAATGTACCCTATTATGAAAACTACTGATCTCCTTATTCCCAGTAAGGAGCTAAAGGAAATCATCCCAGTTCTCACACTTCTTTGGCCAGTTATATCTCATAATTCAATAGTGTATATATCAAGCACCTTCTTAGAAAAGAAACTTTTTTTAAAATTTATCTCTTGGCTTTACTTAGTATCATCAGATATTTTAAAACTCTGGTATAAATTTGACAGATTGAGATAACATTAACATCTCAGTTCACCTGTGGTCTTGTTTTACGCCAGTGAAACATAAGAATTACTTATTTTCCTTCTGGGTTGTTCTTGGGTCCATTTTTCACAAGAGCTTAGCATTTTAAAATAACATAAGACATTTATATAGACATAATGTCCACAGTTACAGTAAATAGGCTAAAACCCTTATGCTTTACTTTCTGGGTATAGCAAATACTAGAGCTGCCTGGAGGATGGAAACTCTCTTTTGTGAAGGATTTTGAAACTTCAAAATTAGGCTTCATTTCGAATAGAATCTTAAAATTTCAAAATTCTCCATGAGGGATATTTAAAAAAAATTGATTGACTGAAAAATTTTGACTTTAACTTTTAAAATTATAGTATAATATAGTTCAAAACCTAAAAAAAATAAATAAAACCAAAATCATTTCAAAATGAAAAATCAAAGATTTCATTCTGAAAATGCGAAAATGGGATGATATGTCATTGTAGGACTTTTTTCAGTTTTTCTCCAAAACAAAATTTTAGCAAAATTGACATGATTTCTCTAAGTGATTCAGTTTTGATGGATCTATAGTTTCACACAGAAAATGGTTCCATGAAAGTTTTTCCTAGCAGCGCTAGTAAATATGCATTACATGCTGGTTTATTCTTCTGGAATGCTGTGTGGAGGAGAATTTATTTCTCTGAAAAGAAGTGTCTTCTCTGACTTACTATTTTCATTTTTGATTTGTGGATCTGAAAAGTATTGCCGTTTCACATGAAGCATTTTCCTGAAGGCTTTCATGTATAACATTTCCAAATAATGCTTTGTAAAAGCAGGATCAATGGAAATGGAAGTAAAATAGGTATCCAAATACACATACACCACATCAGATTTTTAAAAATAAATGTAATTGATTTTTTTCATGTAATTGAATGTCAACTGTATAATTTTAGAAGTTAGTGATGGACATATTAGATCATATAGCACAACCCTACAATATATTTCCAAAGGCTTTATTTACCAGAGAAACAAATGTAGTGTAAAAGCAGCAAAGAGTCTTGTGGCACCTTATAGACTAACAGACGTATTGGAGCATGAGCTTTCGTGGGTGAATACCTACTTCTTCGGATGCATGCGCATGCATCCGATGAAGTGGGTATTGACCCACGAAAGCTCATGCTCCAATACGTCTGTTAGTCTATAAGGTGCCACAAGACTCTTTGCTGCTTTTACACTACATTTGTTTCTCTGGTAAATAAAGCCTTTGGAAATATATTGTAGGGTTGTGCTATATGATCTAATATGTCCATCACTAACTTCTAAAATTATACAGTTGACATTCAATTACATGAAAAAAATCAATTACATTTATTTTTAAAAATCTGATGTGGTGTATGTGTATTTGGATACCTATTTTACTTCCATTTCCATTGATCCTGCTTTTACAAAGCATTATTTGGAAATGTTATACATGAAAGCCTNCTGACCCATTCAGTCCTCACTTGTGTACGTAGAGATGATGTAAAAGCAGCAAAGAGTCCTGTGGCACCTTATAGACTAACAGATGTATAGGAGCATGAGCTTTCGTGGGTGAATACCCACTTCTTCGGATGCTCATGCTCCTATACATCTGTTAGTCTATAAGGTGCCACAGGACTCTTTGCTGCTTTTACATCATCTCTACGTACACAAGTGAGGACTGAATGGGTCAGCTGTACCTTTTGCTAATGGTCACCTCAACATACACTTTCTATATGTCTGTCAAAGATTTAAGCACAAGCGAATATTCTGAGCTGAATACTGTTTACCTGTAGAGATCAATGGTTTGTTTGGGTTTATTGAGGGGATTATTTCTTCTATTATCATATAATGACTGCTAATAAAATATAGCAATAAAAACTCCTGAGCGGTAGATTAAAGATTGGGAAAATGAGTTTAAACTCTTACTTTCCTAGCTGTTGGGGGGCAAGGTTATATTGGGGGAAAATATCAGAAATTAAATGTTTTCATATCAACAAGTTTGACATTTTTTCCTGTGTTTAATAATCTACACATCTGCAATCCAGATTCTGAGCTGTGGTGGATTTGCCTTTCACACAGTTTAGGAGGAAGAGGTGTGCAACTGAGGCTTGAAGCCACCTCAGCTGTTCAAATTCCAGGCCAGTCCCCAGCGCAAATGGCAGCAGCCTCAGGGCTGCTTTAATCCGTGCTCCTAGGGGCCTTTCTGGTAACAGGGGATCACTGGAGCACAGCAATGATTCATGACACTGGGAATGTGACCTGTGGTAGGGGTTTCTCTAGCAGCTGTCCAGCACCTCAGCATTCCTCTAGGCCATGGGAACTCCTCCACTGGATGGCTAAACCAGACTAAGGGCATTTTGCTGCTGGAGAAACACAAAGCATCCTTAAGGAACCAGAGAATCTGATCCAGGTGGACGAGGAATTCTTTATTCCCAGCCTATCTTCTCCTGCTATTTAATCCTGTCACAAAGTTATGGTGCTGATTCTGTGACTTCATTTCAAGAAGCAAGCAGCTAGAGAACTGGGCTGGGAGGGAACAAGTCTACATTAAAACTTAAATATTATTGCCCCTTCCTCTGACACCAGTGCCCTGCTTTTGACATCCTCTGCTGAGCAGTAGCAGAAATCTTGGTGCATTGCAAGTTGGCTTCTCAGTGGAGGAGAAATTGTGATGCATCTGGGTACCCTGTAAGCATAACTTGTTTTATTTACATGTATTACACACATCAGTCATGCAACAGAGGTATTCACATACAGCATGTAGACAATCCCTTCATCAGGAAATCTTAGCCCACACACCAATGACTGGCTCCCAGGAAGCTACTCTGTCTGCAGAACTGCCTTCAGACATAGAGAATAAAGCAGACCGCAAACTGACAGCGGCCAAATAACAGAACCCAACAATACAGCATTTATTCCAAAGCTCCCGAACCTTTCTTGTGCTAAGAAAAATAATAGGCAAGAGTATGTGTAACAACATCATCTCATGACCCCCCCGCCACAACAATCTCTTCAAAAGTAGTGACAGGAAAAAAGAATAGTACAGACCATTTAAAAAATAACTAAGGCTCTTTTCCAACTGTGGTCCAGCCCCAAACTTCCATTTTAATATTTGGGAAGTATAGGCTCAAATCTCTAGTCTGTGGAATCAATGGGATTTTTTTAACATTGACTTTCATGGGAGCAAGACAGAGTCCCAAGGGTAAAGTTTTGTCTTATTATTTTTACTACTATTACTGGAAAATAAGCTTGTAACATACAAAGACAAAGCACTAAGTGCTACATATTATAATATGATCATAAAATTCAGTTAGGAAGAGGGATGCATCTTCTCTCTTCCCTGTGCATTAGAAAAATGCTAACATTTCCTCAAATGAGTTTTTCTTCATATGAAACTGCCTCAAAGGTTCTTTTGTCTGTTTTCTAGATTACTGATGCAAATGCTTTTCTCAAACCCTAATTATTAATGGTTTTAGAATGGACACTGAGGTCATATTATCATAATAAAAACTCTGAATTTAGAATTTGCCATTAGCGACAACTATTAAATGAAAAGTTTTTATTTTTATCAATAATGACAAAGAGTCAAAGTCTACAAATTAAAATCTCCTCCATTAAATGATCAATTGAAATGTGAAGGCTTTTAAAAAAAAATTCTGGTGTGAGGTTTGTTTGTTGTTGTTGTTTAATCTAAACTTTTGGGAACTAAATGTAAGAATAAGGCACATTTCCTGGAAAAAAGCATTAGGATAAAGTGCCTGCTGATATGTGTTCATGTGACTCATGGAAATGCTAGCAATAAAGACTAGGTTTCTGACTCTTAACTCTAAGGAGGCAGTGATGGATGACATTTCAGTTTGAAGGCTGAGCAATGATATATGGGACAGGCATGCTGAGCATGCTTGGGGTAGGGTGGTAGTTTTACAACACATCATCATAAAATAACACTGGGTGTTTCTTTGATAGACAAAACTCACGTAGAGCGGAGAGGAAGTATCAGTTGTCTGTAAAGCAGCACGTTGGGAAGGGACGGGTGACATTCCTATCCAAGTTTAAGCTTCAGTGACTCGGATGGTGCCACAGTTAACGTTTGGAAGTTAACGTTTCCATTTAATAACAAGACAGAGATTTTTGTCTTTGTTCTACAAAGGCCTGATCCAATAGCCTTTGAAGTCAATGGAAGATCTCCCATTGACTTCAGTGGGCATTGGATAAGGCCCTAAAGGCTTCCTAGTTAATTTTTAAGATTTGTTTTTAGAGATGGGTCTGTGCATGATGTTTGAATGTGGATTGTAATTTGCCCAGAGTTTAGGGTATTCAGATTTGGTGTTTGGGAGACCTTGTGGCTAGACCCCTAGACTGGCCCTCTAGAGACCTGGGTTTTGTTCCTGCCTCTATTGCTGGGTGACCTTTATAATAATAAATGGAGTTATACCTATCTCATAGAACTGGAAGGGATGCTGAAAGGTCATTGCGTCCAGCCTTCACTAGCAGGACCAAGTAATGATTTTGCCCCAGATCCCTAAGCGGCCCCCTCAAGGATTGAACTCATAACCCTGAGTTTAGGAGGCCAATGCTCAAATCATTGAACTATCCCTCCCCCCACCTTTGCTAAATCACTTCACCTCTCTCTGTACATCAAAGTCCTCATCTGTGGGGTTTTTGTTTAATAAAAAGGGGGGTTGCGTGGAAGAAGGATACTGACCTCTTTTGTAAAGTGGTTTGAGATCTACTTATGAAAAGCACTATATAAAAGGCTAGATGGTATTATTATTTTATTTTATTATGACAGGTGCCAGGTCTGAATCCAAACCTGGACTTCGCTGAAGTTTAGAGGTGCTCAGCTGTGGGGTATGTTTATTGGATTTTTCATAATAAAAGTACAGGCAGCAAGAGCTATGTAATGTTCTTTAGTCATTGCAGAGAGCAACAAGGTAAGAAGGGAACACGATATGCCGTGGCTGGACCATAATATGTGTGAGACTGAGTGTTGTGACAAGAAAGAAAAGGGGAAAGCATGTTTACAAACTAGTTCCCTTGCAAGAGATAAGCAAACAGGCATCAGTCCAGCAACACATTTAAGCACATGCTTCGTTTTAAGCATGTGAGTAGTCACATTGATATATTGTCTATACTCACAAAAACTAAAATTAATCACTTCCAACTAAGGGCTTCCCCACTTAAATATGAAGCACCCAGTAAGAAAGAAGCATATGTTCATAAAATACCTAGCACATATAGCAATAATCGCATTTACATTCTAATTCATATTTTGTTTGACTTGTTGGACTTATTAGGTAAGGCCCCAATCCTGCAAACACTGATGCATGTGCTTAACTTTAAGTATGTGAATATTCCTGTTGAAGTAATTAAAAACACAATTTATTGCAGTGTCAAGGGCTAAATTATTAATTTTCTATAAAAAAGAATTAATACAATATTAAAGTTAAACACTCAGTTTAGGAAATTCAAAGCCAGTTTATCTTTATATTAACATGAATTATTTGTTAATTGATACAATATGGAACAGTCTGAAATATACTGCACAACCTAGTAAGTTACAACATACAGTCTTCAGACCAGGCTTGAGTTTAAAATCTTAATGAGCTCTACAAAACAAGTCAAGTCTGAAAAAAAGACTCACTATTATTTTTGTTTGTATTATTCCACTTTTGAGACAGAATTACCAGTGCAAAATGGCTATCCCAGATAAGGAGCTACTAGACAGAAGTCATGGAGAATTGCAATTCCATTTGTTCTGCAGGAAGGCAGTGTCTTTTTAAAGAGAACCCAGGGTTATTCAGTTAAATTAATCGTGCAGGGTGGACTAGAAGATGGCCTAATATATTAGTGTTTAATCTCTAACTTCTTTGATTCTGTAACTCTGCATGTTACAATAGTCCAGCCTAGAAATAGAAAGTTTAGAGGAAAGAGGAGAGGTCTTAATCCAAAAGGAAAGGGGAATCCAGGAATAGTGATGAGTTTAAAACAAAACGGAGCGAGTGAACAGCACAACTGTATCTTGAGCACTCATATTGTGTTTTATATCAATTTTGTATTGTGTTTGACAGTTTCTGTGCTGTGGCTTGGAAGCAGCAACCTACAAGGATGTGGCCCTATGAAAAGATGAAATATAAAATTTTACTTATTTTTAAGCTGTATTATAAAACTAGCCCTTTTCATAAATGTGATACACTGTACACAGTTTGTTGTAATTATAAGCAAAGCTGGTAATGACCTCTATAGTTAAGATAGCCTGACACTTCTCATTATAAGCCTCTGTTTTCAATTTATAACCTTACCAAGCTTTAACCATTGGGACTGAAATTTTCCATGCCAGGCCATAGGCGCCGACTCCATGGGTGCTCCAGGGCTGGAGTACCCAGAGGGAAAAATTGATGGGTGCTCTGCACCCTCTAGCAGCTCCCCTCCCCACCCTCTTCCCTGATCGCAACATGTGGCCGCTTTTCCCCCCTGGCTCCCGGCGCTTGCCACAGTGAAATAGCTGTTTTGCGTGGCAAGCCTGGGAGGGAGGGGGAGGAGGGGGAGTGTGGCGCACTCAGGGGAGGAGGTGGGGCCGGGGTGGGGATTTGGGGAGGTGTCCAATAGGGGCAGGGGACGGAGTTGGGGCGGGGACTTTGGGGAAGGGGTTGGAATGGGGGCAGGACAGGGGTGGGACGGGGTGGAGTCAGGATGGGGCATGAGAAGTTGGCGCCTGTGTGCCAGGCGTCTGTTTTAGGCTGAACATTTCTGTAAAAATGGTTCCGCCATTTCTGAGAATGAGAATCAGTAAAAATATGTTGTTTTGTCCAGGTTAAAAAAAAAAGAACAACCTTTTCATTGAGAAGTTGTGGGGCACGCTTTGGAGCAGGGACTTACAATTTGGCAGGGATGTGGCCTTTTGCTCTTTCTGTGAAAACCACCCAAATTTGGTCACACTATAAGGCTTTGAAAAATCAGTTTTCATGTGCTCAGTAGAGGCTTGTTAGAGCTGGGCAGCTAAATTCTCTGAAGAGTCAATCTGCACTGAGCATGCTCCATCCTGGGGCTGAAGGGGCAAAGCAGGACTTTCCCTGGAATTGCTATTCCTGTTTGTTGTGGGCTGCTGGACACTGAAACTGAGAGCAGGAGATTGCCTTTCCTGTGCTCTCAATGCTCCCACTCCTGGCACCCAGGGAGAGGGGTGCAGGAACTGTATGACTGAATGCAGAAAGGACAAGAGCTGGACTGGGGGGATCACAAAGATTGAGTTTGAGCCTGGCGGGAGGGCTGAGACTGGGACTGGGAGTTGCTGGGTAATGGGGGAGATGGAAACTGGGAGCTGGGGTTTAGTGGAGATTGGGACTGGCTAAGTAAGGAGAATGGGGAAAGGAGCCTGAGGGGAAAATGGGGGCAAGTATCCTGGGAATGGACAGGTACCCCTGTGGGAAAGACAGGCACTGAAATGAGGAGCCAAGAGAAAAGGTGGAGAAAAGGACTGGCTAGATGAGAAGATTGGGACTGGGACAAGGGCAGGGTCGAAGACTTGGCTATGGAGCTCGGGTGATAGGGAGAGACAGGACTGGGACAGGCTGCAGGAGACGGGCAGAAGAAGTCAGGGTTGGGGGGATGTGGGCAGAAGAGTCTGCGTTCACTAGAACGCACTGCCTACCTGAACCTGGCATGGAATAATAGATCTGAGTCACCAGTCCTCTGCTGTCCACAAATATCTGTGAAACCTACTGGCAAAGAGCTTGTCTCATTTTCCTCTAGTAGCTGATCCCTATAGAGGATGACAACTATCTACTGTTATCAGTGGCACTGGAACGTTTTTTATAGTGGGGATGCAGAAAGCCAGCAAAATTATCTCCAAACTTTTTACCTCCTGACACCCCCCACCCCGGAACTGAGGATGGGAGCAAGAGATAAGGGGACCAAGGCGTGGGCCATGGCTGGGGGCAGGCTCAGGGCCAGTAGCAGAGCCCCCGATGGGGGACTGGCAGCTGGGACCCTGCTTGTGGGGCTGGGAGTGGGGCCAGCAGGCGGGATCCTGCATGCGTGGCTGGGCATGGGGCCGGCAGCTGGGACCCCTGGGCATAGGGTCAGCAGCCTTCATGCGGGACCTCGTGTGCATGGCCGGGAGTAGGGCTGGCAGCTGGGACCCAGCCTGCAGCCCGGAGTGGGGCCGGCAGCTGGGACCCTGCATGCGCAGCCGGGAGCTGGGGCCCTGCATAAAACTTGGGGGTGCTGTAGCACCCCCCGCACCCTTACTTCCTGCGCCTATGACTGCTATCAGTTACTGCATTAATTCAAGTGGGAGAAATCACGCTGTAGATCTAATTGTTCCAACCCTGGTGACGACCCATGTGGGCTATCCATATAGTTTCACATGATGGAATTTGTTTTGTTCAGTTTGCCTTTTTAAAAAAAAAAACTAGAAAATTACACACACAATATTAAAGGAATGTTAATGTTGCAAAGTTGAACTTCAAAAGTTAGGAAATGCAAGAATTAAGGTTGCAGGGTTTGGTTCATCCCATGATAAAGTTGGATGTCCCTTTACAAAATTCAACTTTGGATATAGCTACTGATTTTTCAATACTCCCATAGGCTAAGGGTATTTGGATCAAGAGATTTGGCTGGGGTCCATCTCTAATAATGTTTCTCTAAGCAAAGCAGAGACCTGAAATGTAAACTCTCAAGATAGAGGTTGATATATGCTCACATGTTAGCAGAAAGATAACTTGAATTTTTCCCCCTCTGAAACAGTTCTTGAACCCTTGGGTAATTTTCTGGATAAGTTGCCTGCTTCAAGATGGTCTAACTCTCAAAGCCAATATGACTGATTTTGACCTAGCTATTATACAGCAACAACTCAAGGACTGTAAAACAGATGTGAATGAGAGCAGAATCCAGTCTAATATTTTTCTAAAGTATTTGCTGTTCGAGATTCATTAACAAATATTTTCTTAATGTTCTTTCCAGTCCGTTAAAAATATACACCTCTACCCCGATATAACGCTGTCCTCGGGAGCCAAAAAATCTTACAGCGTTATAGATGAAACCGCGTTATATCGAACTTGCTTTGATCCGCCGGAGTGCGCAGCCCCGCCCCCCCGGAGCACTGCTTTACCGCGTTATATCCGAATTCGTGTTATATCGGGCGTGTTATATCGGGGTAGAGGTGTATATACTATGGTATTTTACTGTTGTTGTTCAAAACACCCTATAATGTTGTACAATCTACAATAATGTCTTGTTCATATTCTACAATAATGTTCCAATGATCCATAATAAGGGGTTACTTGTCTAAGATCATATTCTGATCTCAGTTACTCTGGAGGACATCTGGAGTAGCTCCAGTGAAGACAACATTGTTACTGAGTTTATACCAGTGCAAATCAGATCAGAATTTAATGTTGTCTCACTTTAATCTTTTGCACGTCTGACAAGTAGAGCTATGTGGAATTTTCATAGTGACCCCTTGTGATGGGGAGTACAAGCCCCACGCTGGACAACAAGGGGTTAACGATCTGCTCTGTCAGCTCTGCCCCATCACACCTGCTGCAAGACATGCACAGGCTGGAGGAGAAGTTTAAAGGGGAGTAGAACAGCTCACTAAGTGGGCAGACCAAAGAAAAGAACAGACCTTCAACCCTCAGCTCCTGAGAAAAGGGCTGACTGAAGACAGGAGCTTCCCAGACAACCATTACCTGAAGGCCTCTCCCTGAGGGAAGGGAGGGCTGGATCCTGATACGCCCCTGAGAGGGAGTCAGTCCCCTCTGTCTCCTACTAGCTCAATGTATTTGTGATAATTCCCCTTGTTTTTTGCTTTGGACTGTTCTGGAAAGGGAGAAGACTTTGAAGTGTCCTGGCTCTAGGGCCAAGTCATAGAAAGAGGCTGACCACCCCAGAGCTGGAGCAGCAAACCACAGCAGAGAGAGAGCCGCCATGCCATGCCTGGCCATGAGGAGGCGCCAGTGGTAAATTGAATCCTTCATACATGTTTAAATTAAGTCCTTGTGTAGAGACTTGGATTTAATTTTGGATGTCTTATTTTAATTTAGCTTAAACCAATTCCTAGTTAAGTTAAACTGAAATCAGCCTGGTTTAAACCAAGATAAGAGTGTCCTCTCAGCCTTTTACATTTGACTAAATCAATTTAAACTCACACTTTAAGTTCAATCACAGCAATTTTCCTGTGTAGACAAGGCCTCAGGTTGAAATTTGAGAGAACAGACTAGTACTAACAAGGCAGATGGAGACTTCTCTAAGAACTGCCATGCATATTGCAGTACAGTGGTCAGTATGCATCGAGCTCCACTGCTCTGATGCTGCCTGACTTCTTGAGTTTGTCCTGAATGCAGTACTCTTAGGGCCAGATTCTCTGTTGGCTTACACTCCAGGCAACCTTTTTAACACTGTGATGTTGCATGGTGGGTAATACAGAGTTTTGATAAATGGCTTGATTGATGGTACCCTCTCTCTGGAGCAATTCTTTACTGGTATACGTCCATAGATTGCAGTGGAGTTACATCAAGAATTAATTGGGCTAATGGTGTCTAAACAAAACATACTAAGGACACAAGGCCTAATCCAAAGCCTTTGAAGTGAGCAGAAAATCTCCCACTGACTTCAGTGAGGTTTAGATAAGGCCTCTAAACTATGAATACTAATACATGTGATAGTTTTCACTTCAACAGGAAGAAATTAATGTATCAAAAATGATGAGTTTCACTGTGTGGGTTCATGCATAGACCTTGTTTGTTATGTTGCAATTCAAGCTACCATTTTCTCTGACTCTTAATGTGTGAACTAGCACTACAGTCATTAGAGGAAGAAGAGGGAGGGCTGGGGAGAAACTATAGACAAGTTACTGGTGAATATTTTTATCATAGGGCAGCCAAAACATGATGTTTTATACCACAATAATCGATGATAATGCAAAAAGGCAGAAGTGTTCAAAAATATTTCTGTTCTGAACTTGGGAAAAAGCCAGATTATGTAGTCATGTCATATATGATGATGACACTTTCCATTCCATTCTTGAATCTATGAATCTACATGCTCTAATGATTAACAGTTGTTGTAACTCTTTGATTATTTCAAACAGAATAAAGAGAACCCTACATGACTACAATGCCCTTCCTCTTATCTATTTTTGATGTCCCTCTCCACTATAGAGTAACTTTGTCTAGAGTTAATTATAAACATGCATTTTGTATGTGCAGGTATAAGTCATTTTGATGAGGTCACAGCATTAAGATATACCTTAGCCTTGTGACCTCACTCAGAAAGTAAATAATTTCTTTGACTCACTTTACACCAGTACACCTACACCTCTTCGAGCCTTTTTTTACACAGCGGGAATAAAACAGCCTGTTCTCGATTAAACATGATCCCATGCCTTCCAGCAAGATCTTAAAATGGCTTAATGGGAGAACAAAGAGCAGTCCGATTGGAGACTTTGAGTTTGTCTACATGGGAACATCCAGGAAAATCAATCCAAATTAACTGAAGGTGTGAATTTGTAGTGGATTAGTTAAACCAGTAGTTCTCAAACTTTTGTACTGGTGACCTCTTTCACATAGCAAGCTTCTGAGTGTGACCTACCTTATAAATTAAAAACACTTTTTTATATATTTAACACCATTATAAATGCTGGAGGCAAAGCAACGTTTGGGGTGGAGGCTGACAGCTCGCAACCCCCCGATGTAATAACCTCACGACCCCCTGAGGGGGTCCCGACTCCCAGTTTGAAAACCCCTGAGTTAAACCATATTTAACCCTGGTGTGAACACCCTCATTCAGAATTAAAGTGGCCTTAATTTGGTTTAATTTAATTCACTATGAATTAAGCTAAATCAAATTAAGGCCACTTCAATTCTGAATAAAGGTGTTCACATAGGGATTTAATGGGGTTTTATTAATCCACTTCAAATTCACACCTTCAGTCAATATGGAATGATTTTCCTAGATGTCCCCATGTAGACAGGCCCTTTATCATCTCTTTCCAATCCAGTTACCATGAGCATAAAACACTGAGGCCCAGACACCGACTCCCTAATACATCAGCACAAGGGGAAGGGGAAAAGGCATAGGGAGGCTTTCCTCCACCTTGCTCACCTGTGTAGAGGTCAGCAAGAAGCCTACTGTTTGCACTCTGTGACTACAAGTGGGATGTGTTTAGTCTAAGCAGAGGTATGAACACCCTAAAGAGCTTCCAGGACCAATGGTAGGGAGAGCACCTGCTGCACCCTGTCAAAGGATGTAGAAATTGTCACTTCTTTGAGTGTTCCCCCAAAACATCCCACATGCCTGTGTCCCCTGCCAGTCTCCAGGAGTGTCAATGCTCTGCCCACCACTACTAGAAATGACTGTGGATTTAACAGTGTGAATATAGCCATACAAATAGTTTGTGCTGCAATCAAGTGACCATATCAATTATAGTGCTCGAGGCAAAGGTAAAAGGATTGTATTCATTATCATTATTATACTAATTTCAAAAGACTTCACTTCTATGGTACTTTTTGTTATGTTCATGGCATACAAGCAGAGAAGTTAGATAAAAACTTAATATATTCTTCCTGGAAGGTTGCATCATAACATTACTTTATTTCTCAGAATCTTAACACACAAGAACCCAAAACTAGAAAGAGACAAAGTAGGCTGCTTCCCAAGACAGAGAGACACAACTCACTCCACCTTTGCTCTAAGCTAGCTCCTTCCAGACTGACTGCCCAAGACCCACATCTCATGTTTCCCTACAGAGCCCCCTAGCCAGCAAGCAGGACCAGGAAACCCTTATAACTTGATGTGATAGCTTGCAATTTTAACACAGTTTTCAATACACCCCACTTTCCTTTCTTAATTTTTTCTGTGAAGCTATGACAGGACATTAAATAATGGACATTCAGAGTATGTTTCTCTTCATTGTCCAGTGTGAATATCAGGGCACCATAAATTACTGGTGTCACTGTGTCTTATGGACCTTCCCCTCACTGATGAACTGTGAGGCAAAGTATATGAACTCACTGTCTATCGTCTATCATCATTTGTGATATAGGCTATATATACAGTACATGTGCTCTGTCATCTATCTATCTATCTATCTATCTATCTATCTATCTATCTATAGTATTTATCTACCTTAGTGATCATCAAAACAGAACATATTTATGTCCTTTTTAAAAAGTATTAAGTTCTTAAAGCTCTGAGTAAATTTTTTGGGCTAAAACTTGGGAAGCAAACATTTTTGGAAACCCTCCAGATTGTTATAGAATCAGCAGGACACATTACCAAGCGACAATAGGTTCACTTTCATGTGGATGCTGTAGCAGGCAAGCCTTCCAAGTAAAAACTCTGAATGTGAATTTAGCTAGTTTTGGATAAAGACGCCTTTCAGCGTCAATAAACACCATGAATGCAGCCACGGTAGAGTTACAACTTAATGAGATGAGGGGAAGTGCACAGGGTCAGGCCTCATCTCCCGGCCTCTGTCATGCTAATGAGTTGGGCAGCCTGCAGCTGAAAAACTGCTGGAATTTTTATTTGCATTTCATTTAGTTGGAAGGAAATTGACCCAGATGGTCCACAAAGGCAATAGAAGGCTGGCAAGCAGTCTAGTGCTGCACACTTTTCGGAGGGCCTGCACTTGTCTGCCCATCCCTCTTGGAGCCCAAAACATAAAAGATTAAAACAGCGTAAGGGAATTGATTTCATGATTTTTAGATCATTTCCCTAAGATTTCAGAAAAGACTCAGAAAAACTAATTTAATTAGCCAGGAGCTCAATAGTAATTAAGGGGAAGAAAAGCTGAGATAATGAAAGAGGTGGTGGGGATTTTTGCTGTTGCTGGTGGGAACCTTTTTTAATTAGAAAAAGTCTAAAAACTAAATGATGTTAATGAAGACAAGCATGAACATTTATTGCAGAGGCACTGTATCCGCGGTCAGCTTAGATGATTGATTGCCAAAGCAGCTAATCTCCCTTCAAGAAAGCTAAAATGATTTACTATGCATTTGTCCAAGCCCAGAATTTCCATGTGTTTGTTCAAATGAATAATATTGGAGTCACTGTTATTAGCTTTGCTAAGGCTTACGCATTTATATAACTGATGCAAAACCATCTGCTTATGGTTTTAACTCTCTGGTTTTTGTTATCTAAACCTGTGTGCACCCAGGTAAAACTTTTTTAAAAAGAGAACTTCAGATTCTACCTATTTTTGCACTATAGTCTTAGACATGAAAACATTCCAGTGACAGTGTGTCTATATCATGTAAGGGGCTTGTTGATGGCATATCTATTTAAGCAACAGTGAAAGGGTATTAAACTTAATTGTGAATAATGAATACACATAACACTCTTCCTTATTCAGCTTAAGTTCATGTAACCAGAATGCAAATATAACTATCAAAAAAGAGCTGGAAAATTATCAGTGTTGCTTTATTTACACATTATGAGAAGCAAAGCCCTTGGGACAGATCCTCCATTTAAATCGTAGCTCTGTAGCTATGACAATTTAAGCCATCGGAGGATCTGTCCCTTATTATCCCACTGTTCTGAAACTAGGAACCTGCCTATCCTCTCATTTACACCAGTGTATGGCTAATGGGCCTGATTCTTCACTACCTTGTTAAGTCTGTCTTTCTAGGTACTTATATCACCCTAATCGCTAGAGTATCTGAGTGCCTTTAATATTGTTGCTTTTTACATCCACTCTGAAGAAGTGCAAATGACTACCCAAAGTGCAAGACAGAGGAGAATCAAGCCCAATAACTTCAGTAGAGTTGCTTCTGGTTTATACTGGTATAAATTAGTATATAAATCAGAGTCACTCCATTGAAGGTGTTAGGTTTGATTCTCCACTGCCTTGCACCATGCTTAGCCACTTGTGTTAATGACAAATATTCAGAGATTCCAAAGCTGAAAGGGACCCTTGTGATCATCTAGTCTGACCACCTGTACAATGCAGGAAACAGAAATTCCCCAGAATATTTCCTAGAATATTTTCCTACAAAAAATCCAATCTTGATTTAAAAACTGCCAAGAATGGAGAATCCACCATGACCCTTGGTAAACTGTTCCAGTGGTTAGTTATCCTCACTGTTTAAAAAAAAACCCACCTTATTTCCAGTCTTATTCTAGATTCACCTTCCAGCCATTGGATTACAGACTGTAATCAAGTACCTTGTAACCTTCTCTTTGTTAAGCTAAATGGACTGAGCTCCTTGAGTCTATCACTAGAAGGCATGCTTTCTAATCCTTTAATTATTCTCATGGCTCTTCTCTGAATCATCTCCAATATATCAACATCCTTTTTGAATTGTGGACACCACAGCTGGATACACTACTGCAACAGCAGTCACACCATTGCCAAATAGAGAGAGAAAATAACCTTGATATTCCCCTGTTTATGCGTCTAAGGGTCAGAGTAGCCCTTTTGGTTGACGGTTTGCACTGGGAGCTCTGTTATCCATCCAGGAATCCCCCCTACCATCTTTTTCAGATTCATTGCCCTCCAGCATAGAGTCCGTTGCCCTGTTAGTATGTATGGCCTACATTCTTTGTTCCTAGGTATATACATTTATCCGTATTAAAACTCATATTGCTTGTTTGTGCCTAGCTTATCAAAGGGTCCAGATCACTCTGTATCAGTGACCTGTCTTCATCATTTACCACGCTCCAATTTTTGTGTCATCTGCAAATTTTTATCAGTGATGATTTTGTTTTCTTCTAAGTCATTGATAAAAATGTTAAATAGTGTGGGGCCAAGAACTGACCCTGAGGGACCCTACTAGAAACACACTCACTCAATGATGATTTCCCATTTAAAATTACATTTTGAGACCTATCAGTTAGCCAGCATTTAATCCTCTTAATGTGTGCCATGCTAATTTTATATTGTTCTAGTTTTTTAATCAAAATGTCATACAGTACCCAGTAAAATACCTTATAGAATTTTAATTATATTACATCAACACTATTTCCTTTATCAACCAAACTTGTAATCTCATCAAAAAATAACATCAAGTTAGTTTGACAGGATCTATTTTCCACTAAGCCATGTTGATTAGAGTTAACAATATTCTCCTCTTTTAATTCTTTATTAATTGAGTCCCATATCAACTGCCTCTTGCTAGGGATTAGCTGGGTCATCCTATTTACCCTTTTAAATATTGGCACATTAACTTTCTTCCAGTTTTCTGGAATTTCACAACTGTTCCAAGATTTATAGAAAATCAACATTAATAGTCCAGCGAGCTTCTCAGCCAGCTCTCTTAAAATTCTTGGGTGCAAGTTACCTGAACCTGTTCATTTAAAAAATGTTTGACTTTATTAATTGCTGTTTAACATCCTCCTGAGATACTAATGGAATGAAAATTATGTTATCATTATCATAATGTATGACTATCTTGTCTGTTTTTTCCCAAATACAGAACAAAAATATTTATTGAACACTTCTGCCTTTTCTGTATTATTATTGATAATTCTACCATTGCCATCTAGTAAAGGACCAATATCATTGTTAGGATTCTTTTTGTTCCTAATATGATTTTAAAAACCTTTTTTCTTATTGTCTTTAACTCTGCTGGGGATAGATTCCGCCTTTTGTTCCTTCACTTCCCTTATCAATTTTCTACAGTTCCTAGCTTCTGATTTATATGTATTACTATCAGCTTCCCCCTCTTCCATTTGTTATACATATTTTTAATTTTTTATAGTTGCCTTCATTACCCCTCTAAATCTGGACATTTTTAAAAATCAATACAGTCTTGTCCCTCGACTAGATTGTTGGGAAGATAGTTAAGTGTTCTTAAACAATTCCCAATTATAATTCACATTTTTTCAGATTAAATTCTTCCTCCCACCATACTTGGCTCAGTTCTGTTTTGTGAAATTAGCTCCTTTAGACAGCAAGTATATATAGTATTGGTCATTCTGTTTGCATGTTATAAATGCGACCATGTCATGATCACTTATACCTAAACTACCATTAATTTTTAGTTTAGTGATTAGTTCCTCTTTATCTGTCAAGATGAGATCTAATATAAAATTTGGCCATTTTGGACGTAACTCTTTCTTATTTAGAAAATCATCATCTATAGTATTTAGAAATTCCAGGTATGTTTTAGTACCAGCAAAATGAGACCTCCACGTATGTCACTCAAATTGAAGTCCCCTGTGATCACTCAGCATTTTTTCCTACACATGATAGATAGATGCGTAAGGAGGCAGTTATCCTGTTCCCTAGTGTGATTGGTGGTCTGTAGCAGACACTAACTAATACCTTATCTTGTGCTTTATCTGTTAGGATACTGATCCATAAGCATTCAAGAGCATTTTCTTCCGAGTTATCAGTGACTCAGATACAGGTAATGTCATTTTTTGACATAAAGTGCTGCTTCCCCTCCCCAGTTGCCCACTCTCCTTTCTACATAGGTTGTAACTATTGATTTTAACATTCCAGTCACGTAAATCATCTCACCAGTCTTCAGTAGTACCAACTAGATTGAGTTCATGCTCAGTAATGAGCAATTCCAATTCCTATTGTTAGTCACCCAGGCTTTCTTCTTTGGGCATGTCTACACAGCAACAAAAAGACCTGCGAGTCTCAGAGCCCAGGTCAACTGACTCGGGTTTGTGGCTCTGATGCTGCGGGGCTAAAAATAGCAGTATAGAGATTTGAGCTCCAGAGCTCTTAAACCTGGCAAAGGGGGAGGGCCTTGGAGCCCAGGCTCCAGCCCAAGCTCAAACCTCTACACTGCTATTTTTAGCTACACAGGATGAGCATGGTGAGCCCAAGTCAGTTGACCCAGGCTCTGAGACGTGCTGCCACAGGGTTTGATTTTTTTTTTTTTTTTTGGCTGTAGAGACGTACCTTTCATGTCCTTTGGTTCCTTGATGACTTTAGTTTATCAGCATCTCAATTATTTTGCTAAAAGAGTACTCCACATCTGTGTTCTGGATCAGGGGTGTGGTAAAACAAACCCAAGATACTCATAATGAATGTGATTAGCAACACACTGGGATCTTCAGTATGGAGTTTATCATGGGATCAGGATGAAAGTAATCCTACTCTTCAGGTCTTAGATAGAGGTCCAGATGGTTCAACTGGTGGCTGTTTGGTCAACCATCAACTATTGGCAAATTTGAAAGGATTAGTTTTGGCCATTCACAAAATGACCAGAGGAGGAGGAAGAGGAGAAGGAGAGGAAGAGGGTGTGATGCTGGTGCCCCTGCCCTTAGCTCAGTGGTTAAGGTTGGAATGGGGGAGACCCATGTTCAAATCCCCACCATAGAACAGACTCAAAGCAGACTTTTTCAGTTCATCAAAAATTTTCAGATTTGGTTCTACCCAAATCAATTTTTTTTCTGGAATTGCCATCAAACTGAAAAATCAGTTATTCACCTAACTCTAATTAGCACATCAGCTTAGAGATCCAGACACTGAGCTGCTTACCCATCAAACACCAACTCAAAATTCAAAGTCCTAGTTTAGATCTTCCAAGCCTTCATTGCGCCAATCCTGGGCTATCTCAGGGACCACCTTTGCCTGTGATTAGAACTGTTAGCCTTTTATGTTGATGTTATGAAGTTCTGTGAAGCACTCAAATACATGGTGTGGCATGCAAGATAAACTGGGAGAAGCAACCTCTTCCTTTCACCCCCAATAGAGTAATGAGTTTTGGGACATTCCTAATCTCTTTGCCAGCAGCTCATTAACTAAGGCAGGGTCAAAGAAGGCGGCAAAGGACTAGCTCTGGGTTTTATTTCTTGATCTATTGCTGGCTTCCTTTGTGACATTAGGCAATGTTGACAATTTCATCAGAGAAGCCAAGGGCTGAATGGGTTTGGAGACTGAACATCCAAGATGTGGCCCCTCAAAATCAGGCTTGAGAGTTATAGCTGAGGAAAGGTGCACTACCTCTGCCTACACTGTACAGTACTTAGGAGAGTTCAATTTCCAGCACTGTGAGTCTAGCACATCTCATAAGCACTAAATTAACTTTCTTTCAAAGACAACTGTAATTCCCAATTAGGCAGTCGTCACCATTTGCTATCTTGTTCTTAGCACTTCGCTGAGGGTTTGCTCCCACCACCCAGTTTTCGCACTTATTCTCCCTGCTGTGAGTGCAAGGACTGAGGAGTATGTGGCTAAAATTCAACTCTCAAATGTTTTGCACAATATGTAGGATGTACCTGAATCTCTGCTGGAATGCAAAAGTTGAATAGTATTTTTTCGGGGGAGGGGGCCTGCATCCTTCTCTCCACTGGGGAGCCTAGGAAGAGTTGGAGGTGGGTTGTGCTGTCTGGAAAGAGGGGGACAGTTGGAACAGTCAGGTGATGCATTGATTCTGCATCGCTCAGATAGCTTCCATGAACACGGCAGTTTGGGAGCTCTGTCTGAAGTTTAAAATGCTCTCACAAGAGAAGGCAGCCACTTGTACCTCCTCTAAACGATCGGCCAGACCTGCAGACGCAGGGGCTTTCCCTGCACAAGCGGCGACCTCAGTTTGAGAAACACTGTTCTAGAAGATATGCAGTAGCACAGTCCCAAGATATAAGCTTGATCTAAGAATTGTTGGGTGAAATTCTTTGGCAAGTGCTGTGTAAGAAGTCAGACTTGATCATAATGGAATGACCCCTCTGGCCTTAAAAATCTATGACTCAGTGAAAGCCCATAATCTTTTTACAAATCATACAGCATGGTTTTATGGGTACATTCTCTTTTCAATGCACAAATGCCATTCACATTAGTGGAAGTTTTCAGCAGCAGGTGTGTGTTTGACTGAAACAGTATAGAAATCTTTTAAAAAGACTGAAATGTAACCCTATGAAGAAGGTTTAGAGGGATATTTTAAACTAGGAGTGAAGAATAAAACAAATGCGGTTCTGGGACCTGGAGATCAATTCCACTCAGATTCAAGGATCCCTAAAGCCTTTATTTTTCTGATGCCGCACATGAGCGTTTTAGTGATTTTATCATTTTTTCTTTGAATATTTTCAACAGTACTATCTGTTATCCACAATGAAATAGACAGTAAGGTCACAGATGAAGTAGGAAATGTAGCCTTTGATCAGTTAGCCACAAAATGTTTTAAAAGAGAGAGTTTAAAATTGTACTTTGATGATCTCTAACCTTTCATTGCCAATTTACATTAGTAACTTCAATTGTCCAATTACTTTTGCTTTAATTATTGTATGAAGTCACCATTCACCCTGCATATAGATGGCTGAACTGGATGACCTTCAGTATTATGCATAAAAATCTCAAATAGGGCCAAATTCAGACCTGGGGTAAGTGGGTGCAACTCTGAGTACAATGGGCTTGCAACTTCTTATCCAAAGTCTGAATTTGGCCTTATTTGGTCTTATAGAATGCTATAGAGAAAAGACTCACAGGGCTACATAGAAATTAAATAGAGATCTCTTACAGAAATCATTCCAAAAACCTATAGAATTTAACAGATCCCTGCTATAGAATTCTATAGGCTGCTTTAAAACTTCTATAGAAAGTATACCATTCATTAGTAAATTCTGTGGGACTTGACCAATAAAGGGTTGACCCATAAAATCCCGTGATTCGACCTTTATTCTTGAGTATAACTTGGTCCACATGATGCCAGCTGCAGAAGAAGCCATTTCTGAATTCACACTGGTGGGCACAATAGAACTAGCATAGACATCAGCTGCAGGTGAAGCCAACGAGACCCTCCCCTTCATCTTTGTTTGGTGTCATTTCTTCTTTTAGAACAGCCATTAAATTATTGCTATTATACTGGGGCTAGGGATTGATTGATGCCTGTTCTTTTATTGCTATGTCAGTTTGTTTCTTCAAGCTTTGAACAGCATCCTCGGAGGGTGTGGAAGTGCACAGTAGATCATTGGGCTATGGTGCACTTTGTGCTTCTTGGCTACAGCTTGTCAGATGAAGCTGTTGCTTTAAGTGGCTACAAGCCAGATCAATACAAGACTCTTCAATAGGATAAACCCTAGCTTCCATCAGTTACTGGTCTAATTGTATGTTTGGTACCACATGTTTATCACCCATGAATGCTAAGGTGACAATCGTTAAAATAATAATTCTTGCATTTATATAGGCCCTTTCCTTTTAAGGGTGGGATATGGGCTGCATCAGGGCTTGTGCCAGTCTGATGGGTTCAGATGCAGGAACAGCCTCTGAAAATCACTTAAAATTGTTTCAGAGACTGAGATGACAGGTTTCAAATCAATGATATCCTCACATAGGTTGTTGTTCATTTGTTTTCAAAAGCAATCTGTCATTGACAAAATCAAACTGTTCCAGCATGGCTTTAAATTCATCTGTAAGGAAGATTCTTTTCCGTAACCAGCCTATACTTATGATTTGTAAAAATACCACAACTTTTGGCGGAAGAGTGACTGAAAAGACTTTCCCCTTTTTTTTTTAAATCTAAGAAGGTTGCTCAGCAGGCGATGAATAGGATTTAAGTCTTGCAGGCCACCAGACAAAGACAAAATTATAGGCATTTTGCTGAACATTGAAAAAAGTCATATCTCAGTAATTATGTTTTTTTTTTATACCTCAGGGAATCTTTTATGGTGCCCAAATAGTGTGAGATCTCATTAGTTGTTTATTAATGTGTTATGATAGTGCTGAGCTGGAACCAAGATGGAAGCCCCATTGTGGTAGACACTATGCAAACACATGGGAAGAGACTCCATGCTCCAAAGATCTTACAATCTAAATACACAAGACAAAGGAAATAGTATTGTCCCCATATTACAGAGGAACCGAGGCACAGAGAGATTAGTCCCAATGGCCACTGAAACCAGATTAGCTTGGTGCTCTGCTCACTACATTGGCTCCCCATAGAACTGTTGGTTAATTTCAAAATATTGGCCCTCATCTTTAATAGCCTTCAAGGGCAGTGGAGGAAGCTCTCTAAACAGTACTTCTTGCTAAGGAACCACAGCCTGCCTTGACAGTTGAGTTCCATAGGAACAAAGAGTTACCACTGACTTTACTGCCTTCAGAAACAAGGGACAGAGTTTTAAAGGGATCTAGGCGCCTAAACAGGCAGATTTGTCCACCATGTAGATGCCACTGACATTTTCAAAGCCATAGCTCAGGCACTGCCGAACCCCCTCA
Organism: Trachemys scripta elegans; assembly: GCF_013100865.1. Taxonomy (NCBI): domain Eukaryota; kingdom Metazoa; phylum Chordata; order Testudines; family Emydidae; genus Trachemys; species Trachemys scripta. The sequence continues at coordinate 301,937,231 of NC_048298.1, forward strand.
GCACCTAAGGAGCCATAGGTGCCTAAGTTTCCACCAGTCAGCATTTTCACAGCAGCCAAAGCACGCCTGCCACCCCACTGCAAAGTGGGCTTTTTGAATCAGCCAGGGGCTCTCCTATCTCACCAGCAGGAACCAGTCCTGTAGGCATGCTCTGAGAATGCTTGAGCAGCAGGGTTGGAGGTAGACTTGGCAGCACAGCACCCACATAAAAGGCAGCTAGGGGTACAGGGAGAACTTGTGTGTGTTATCGGGTGTGAGCAGGAGAGGGAGAGATGGTTTAGGCTGCTAGGGCCTGGACTATCCAAGTTGCTGACCTGGCTTAGGGGCCTAACTTCAGGAGAGGATTCACAGCTGAGAATCCTGAGTGGAGGGAGGCGTCTATCTCTGGCCTGTCAGACAGGTCAGCTGCTTAGGCACCTAAGCCCATCTCATCCCCATCTCATTTCGCTCCTGATTCACTTAGGCAGCTCCCTGCTCTCTGGCCTGTCAGACAGGTTAACTGCTTAGGCACCTAAGCCCATCTCCTTATGCCTCTCATTTCGCTCCTGATTCACTTAGGCAGCTCCCTGCTCGCTTCTTAGTGCTTAGCTCTCCCCAGACCCTCTGTAGGAAGCCTTGGTGGCACGGAACTGCCTAACTTGGGGCTGAAAATTCCACTAGGCAGCAGGCCATGTAGGGGTTCGGCATTGCTGCACCCAGATGAGTGATGTCTAAAATCCCTTTAAAAATCTGTCCTGCCATGCAAAACTCATTACTTTCACCTCGCCATCCCAAAACATCCACCACAACTAAGCAAAAGCAGGTAGGAGGAAAGAGGAGAATCTATACCTACATGTACACTTAAAGAAAAATGTCCAGCAACTTCCTAGTAGTGGTTAGCCCACTTGTTATACTCTTCCTTGCTTACGTTCAATTTTGAGAGGTGCTCAGCTACCGTGAGTGAAATCCTGACCCCATCTGAACCAATGGCAAAACTCCAATTGACTTCATTGGGGCCAGGAGTTTACCCCATGTGACTGGTGCCAGATAAGATCCTAGATAAATTAGATAGTTTTTTCCCCTGATTCATCTATCTAAGCTATGTCTGAAGTGAACAGATTTACACAAGGGATTAATTTAGCCCTTTGTTTTTAATCTCATTTTATACAAGAAATTTTGGCACAGAGGAAGGAGATGAAAACAGACTTTATAGGAGAGAAGATACAAAGAAGAAAGGATAGGATAGGAATGAAACTTTGAGTTACCTTGACTAGTGCTAACTAGAGAACTTTACCACAGAGCTCCTGCAAACTGAAGTCACAGTTTAGCAAAATGTGGCGTATGACTGTCAGACTCACAGCACAAGAGAAGCCCAGAACTGAGCCTAGCATGGAGAATGAATTACATGTCGCTCTTAGAAAGGGCAGTAACTAGGTCAGGGTTGAGGTCACAGGCAGTACAAAATGAAGGGGGCTCATGGCTGCAGCTGCGGGAGCCACACCTTGTCTCTTGAGATCCAAGGAGATGGCAATTTCCAGCACTGAGAGAGCAGTTTCACTATAGGGGTATTTTCCTTGAAACATAATGAAGACAATACTTTCGCTAAAGAAAGAATTGAAAACAAATATTAACGCAATGACTTCGAAGGTGAATCTGTTCTTGTGGAGTGTTCCTTACAAAACTGAGACATTGGCATTTTATTCCAGAAAATCTTCTCTCCTGCAACATATGGATTTTAAATGGCCAAACTCTAATACAATCTCCTTGATAATGTTGTCATGTTGGGTTTAGATACAACATTAAAAACTGGAGGTCCATACACCCTGAAAGTTGCAATTGATAGACAATGGGCCAGATGCTGGGAGGGTCTGAACCTCTCCTATATGTTGTTGAAGTCAGCAGTGCTCAGCACATTGCAGGATTAGGCCCAATATTTAAGAACTAGGATCCCAGTCCTGCAAACTCGTAGGTACTTGCTTATCTTGACGCTGTCATTGAGACTTCCCATGTGCATAAAGTTAAGCAAGTGCATACATGTTTGTAGCATTGTGTGCCTAAGAAAATATAAATCTGTCTGAGAATCCTTCTGTGTTAGCATGCTGTTCACCGTATTCTTTTCTAACTCATCTACAGCACCTTGTTTTCTATTTCTCTTACTTACTATACTCAATATTTACAATGGACTCCGTAGCTTTGTTTACAGGCCTGAATCATATTCTCACCTGTTGATGACACTAATTGACATTCAAATGGCAAGTAACAGTTTATTTTTCAAGTAAAAAATCAGAGGAAGTGTTGGGCAATTTGCAGGACAAGTAGCTATTTAAATGCAACATTTTAATGTAAAATTTAAAACAAATTTAAGCTTTATATCAGAAGCTTGCCAAGAAAAAGAATTGGCATTGTGATTTCTCAGTTCTGTACCTTTTGTCACTGACAGAATTCTATGGCACTTTTTATCTGGCTTCTTTTGACTAAAGAACCAGATACCTAATCTAATAATATCACGTTTTATGGAAGAAGTAGGCCTAATGCTTAGAGCCCAAGGCTAAAAGTCAGCAAATCTGTGTTCTATCGTTAGTTCCACCATTGACTTATTGTGTGGCCTTTGGTAAGCAACGTCACTGCTTCGTGCCTCAGTTTCTCCTTGGAAAATAGGCATAACAATACCTCATTATCCCTTACATGTGTTATGAGAATTAATTGCATTTTGTAAATGGCTGTGATGACAATTTCTTAAAAACACCAACGCCCCTTGGAATCTGCCAGATTGACAGTCCTGGAAACTGTAGATCCTTAGCTTCTTAAGGAAAATTTGTTGCAAAGCCCAGGGAGCCTTTATTGCTATGTCTTTGCAGCTGGCATTTTCATTAGCTGAAGTAATAGCTGAGCAATGCATTGTTGATGAGCTGAAGGAAGGATGAAACACGTCTGTGTGGTCATCATTTCATCCAAGAGATGCTGAATGAAGAAGGCTTTGCACAGAATTGTTTCTATTGACAGGCCTCTTTATCCTCTTTATTCTGGTTTGTATAGCTGCTGAGATTGTCGTGTTTATCTCTATGAATCTGCAAACTATTTTTAATCTCCTACTGATTTTAGGGCAGCTTAGTGAAGATTTGTCTGTTCCCAGGTTTATGTTACTTTTAAATTCACCACCTTTTGTTACGTGAATCACAATGGCTATAAAGAGTCAATTTTTACGATAAATCAATAGATCTGCTTCACATCAGGTGTCTGCATCAGCTTCCACCAGCATAGAGCCCAGGGCAGGGTCCCAGCAGCAAGAAGGCCACCTGGAGAGGGGTTTTCACACCAGTACACACTGGAGTCCTTGCTAAGCCAGGAGCCCATGGCTGCCCAATGGAACCCTCAGGTTGGTAGCTTTGGTCAGAGGAGGAAAGGAGATGAGGCATCACTCTCGGAGCTGCTCTGAAAGGTTAGCTGAGGATTCCCACAATATAGACTAGCATAAAACCGGCACCGCTAGCTCTATGCCAGCCCTTTCTGCCTGCCCCACTGCACAGGGCATGTGCTGGGAGCAGCTGGGACAAGAGGGAATGTGGTGTGGCATGAAAGGGGTGTAGTCAGAGCACGATGTGCTAGGGTGGAGTCAGCAGAGTGTGAGTTAAAGCAGCCCTATAAGCCAAGAGCTGCTCTAACCTACACCAAGACCAGATCAGCCACCAGCTGCCCCTAGAAGTGGGTGAGGCATAAGGTAGCTCAGAGCTATGAACAAGAACTTCCACACTGGGATATAAGGTGGTTTAACCAATGCACTTCAAATTCACACCTTTAGTTAATTTGGATTAACACTTCTGAGTTTCCTTATGTAGACAAACCCCAAGTAACGAAAAGACAGTCAATTGTGATATACTGAGCCTGTGAATGGAATATTTTTCCTGACCCTCAAACTCAATAGGTCTACATCCTGCCCTGACACAGAAGCTAATTTCAGATTGCAGAGCCAAAAGAACAGCTGAGCTCATCACGTAAAATGAAAACGAGGACTGTTGCATCATGGACTAATTCTGGATGTATGTGTGAGAGGGAGACAGCACAGAGCATTGAGAGACAGCAACGAGAGGGGAGAAAGGAGAGTGTGGACTGAACCTCAGAAAGAATGTGCATTGATTTCCTTCTCCTCTTCAGGATTAGAGATGGGGAAAGAGGGTGATGAAGGACCAAAGACAGTCTTTTATGCACTCTTTTTCTTAGAGACCTTTCTCCATTGCCTTAAAATAAATTCCCCCTAAGATAGCAAACTGTTGTGTAATTTAGACTGGGGAGAGAGGAGGATGGGAAGCAATTTTGTTCATCAACCAGATTTTCCCAAACTTTCGCAGCCTGCCTACAGCCCAGCAGCAAATTACTTCATTTTGGCTTTCTCAATGCATCATTTCCACTAGGTTGCTGCTATAAGGCTTAGAGGAAACTGTGCCACTTGATCCAAAAAGGATTGCTTCAGAGATATGGATCACCTAAGTTTCTCAAACCATCTTTCCCTGGTCTGATCTTTTCGGAGCTCTGGATAGTAGCGACTCCATCACTTTATGCAATGTGCAGAATTCGGTAATGGGACATCAGTGAGTCAGCAGACTTGCTGAAAGGAGGAAATGTGTGTATCCTCTTGGCCAAATCCTAAAATGGAACCATTGTAAATCGTAAAAATAATTGTTTTTGGAAAGCTGTACCAAGTGATATGTTCTGGGCAATACAGTTGGATTTTTATTAGGTGGCAGATGTTCTAATGGCAAATCTGCTTTGACATGTTTTGGTTTAAGTTTGAGGGGATTTGTATAATTTATTTTCCCTTCATTCCACTTCCCTTTTTTTCAAATGAGCGCATGAACCTTTTCTATATAACTATAGAAGGAATAAGATGAAAGGCCAAGTTCAACCCAATGCAATTCCAGCCATTCAGTGCCAAAGGTGGCCCTAAGACTGCAAATGCTCAGTATCTATTTTGGGCTTTTTATCCAGCTGCCCATCACCATAGTGTCTGAGCAGCTGCCATGTAAAATCAGTCAAGTCCCTAGTGGACTTCATAGAGTCGCTGACACTTCTCCCTTTTCAGGGTAAAAACTCTGCTTGGGGTAGGGTGTACCCCTGCTTAGGTGTACATTTTACTTATAGAATGGGAAGAGACTGTCTAGGAAGAAGTACGGCTGAAAGGGATCTAAGGGTTATAGTGGACCACAAGTCAACAGTGTGATGCTGTTGCAAAAAAAGCAAACATGATTCTGGGATGCATTAACAGGTGTGTTGTGAGCAAGACACAAGAAGTCATTCTTCCGCTCTACTCTACGCTGGTTAGGCCTCAACTGGAGTATTGTGTCCAGTTCTGGGCACCGCATTTCAAGAAAGATGTGGAGAAATTGGAGAGGGTCCAGAGAAGAGCAACAAGAATGATTAAAGGTCTTGAGAACATGACCTATGAAGGAAGGCTGAAAGAATTGGGTTTGTTTAGATTGGAAAAGAGAAGACTGAGAGGGGACATGATAGCAGTTTTCAGGTATCTAAAAGGGTGTCATAAGGAGGAGGGAGAAAACTTGTTCACCTTAGCCTCTAAGGATAGAACAAGAAGCAATAGGCTTAAACTGCAGCAAGGGAGGTTTAGGTTGGACATTAGGAAAAAGTTCCTAACTGTCAGCGTGGTTAAACACTGGAATAAACTGCCTAGGGAGGTTGTGGAATCTCCATCTCTGGAGATATTTAAGAGTAGGTTAGATAAATGATCAGAGATGGTCTAGACAGTATTTGGTCCTGCCATGAGGGCAGGGGACTGGACTCGATGACCTCTCCAGGTCCCTTCCAGTCCTAGAATCTATGAATCTATGATGTCAGTGAGGTAACCTACATGCTCAAAATTAAGCACATTAGTGTTTGCAGGGTCAGTACCTTAATCACCGGATTTATACCAGGAATGAATTACTCTCAAAACATTTCAATATTTTCATTATTTAGTCCCCAAATCTAAGTCAATGGGACTGCTCATGTGTAAAGTTACATGCATGCTTCATTTTTACAGGATTTGGGCCTTATTCTGTATTGTCAATAAAAGTAAACTGTAGCTGGAGTGGCTATGAACTTTTTCTCCAAATGCAAAGGATTTTTTTCTGATAAATAACAGTTTAATCACTTGATTATAGACAACTGCATTGTCAAGCTAAAGGGTCTCTGGGGTAAAGCAACAAAACCCATCTCTGAGCATACCTGTGTTTAAGAAATTGAAATCATAGTTATCTAGTTCTAAACATAGTGGCATGATCTTAAAAATATGTTTTTCTAGGAAGATAAACAAAATAAATGGGATTGGCTTAAAACTTAACCTTTTTTGTCCTTATTTGGTGTGGGGGGGGAGGAGGAGTAAGCAGGGAACACACCATCAATTCGCCTTAATGTGGCTGAGAAAACTGAACAAAACTGTCATTCCAGCTATAGTCCGTACTTCAAATGGCCATAAGATGTCCTTTTCTGAATGTTATATAGTTCAAGGAGGCAGAGAAGTACTTGGAGGAAGATTTTTGTATGGGAACTTTAACTTCCCATTCCATTTGACTTTTGGTCTTTAAAATGCAGGTCAAATCAATGAATTTAATGAAGGCCGTTTAACACAATAGCTTTGCCTTGCATTTTGACCTAGATAAAGGAGAGTCAGTCCAGGTCAAAAAGCTTTAGCAGAACTTTAAGTGGTTAGTACACAAATGTGACAGAATGTTTAGAATCTCAGAGACTTGCAAGACCTATTGACAAGCAGTTAAAAGTATTTGAAATGGCTGCATGAATGAACTTTGATAAGGTAGCACTATTGTCTTCTATTGCCTTTTTCTCTTCATACTAAAACACCCCCAAAAGAACAAGAATCAATGAATGTATAATGCAGTCTCACTTTTACTGGACTTAGGACTTCTTTCTGCACTTTGGATTTTTATGGACTGTTCATTTATTTAAATTCCTTTCCCCAAATGAAACCTCCCTCAAATAGTAGTGATTAATGTATCACCATGTCCGTAAAATCTTTTAAAGGGCAATTATGCTCTTAGGAAGTTTCATGGGTCAATGGACTCTTAGATAAAGATAAAACTACTGAATTTAATCTTAATTTAAATTTTCTTTCTAGATGAATTCAACACAAATAGTTATCACTGTGATACTCTGGTGCTTTGATACCACAATGATGGGCTCCATAACAAAACTAAAATAGGTTGATAGGCCATTATATTAACTTCTGGATCATATCTTTTCTTTCCAGTGACAAGAGGTCCTACAGTAGGACCCTGTATAACACTGGGCCATATGTTGGCATACTATATAGAAACAGCTCCAATCAACTCATAGATAAATTTCTGAGATCTACAATGAAACATGTTTAATAACAAATAATATACAGGCAGAAAGTGTATGAAGGAAAGATTTGTCAAAATGCTGATCCTTATTTAAAAACTCATTCTACATTACCAGGAAGCATCTTTCTAACAAGTGTCTAAAATGTGCAATAATTCAATGTTCAAGATGAAATTCATATAAGCAGACCAAAATCCTGTGGTAAATATGTGCAAGGAAGGGTTTGTTTCCAATACCGTTTTAAAAATGTGCTGCTTGAAAACCTGCCAGGCCAGAGATCAGGTTGATCTTTTATAGCGGTGGTTATTAATCTCTGAAATGGACCACTCTAAAGAACCACATGTTGATTTCACATGGTTTGAGAGTTCCAAGATTTTGTTCACTGTGCTTTCAGGGGGGTTTCTCAGTAATTCTCTATAGATTGATTTTAATTGTATTTTACTCTTTTGTCTGGTTTTTGTGTTTGAAATTTTTCCCTTATTCATTGACCAGTAACTTTCTGTCACCCATCTTTGACTTTTCTTCTTACATCTGCATTAAAGCTGTCATTTACTTCTGCTTTTTCCCCCTCTCTCAATATTTGACAGCAAAAGCCTTCATCAGCTTTTATCCCTTTTTGTTTGCATTATGACATAACCTGCGCAAAGTGGCACAGCTCCCCAATTCTTGTGTATAAAATTTGCAACATTTTTTGAGACGGGTCAGTGCCCATTTTTTGGATCCTTTTCTTTATCTGAGTACCGTGTTAAAACTTTTTGCAGATGTGGGCTATTCAGTAGCAGCCTGCGGCTGCATGCAGAGATGGGGAAAGAAGAAAAGGCCTTCCTATTTTGCGATTGCCATAGTAACTCAAACATTGCCAATGTGTTTGTTGGTTTGGTAGGCCACAGCCAGTGAATTTGATTTCCTGTGCAATCAAGCCCTCTACTGGAGATCATGGCTTGTATGACACAGGGTTACAGAGAGGACAGTGTGCTTGTTAGGCCTGAAATTAAGCATTTCACTTTAAAATAATACCCATTTGTATCCATTTTGTTCAACATAACAACAGCTGCTGTCCCTGGGATGACAGGCTTGCCTTTTTAACCAAAGTCTCATATGACATTTATGAATGAGGCAGACTCCATTCATTTTCAGTTTGAATTCACAGTGGTTATTTTTGGTTGTTTGATTATTCTTTTTTTTAAGCATGTGGGTGATATTCAGCATTGTTTATATAATTATATACACAGTTTTATGATGGGGAAAATGCAGCTTTATTTGGGGTCTCCAATTATAACTTTTTTTTGAATAAAGAAGAAAGGAAAGTGGTATAGCTGAATGTATTGGCTTTTATATACTTTTAACCTAATTGGGTGGCAACAGGTTTGGAGAACTCATATTGCTGCTTAATTTTTATAACCGTTCCTCTGAGGTGACCAGGGAAAGAAGAGAGCCCCATAGAAACAGCTACACAGAGAAAATAACATTTCTGCTGTGGGGACTTTAAGCCTTGCCAGCTAAAGGTTGAAAATGGACATTTGTTTCTTAATGTATAACACTCGTGTTGATAAATGGTGACATCTCACATCAGCTCAGTGGTGAAAATGATTGATCAGCAATAGCAAAGAGGTTGATGCCTCTATTCTGTATATTGTACATTTCTATTAAGAAGCTATTTGAAGCTGAACTAGTCTGTGGCCTGATCTATTGATTGTATATTAATTATATTCATCACTTAAGAATTCCCAATTTAACTCTGAGGTTTGGTAGGTTCTAGTCCCCAGAAAAACATGACATGTTAGCCATCATCAACACCAGTGGTCGTCATCCTGGGATCTCCCAAGCACGCAGGCTAGGATACAGCTTTTATAATGTATTACTCTGATGCCACTGTGCCTAATGCATATTTGGGAGGGATTTTGGCCCCTTTTCTTTATTTGAACTTCCACGCCACACTAATGTTATGGTGCCCTTCTCCCATAGGTTATGAGGCCTTTTATCTCAAGCTTATTAGCATATATGTAAATTACTTACTGTGGCATTCTTGTGGTCAGACATCTGCTGATGTTCTTAACTTAAAATATCTCAAGCTGGTGTAAACTGGTATCTTGCAGTTTAGTCACTACAGCATTCTATCTTATGATCTAGGATTCCTCTTGGTTAACTGCTTATGCTAAAGCTTTTGGGGCCTTATGCCTTGATCAGGTTAACTAAACTGTTGTCTTACAGGCTTGAAACCTGTAGGCTCATTGCATTACTGCCTTAACTTATACCAGGGGTCGGCAACCTTTGGCATACGGCTCGCCAGGGTAAGCACCTTGGTGGGCCGGGCCAGTTTGTTTACCTGCTGCTTCGGCAGGTTCGGCCGATCGTGGCTCCCACTGGCCGCAGTTCGCCATCCCAGGCCAATGGGGGCTGCGGGAAGCAGCGCTGGCCGAGGGATGTGCTGGCCGTGGCTTCCCACAGCCCCCATTGGCCTGGAGCGGTGAACCACAGCCAGTGGGAGCTGCAATCGGCTAAACCTGCCGACGCGGCAGGTAAACAAACTGGTTCACCCCGCCAGGGTGCTTACTCTGGCGAGCCGCGAGCCAGAGGTTGCCGACCCCTGACTTATACTTATGCCTTACCTATCAAATACCTATATATATAGGCTACAGATATCTTGTTTATATCTTCTTTCTTTTCCCCTCAATTTAGGACTCATTTGCACTGTTCTTGTACAGGGCCTTATTTTCTCCTGCATTGTTTTTACCGCATATAGGGGTGCAGGAAACTGGGGGCCTGGCTCTCTTCTGCCCTGTGTCTTGTGCTGTCATTTACACTGGTGCAATGTGAACCCAAATGTTACCATTGTAATCTGTCATAGGATTTTAAAAATCATAAATTTCATGATTTCAGCTATTTAAATCTGAAATGTCATGGTGTTGTCATTGTACAGGTCCTGACCCAAAAAGGAGTTGGGGGGGGGGTATTGCAAGATTGTTATGGGGGGGGTGTGGTACTGCTACCCCTACTTCTGCACAGCTGCTGCAGCGGTGCTGCCATCAGAGCTGGGCAGCTAGAGAGCGGCGGTTGCTGGCCGGGAGCCCAGCTCTGAAGATAGAGTCACCAGCAGCAGCGTAGAAGTAAGGCTGGCATGGCATGGCATGGTATGGTATGGCATGGTATGGTATGGTATGGTATGGCATGGCATGGCATGGCATGGCATGGTATGGTATGGTATGGTATGGTATAGCTACCCTTTCTTCTGTACTGCTGTCTGCAGAGCTGGGCCCTCACTCAGCAGCCACCACTCTCTGGCTGTCCAGCTCTGAAGGCAGCGCAGATGTAAGGGTGGCAACCCCCTAAAATAACCTTGTGACCCCCCCTGCAACTCCCTTTTGGGTCAGGACCCCCAATTTGAGAAACGCTGGTGTCCCCTGTGGAATCTGTATAGTATAGGGGAAAAGCCAGTCAGAGGCAGTTAAAGCTGCAGTTGTATTTGATCACTTTTGGAAATGAATGAATGAAAATGAAGCTGTTAATTTGCATATAAAGCAATGCACATGAAAAGAAAATGCAATTTTATAATTACTCAAATTTGCTGGTTTAAAGACAGACATATATCAGTTAGACTTTTATTTTTCCATATGAGTGAATTTACTGCCTGCGAAAGGTGACACTCCTAGAGAGTAAATTCTCCTACTTATCCACAGAAGGGCACAAGCTTTCCCACATTGCAATGCCAATATGCTTCAACCTTAATCTGGTGGAATCACCTCTCTGGCTAAGTCTCCATGACCACTTGGATTCCTGGCCTCTGCTGAGATTGCCAGTTACTACCTATTGTGCTGTTTGTTCTTTATGTGGGTGCTTGTCCACTGAAGGGTGGGATATGTCCTTGTGAAACATGTAGGACTTCCCATGAGATACCCAACATGCCATGAGACATACAAGTCACCATCACACTCCTACTTCTTCAGTAGGCACTCAGAGAAATACCCATCTTGAAGAACATTGGAAAACTCCTTTTGACTCTATATGCTTCAGGATAATCCTTTTCTGCCCAACAATAAAGGCTCTTTTTGAATTGAACTAATGTAAATTTAAGAATAAAATATTTGATGCAAATGGCAGATTTTTTTGGATGGGTTTCATCGAGGGCATAAATAATGAAAGAAATGCTATGATTTATGTAATGAGCTAGTAGACGCTAAGATCATGTATAGGAATCAGCTCTGCTGCTAGGTCACTCCAAGTTTAGGTGCTAAAACCCTAAAATAAAGGTTTGAACAGCCAAGCACAGGAAAGAGCCTTAGGGCTAGTCTACACTAGCAACGCTAAAGCGGAAATGCTTTAACGTGCCTTGTGTGGTCACAGCACAGTGCTGAGAGCTCTCCCAGCACTCTAAAAAAACCCACCTCCACGAGGGGCTTAGCTCCCTGCATTGGAAGTGCGGCTCCCAGCATTGGGTCACTGCCTACACTGGCGCTTTACAGCACTGCACTTGCTGCACTCAGCGGGGTGCTTTTTCACACCTCTGAGCCAGAAAGTTGCAGCGCTGTTAATTGCCAGTGTAGACCAGCCCTAAGGCTTTTCTGTTGCGTTATTGTTTTCAACTAAACCCAACCAAACAGTAAAAACAATAATGCACAAATGAAGCACATATTAGTGTCTAAGCTCACTCTTTTCCTGGGGTTTGGCTTTGTTGAGTCTGATCACAATTTATCTTAAAATGTTTCATTCCCATTAGCATAAAAATACATTTTTTATATTGATGGGAAAACAAAAACATAGAGGGGCGCCCTCAGAGTTAGTAGTTCAGGTTTAGCTGAGATCACATAGATGTGCTCTTGTGGTAAGCATTGCTGCAGAGCCAGAAAATAAAGAGAAGGCACGTGTAACCCACTGGTCAGTTTATGTTGTGTCTCCCTCACTCCCTGCTTGTTGGAGGACAGGTGTCTGTTGCAGCCCTCAGGTACCCCGCCTGGCTCTCTAGATCAGAGGTCTCCAAACTTTTTTGATTGCGTACCCCTATCAGTAAAAAATGGTTGAGCATGCACCCCCTGCCGTGCCGGCTCTACCATTTTTGCCAAAGCAAAAAACAGAAAAGCCACTCGGACTCCCGCCCGAACTGACAAAGCAAAAAAAAAAAAAAAGCACTCCTCTTGCCGTGCACCCCCAAGAATCCTCTTGTGCACCCCACTTTGGAGACCACTGCTCTAGATCAAGCGGTAGAGACTCATGGTTTCTGGTTCAGTCCTCTGTGTGTCAGCCAACACGGTGGCGGTCACATGTGCAACTAGCTGAACAATTGTATATTTGTAGTCTCCTTTCCTGAGATAGCAGCTCCTTCTGTTATAATTTTTGTAGAACTCAGTAAGCGCACCCAGTGCTTTACTAAAGACACACTAAGAAATGGTGTTCACTGGAAAATTAGATCGACCCAGCTACATTTCTGAGGGGTGTGAAAAACCCACACCTTTGAGCAACGTAGGTAAGGCAACTTAAGTCCCTGTATAGACAGCACTAGGTCAAGAGAAGAATTCTTCCATCAACCTAGCTACCGCCTCTCGAGGAGGTGGATTACCTGCAATGATGGGAAAACCCCTCCTGTCAACATAGGTAGTATCTACACTTGAAACATTGCACTGCTGTAGTATTTCATGTGTAGACAAGCCTGAAGATATGGTGCCTGCCCCAAGGATCTTACTGTCTCACGGCTTGACCTTCTATTGCATGGATATAGAGTGTTGACTGTAAATGCAAAGTAAAATTCAGTGAGCAACACAGGAACTGCAGGGGAGCCCAGTTCCGCCCTGTTACACAGACACCACGTTATTTATGCCTAGTAAGAGGGGCAGGCCCACATAACTATACAGAGCACTAATCTGGTGAAGATCATGCTTATGGTCCAGCTTCCTCCAGCTTGCTCAGTCTCCTCCCAAACTCTGCCCCTTGACCATGTGCACTTATCAGTAAGGGAGCAGGTAAATAGAGGTCTCAAGAGGTGCTGCCACTCAATATGGAGTACCATGCCTAGCGCTTAACCACACCTGTGCTCACATGTAGCCTTCACTTCCATTTGTGCTGGAGTGCAACAGCCTTGTGCCCCCTGGAATCACATCATGCACAGACTGGCCTGAGCAAGGCTGAAATCAGAGAAACGAATATAACGTACAAATGTGGTCTGGGAAAATGCTTCAGATGCAAGAGTATCTGGCAGCATCGCGATCACTTAGCAACCTCTTACACATTAAACATTCATAAAAAGCTTGCACTTAAATAAGACCTGTTCATAGTGTGTGCTTAGTGCAAGCTCTTTGGGGCAGGGACCACCTTTTTGTTCTGTGTTTGTACAGCACCTAGCACAGTGGAGTCCTGCTCCATGCCTAGGGCTCCTTGGTGTAACTGCATTATTAATAATAATAATAAACGAATCACGCACACTAAGGGCCAAATTCTGCTCTAAGATGAATTCACGAGGATCTCATTAACAGAAATTCTCACATGCACATCTAAGGGCAGAACTTCCACATTAAAGCACCCTGAAGATGCTTACACTTTACACTCAGCTCTGGCAAGATTGTACCTTTCTTGGTGAGTCCCCCACACACAGCAATCAACTGTATTAAAATTCAGCATTCATCATGCTGCAGGATTTGACTTTACAGTAGCAATTGTAGTTGTCCTCATGCTTTGAGTGGGAGATACTGTGAATTCTGGTCTACGTTTAACTACTGCAGGTGGTGGCCCTAAATGAGCAGGGAAATGACTTATTTTTATCCCTACAGATATTCTTGGTTCCTCCAGATCAGTATTGTTCATGAATTCTCCGTGATCAGACTTTGATATTTAAGAATGTGTTTGTTCAAAATGATTTGATGAATGCTTTCAAAGAACATGTTTCAGCCTATGGATGGCAAGCAAATTATTTCAGATTTTTTGTTGTTAGTTTACACACACACACACACACTCTAGTAGCACTCAGAGAGTGGGGCAACTGCTATGCTAGGGGAAATAAAAAATAAAATAGGCAGATGCAGTCCCTGCTCAGAAGAGTTTTACAACTTAAAGCATTTGAGTATTAGCTATTTTTAATTGTCTGTTCATGCTGTGTGACTGGTCAGCTATATCACATGATATTGTTTCTGCTCCCTGATTAGATGGCTCCCAAACCCTTTGGAGACAGCCAGCATTCCCAATGGGATTATCCAAGTAGATATATTTGTCATAAGTATTCGTATCCATCTCCCTTTCTACAGTCATTCGCCAGGAAGAAAAATTAGCATGTATGAATGGTTACAGAAAACAAATCAAAGGGGATAGCATCTAAGATCAGTTGTTTTTAATTATGAAAATATTAATCAATATTAATCAATATTGCCTTGTGATATTCACCCAGCTGTGGCTACATGGCACACATGGTAGGTAAGGTCACCAAGATACTGCTCATTTGATATTTGTTTGGGGATAAAAAGGGAGCGCTAGAGATGTCAGTGCAGTACCATCCATAAGAACTAAATTTGCTTAAAAAGTGGGGAGGGAGAAGTGGGGGCTGCAGTGGAAAGGAAAACACTTTTCCATTTGTTTATTATCGTATTTAATTAAATGTACCCAGGGTTAGGTTCTTGGGGCCAGATTTTCAAAGGTATTTAGGCCCCTAAAGATGCAGATAGGTGTCAGGTGGGATTTTTCAAGAGTGCCTAAGCAGGTGACCTAAGCAGCACCTAACTTACTGGCTGTAATAATTCATCAAATAGCCTGACAATGGCTACTAACAATGTTATTATGCACTAACCTTTACAGTATTTCAGTAGCGTAGTTGTGTGACACTGTTATTGTACTATAAAAACTGGCTATACTAAGAATTGACCTTAGACATTGAACTGTAATGAAACTAATAGACACTTTGAACGTAATTCACCTCTGATTTACATTGAAGTCAATGGAGTTACACTGGTTTAAGCAAGAAAAAAATCCACCCCTGGAACTCTGAACAAAAAATATATTTTAAAGTTCAGTCAAACACAATAAAGCATGAAAACTGGTTGGTGTGGGAGACTTCCTTTCACCATCATGCTGTATTATAAGCAGTGCAGACTTCTCTAGTTATTTTTAAAAGTGCTTCACAATAATTTTTTCATTTGAGAGCCAATATGAAGGTAGTTGCTGGCCCTAGAGTTTGCAAAGTTTTGTGTTTGAACGTATCTATTTTTATTAAGGTCAAACCCATAGGCAAGGTTCAGGTGTGATGGTATCGGTGGTTCTTTACATGAGTTCGTCGTGGTTCACTGTATTGTAGGAACTAAGCTGCAACTTTGATACAGCAAGTGAATTCTGATCTCAAGGGAAACACATTTTCCCTCATAAAAGAGGGGTTGTAAATATTAAAGTCCAGATATACAAGTGTGAGTAGTGGTCTTTCAAATAGTTAGTGAAGTAACCCATATTGTATCTATTCCAAATTTATCCTGGAGAAATACCTGAGTCATGTTCCCAAAACGGGGAGGTGATGACTGTTGCCAAGTATTTGGGGGGGAAACACACAAGACACGTGCATGGCTGTTGTAGGGATAGTGCTAAAATGACTCAAGCTTTGTGAAACATTTAGTCAGGATTTCAGCAGAATT
The DNA here is from genome assembly GCF_013100865.1 of Trachemys scripta elegans. Lineage (NCBI taxonomy): Eukaryota > Metazoa > Chordata > Testudines > Emydidae > Trachemys > Trachemys scripta. The sequence continues at coordinate 301,953,151 of NC_048298.1, forward strand.
TCAGCTCTTATTCTGTCCAGTTAGTTTATAAAGGTAATATAAGGTCAGCTACAATACCCAGTCCTGATGATGTTCAAATCGGTCGTGATATAAAATAGCAGTTCTAACTAAGATCTTTCCCAGGAGTGAGGCTCCAGTGAAGTGATAATAAGCTTCAGTAAAATCCTTCACTGTGTTATACCATTTATTTAAAAGTACTTTATATGCTACAAATACAAGAGTGAAATAAAACACACCAGCCTATTTATTATCCATACAAGAAAATAATGCACCACTTTATTGCTACTGCTTAAGAAAGGAGCTCAGACAACACAGTTATTTAGCTACAAGCATCAGAGTGAGAGAAGAAAAAAAAAAAAATCTGTACTAGCCATGCCATTGCTGAAGCCTGCTCTAGACTCTGAAGGGTTAAAGGCTTTGTGGCGAGGTGGGATAAATTTCACTTAAATTCAATTCTTTGGTAAGCTTGATTGTTTTGACACCTGCACTATGTGAGGGATGGTATGGTCTCCTTTGTTGGTTATAATGGCACATCTTCATTATTGTTCTAATACTCTTTAAAAAAAAAAAAAAAACCAAAAAAACCCCCCTAATCTTTCTCTGGTGCCAATGACTGCTACAATGCTGAGATGTTTTATTTTCTTCTCTCTCTCCCTTACCCCCCTATTGTTGCCATAGCCACGACAGTGCAATACTGCTGGTTCAGGGCAGTTTCTGTACTGTACCGCCCTGAGCTTATTGTTTAAATCTTTATTATTCAACTGTTCTGAAGATTTACATTTTTAATGGCTTATTTATGTAATCCCATAAATAAAGTAGCAGAAAAGCATCCCACACAAATGAGTGAATCGGGGTTTGAAAAAAGCTGCTGAAGCAGGTCACGCAGGGTCTCAGCTGCGGGGCCTTGATTGGTATCGACGATGTAGCCACTGTGGCAATGGACTTAAGACCACCCAGTCAGCCCCAAAATGGTGCATTACCAAGGAATAGTAGGATGGTGCTATAGTTCAATCTCCCCTATTTATCAGGGAGCAGAGTTCTACTGCAAAAACCATTTCAGTCTAAGACTCATTTACCTTATTGCTTTGACAGCTGCACCTCTCCCGCAGTAAAGTTTAGATGATTAGCTTTTCCCTACTAGCAGCTGATGTTGTTAGTTTTTTTTCCCTTAACCAGTATATTCCTGGGGCTGATAAATTCCCCCTAAAGAGTCTGTGAATTCAAGCACCTGCCTGAAGAATTTGTTTTACAAACTGAACAGTGAGATGGAGATATAGTCTAACAATTCACTTTTAAGCTTCCCACCAGCATTCCCCCTTTCCTGCTCCCTCACTAAATACAAATCCTTAGTGAACTGTAAATCCTTTAGGAAGAGTGCATGAATTAACAGCTAAAATAACTAAAATGAAAACATGATGAGGATACTTTTCTTTTAATAACCTTAGATTTTACCCGGTACCTCAATAGTAGATCTTTAACACTATAGCATAGCCTGCCAGATATTTATTTTAAAGCATTTATTTCATAGTTTGAAATATGCTGCTTTAGAACATAGGCATTACCAACAAGCTTAACACACTCTATAGAATGTTCTGAATTTGGTTAACTGAAATTCTCATCACTAGATCGCTAAAAGAAGAACCTAACTACCCCATCTTATCGAAGTGGCACAGTCTTCATTTATAGCCACTAAAAACTCCTTGCAAATAAAATTATAATAATTAAGTTGATAATGGACAAATTAATTGAAGCAACATTGTTTATTATTATTTGCATTAAAGTAGCATCTACAGGGCTTAACAAAGATTGAACCCATGGGTTCAAATACAGTCCCTCCCTGAAGAGCTTAAAACCCAAATAGCCATGACAGATAAAGGTAGGAAATACAGGAGTATTATTATTTTATTTATCTACATTTTACATCTGGAAAACTGAGCCACGGAGAGGTTAAGTGACTTGCCCAAGCTCATGTTGGGTATAGCTACACTGCAGTTAAACACTCACAGCTGACCTGTGTCAGCTGACTCGAGCTCACAGGGGTCAGGAAACAGAGCCATTTAATTTCAATGTAGATAGCTGGGCTAGGGCTGAAGCCCAGGCTCTGGGACTTCACAAAGAGGGAGGATCGTTGAGCCCAAATGTCAGTTAGTAGGTGTTTTACCCCACTCTTTTTGTTACTTAGTTGAATATATCTGCACATTGCCCGCCTGCAGTAATGCAAGCAGTGTGTGTTTCTTGTGCATGAGCAGACCCTTTTCAAAACTGGCAATGAGGAAAATATAAGAATGACAGTTTACAGGAAAATTGAGGAGATTAACGCAGAAGAGGCAGATTGGCAGCACAGGCAATTTGGACCTGCCTCAGCACCGGGCCCTAGACTTGATGACGTCTCAAGATCCCTTCCAGCCCTACATTTCTAGGAGTCTATGATAGAAAGATTGGGGCACTATTTTCTGGCGAATGAGATTACAGGTACAGACAAAAAGAAATCAGTCTTCCTCTGTGACTGTGGCGATTGAACCTACTCTCTCTTGAGGAATTTGTTACAACCTCAGAAGAAACTAGAAGATAAAAGTTTAGAAGACCTGCAAAAGAGCTTAACAGAGCACTACACACAAAAGCCAAGCATTATTGTATAACATTGTAAGTTTCATAATAGGATGAGGAGTATGGGTGAAACTATATCTGTGGATGTGGCAGAGCTAAAACCTAATAAAATAGTGCTCATTTGGAAATGTCCTAGAGGGTATGTTGTGGGACAGATTTGTTTGCGGTATTAATAATGAGAGAATTCAAAGAGAAGTGCTGGGAGAGGGGAACTTAATCTGGCCTAAAGCAGTAGAATTGGCAACAGCAATGGAAAACTTACAGGATTTGCACATAGAATATAGGAACAATCAAACAGATTCAAGAAACAAAATGCAAAGTCAGATGAAAGGGGCTTCAGCACCTGAGGGGTGTTTCTGTTGTGGAAGAGCTCATTTTGCATCAGATTGTAAATTTAAACTGTCCCAATGCCATAAAATGCCCCAAGATTAGACACTTAGGCAGAACATGCAAAGATAACTATCAAACACGATCTCAAGCCCAGGAAGATAGACCCCAAAAGACCAGAGGAAAAGGAAGAAAGCAGAGGCCTTTTTACCTTGAGGGAGAGGAAGAGCCTGAAGAGGAGGTAATCACAACGTAGTGTCTAAAGTAACGCTAGAGTTAAACAATGTCAGTACAAATGGAAGTAGATACAGGGGCTTCAGCTACCGTGATCAAAGAACATACACACCAACACTGCAAAGCAGGGCTGAGCCAACTTGTGAATGCAGGAGAGACACTGCATACCTACACTGGAGAAATCATCCAGGTGGTAGGTTCTGTGCTTGTCCCTGTAAAATATAAACGCCAAAGAAGAAGTTAGCAGGCCTAGTGATCCGGGGACAAAGGCAACATTTGTTAGGTAGAGATTGGTAGCAAACATTAAAACTGAATTGGGAGGAAAATTTCAAATTAGACCCTAGCAAAACACCGGAAGTCCTGGCTGCTCACCTACCCATTTTTAAAGAAGGGTTAGGGACCCTTGTCTTTTAAAATATTTCAATGATGGCTGAGTCATAATTCAGCAGCAGGATCATGTCTGCTTGTGGAGTGACGTGCAAGTAGCACAGCCTTTGCTCTTGGGTGATGCCCATTTGGCCAGCTGAGGTCAGGAGATGACACAGTTTCACCAGGAATGCCCAAGACAGGGGTATCCACAGAATTTCTGGACCAGGAGGCTGGGAAAAGTGTTTTCCACCCGGAGGGTGGCGCCAGCTGCCAAGGAGAGCTGCAAACCCACCAGAGAGAGAAGAGCCCCTGGTGATTTTAAAGAGCACATCGGACTATAAATTAAGACAGGGAGGATGTAGTAAAGTGGTTTTCAAGGGGTTAACTGTGTTACTCAGAATATTATGGATTGGAGCCATGCTCCACCCTTCCCTTACTTCCCATTTAGTTAGAGGGCTTCCTCCCCCCCACACACATCTATTAGGTAGCTGAATATAGCAGCAGCTTCCCAGCCTGCAGTACTGAAAGTAGAGTGTCTTTCTTGTGCACGGAGTGGTCTCAGTACACCAGTGTAACGTGCTGCATGCATGAAGCATTATTTAACAAGGAGGGAGCTGCATTCTGCAACAGTTTCCATATTATTTTAATTTTCTATGTACAGTATATTGCAATAGTTTAGTCTCAAGGTGACAAAGGTAGGGATGTAGTGAGGTCTACATCTGAAAGAAAAGGTGGCACACTTCTAGCCAAGGAGAGATGAGAAAAAATGCTCTTGGCCAGTCAAGAGCAGCTGATGGTGTAATGTGATTCCCCTCCAACCTCCCCCAAAAATGATGATCCTGAGGGGAAAATGGTGGGTGCATACCATCAGTTAGGGAGCTTGGGAAATTTCTGCCCTTACTTCTGACTTCCTCCCCTAGTCCACAAGTATTACTTCAGATGGAGAAAGGGCCAGATCCTTGGCTGGTGTAAATCTGTGTAGCTACACTGATTTGCTCCAGCTGAGGATTGGCCCATACAGCTGGGTGTCACTCAGGCACCACAACCCTCTTCAGAGTCTCATAGGTGTGTTTACTAGGGGAGACATCAAATAACAACTTTGAGGTGTTCAGCCCGAGAGTGTCCGTCAGGTAGCCAAGCACTCAACCAACACTACCCTCTGGACTCCCTCAAGAAGAGGAGCTGGGCCTGTCCACAACAATTCTTAGTAAATCAAGATGGAAGGAAAAGGACAGAAAATAATACACACACAAGCAAAATTGTTTCCAAACAGAACGTTTTCTCGAGATTTGAATGAAGCAGCAGCTGCTCTTCAATCCCTCCTCTTGTATCTAGAAATTGAAATAGTCTCTGACTAATAAGCAATGGTGAGGGGGGCATTAGAAATGGAGAGAGAGAGAGAGAGAGAGAGAGAGAGAGAGAGAGAGAGAGCAATAGCATGAAATTCCTGCAGTGGACCAGATTGAAGGAGAAACACTTTTACATAGGTGCCTAAATATGGCGTGCTTAACTTTAGTCACCCAATTTGACAGTTTTAGTTATTTTCCTTGCCATTCTCTCAACCTTTTAATATTACTACTATTACTACTCTTAATCTTTTTAAGATAAAATGAGCAAATCTGAATGCAATATTCAAAATGAGGCCACAGCATCAATTTATACAATGACATATTTTCCATGTCATTTTATCATTTGCTTTTTGTTGTTATTGTTGTTGTTTAGTTTTGACTAATCTATAAAAGAAAATAAAAATACCAGTTGCTCTAACTTAGGAGTTGGTTATTATCTAACATATTTTTTTTTTCTTTCCAAAGGCTTCTAGAATTCCTAGAGTTGGCCAAACTCTTTGGCCCTGACAGTCATCTTTTGAAATGGCTTATCCAATTCATCACAAAAGAAACATGGAGCCAGAAAGAAGAAAAGAGAGATAGGAAATAGGGAGTGGGTATAGGTGGGAGAGTGTGTGTGCGTGGGGGGGAAGACTGCTAACAGAGACCATCCAAAATATGTTCCTGCCACATTTGTAAAAAATCAATTTTAAAATACATCTATTTCTCCTCTGTAGCTCTTTTGATGTCTTCCTGTTCCTCACTCTCACATGTTCCATTTTTCCTTCTGCTGTTTTTTATTCCTGTGACTTCATTTTTTCTATTTCTGTTCTTTCTCTACTCCCTTGCTCTCTTCTTCTCTGTTTGCATTCTCTGAACACAGAGAAGCATCATGAACTATGGAAAAAACATTTTGCTCTGTTTACACTCATTTCCTATTTATTTTTATTGCAAAATATCACATTGCACATTCCTAAAACAACCTTAACTCTGCCCCTACTACTTGCCCACTACCTATGTAACATCTACAACTTCAGAAATTTCTGAAATGATTAAATGAAAATGTACAACATTCTGCAGACATGTGGATTCTTTTCTTTCCTCCTTAGCAATATATTAGACTGGGCTGATGAATATACTACTCTGGGGTTTGCATCTGGAAGACCAAATTTTAATTTATACCAAAAAATAAAATAAAAATGGAGATATACCTATCTCAGAACTGGAAGGGACCCTGAAAGGTCATTGAATCCAGCCTCCTGCCTTCACTAGGCAGGACCAAGTACTGATTTTGTCCCAAATCCCTAAGGATTGAACTCACAATCCTGGGTTTAGCAGGCCAATGCTCAAACCACCGAGCTATCCCTCCCCAACTAAGGTTTCTTTAACACCACTCTGGTAGTGTAAAGAGGACTTATAGTTGGTTTAAATGTAATTTACTCCTACTTTGTCTCCCCTACATTGTAAAGGCATGTAAAGGAGCTTTAGGCTAAATGAAAAACTTGCCCTAATTCTGTATCTGGAAGGTGGGATACCTAATTGACATAGAAGGTAAATAGGGAAGGTATAGTGGGATTTCAAGTCCATAGAAAGAGGTTCAATGGACTTTACTGCACTTTCTTCTTCAGGGCAAAAATGTTGTTTCTGGACTGCATATGGAAAATAAGACGTGAGAGGTATGTGCTCTTGACTGGGATGGGGGAGAAGCAGGTTTTCCAATCTGTACATAGTGAGACACTACACCCCATATTCTTCATAATGATATGATTATGACATAATTATGTTGCATCTTGTACAAGATATGTCTGGTGAGGTGTCTATGGAAAAGTTATGATTTACTGAATATGAATATCCTATTCGTATGCATGTATCATTTTTGTATCTGAAGTTATGAATATTGATTATGTATCTGTATTTCAAATGCGCTTACTCTGGGTAACACCCACAACTAGTCTTTCGGGTACAACAATGAAGAAGCCAGACTGTGCTGATGGCTCATCAACAAAGACAATGGACAGTGGAAGAACTTAGCCTTCCTGTGAATGTTTCAGCCAGCCTGTAAGTAATGGCTGCTATGGCTCAGTAGGGCATGTGACCAGACCACATGGCACTGAACTCCATTTTGGTACCTGTATTTTTCCACAAACTGGACTCGGAACTGAGTTTGGAACAAAGGGTTCCCACCATATGGAAAAGCTATAAAAGGTGGGTTGTGACATCATCTTTTGGCCTCACTCCCCACACACCTGAGGAACAGACTGAACTGGGGGAAGTACTGGTCCCAAGCTAAAGGGATTTCTAGCCTGTATCATGGAAACTTTGTGGACTGCTTGTATCATCAGTCAGGGTGAGAAATTGCTAATTCAAATCCTATCCATCTAGTATGTTAGACTTAGTTTGCATTTTTGTTTATTTGCTAGGTAATCTGCTTTGATCTGTTTGCTATCACGTATAATCACTTAAAATCTTTCTGTAGTTAATAAACTTGTTTTATGTATTATCTAAATCAGTGTGCCTTTAAGTGAAGTGTCTGGGGAAAATCTCAGCTCAGTTAACAAGGCTGGTGTGCATTGTCCGCTCCACATTGAGGGAGGGGCAAACTGGATAATAAATTCATACTGGTCGACCTTTAGACCAGGGCAGGGTGGTATATCTCTGGGGTCCTAGGTTGGGAAGTTGGGGCTATCTTGGCTGTAGCCTCTCTGTTGTTGGTTCATGCAGTGGCTGGTCGGAGCCTGCATGTAACTGCAGTTGGGTGTGTCCCTGCCTGTGTGAATGTTGATGTGAGCGTAGGACTGGGAGTGGTCTACAGCTTGTCACAGAAGCACAGTGTGAGAGGGAGCCCAGGCTAGTGAGTCAGAGGGCTCAGTGGTACCCCAGCTCCAGGTGATACCCGGGGGGAATTTGTCACAGATAGATCCTACATTTATGCTCCCCTTACAAGTCCCAATTGAAGCAATCTGCATGGAATTTGGAGGGAGGAGCACAGGTTGCCAGAGGGAAGAGGTTGGAGGAGGCACTAGGAAGTCAGTCTGTTTGTCCATGGCTGGAATGCCTGCTACAGTTGTAGCACCTCTTTAAATAGTTTTCTTAAATAGCCAGTTTAGTTTTAGAAACATGGAGATTTCTTATACCATTACCCAGCATGTGTTATATGAAACACACAAAACTTCCACGGAGAAGTGTGAACATTCCCAAGCTATAATCCCACTGTGATGGACCTGCTCACAGCTGCTGGGCTGTGACTCCCCTATGGCAAACAACAGGAGGTTTCCCAGAAAGAGAAGGTGCTGCAAAAGGCAAACTGGGGTGAAAAGGAAGGTGCTAGCAATAGGTTATTTTCATCAGGGTTCCTCACATCTGAAATTCACTCCCCAAGATTTTGTTAATCTACAAGGTGGCCAGCTACAGGGGTTATAATTGTTTTAGCCTGCGTTGTCTTTGTTGGAGTTAATAAATTAAAATACACAACAAATACAATTAAAAAGTCCTGAAAAATATATAAAGTGTCATAGGGCATCTTTGTATGGAGAGTGGAACATTTTTCCTCATTTTTCTTTTATTAAAAGGTCTGGTTGCTGCTGCATATGGTGCAGGTTGAAGTCTAGGGGTTTCCACAGCAGCCCAGCCACCCACTCATGTATTGTAAATTGCAGGATTGGAGCGTAGGTTATTAAAAATGTCCTTTGATGCTAAAATGGAGAAGGCCATACCTCAGTTTTTCTGTATCATTTAAACAAACAGACAAGAAATGAATATATAACAGTGGTAACACTTCATATGAGTAGCTAAAGTACAGCTTGTTAAATATTTTTAACATAAAATAGGGGTATTTTTTACAGTTTTGACAGTCTGATAAACTTTAAATATTATAGACATTTTATTATTTATCTAGAAAATTAAAGAAAAAAACTATCATGTTTTTTTTTTTTTTTGCTCTAAAAATGTTTCAATGATTGGTGAGTTCACCCATGAAAGCTATGTCCCCTTTTATGTTGACAATCAATAGTAAATAAAGCAACAAAAACTGTTCTAAACAGTGTTTCTCAAACTTATTTGATTGCGCGCCCCCCTACTGTGTCCGTAGTCGTTTACAGTCGTTTACGCTCCCCCCCCCCCCCCACACGAGCACATAGAATTCTGGGGTGGCGTGAGAAGCTTTAGGAAAGTGGCGGCTGCTGGCCGGGCACCCAGCTCTGAAGGTAATGGTGCTGCCAGCGACGCAAAAGTAAGCGTGGCATGATATAACATTCCCACCCTTACTTCTCCGCTGATGCTGGCAGGAGAGCTGCCTTCGGAGCTGGGTGCCCGGCCAGCAGCCGCCACTTTCCTAAAGCTTCTCACGCCACCCCAGAATACATTCCGTGCCCCCCCAGTTTGAGAACCTCTGTTCTAAACAACTGCAAATGGAATAGCCCACGTTAATGCAAAAACAGATAGTTTTATGCAAAGATGGTGTGGTCTTGATTGTGCAATCCTCATTTGTGAGCAATTACTGGATAACGACATGAGCACGGACCACTGACATGAGTAAACGATTGGTGGATCAGACCCTATATTAGCAAATTGAATAATATTCTTCTCTGAATGCAATCAAAATGTGTTTTGCTACTACTTACCCAAAGAAAGCCTACTTTTGTGTTTGTCCAGTTTCATTAGCTGAAAAATTATTATTAATGGACATTCTGATAGGGCAGAAGAGGAAATGTGCTTCTCACTAATCAACTTGCAGATAAATACAAAAAACAGTTCTGTTTGTGCAAAAGCAACCCCCTCCTGCTACATTATTCCATTGATCTAAAAACATTTACATCTCCTTTGTTAACTAGTTTTCAGTGGTTGTTTCATAATCACTGTGCAACTCTATTATAACTGCACCTCAACAAGCTGCTCTGTGTAGAACCACAATTTATTTCACAGCTAGAAAAAAAATCTGTTTTTAAACTTAAGTCTGTCATACATCAAATCTGTCAGCCTTTTCATGGACATTCATGGCTTTTATGATGCATTATAAATAACTCAAATTGTTGTTCCAAAGGAGAAAAAAACTGTACAATGAAGTTAAGAAGAATTGAACATTGTAATATTCCTGTTGTGGATTTTAAATCCTTCCTAAAACAAAAAAATGGACGGCAAAGCATATAAAAGTGTACCATAAAATTCACTGTTACATATTTTGATTACATGTATATTTGTTTTCTATGTTGAATATATTATCTGAATATAAATTTACTATTTAGGGATTTTTTCCCCATCTAAATGTTTTTTTAAATATTCTAATCACTTGAAAATGCTTGTCGTTATAGTAATAATGGTGTCCTTTGCTGAACAAAGCCCTCAGTTGTTTGTAGCAAACTACGAAACAAAAGGAGGTAGAGTTTAATAGCCCATGGCTATCAAGTTAACAGGAAATACCTTCAAGTTATTACTATACTGACATTATTTCATTTAAATTCTTGATTTTTTAAATAAATAAAAACCTACAAAAACTGTGAAACAACTTCTGAATGGCAAACTGTTTGTTTTATTTTATTTTAAAAAGGGTACAACATTGTTTTGGTCCTTCCTTTCCTCCCAAACTTTCATCTTTCCTTCCCGCTCTCATTTCTCTATTGTCTTACAGGTCAGCCAGGTGCTTCGCTATCACACTGCAGTATGCTTTTGTTAGCATTGATATTAAATTACAGTGTAGAGAAACCCCCCTTTCTGAAATAGCCATTGCAAATTTACTGAATAAAGAGTTGCCAGACTGATAGTAAAGAAAAATTAAGTCCTTCATTTATCCTAGGAGAAAGAGCAAGGCCAGTGCAATGTATGTTTCCCCAAACTGTCCCAGCAATGTCCCTAAACACTATTCAGGCAGGAACAGCAGTAAGATGACAGTTCAGTCTACAGCCCCATTCAGCCCTTGACACCCTTGCTGGCAACCTCAGAAAGCCATTTAGTGCCAGCTACATCTGTTTATCTGTGTTGATACTTATACGTTCCCCATCATCACAGTATCTGAGGCACCTCACAAGCATTAATTAATATGTCCTCACAACCACCTCTCTGGGGTAGGGAAGCATTATCATCATCCACACTTTACAGATGGGGAATCGAGGCACAGAAAGAGTAATGGGTTTATCCAAAGTCACAGAGGAAATCTGTGGCAGAGCCAGGAATTAAACCCAGAAGGAATCTCTCAAAACCCTTCCTTCCTCTCTTTCCTGATCAGCAACGATGACCATGAATTTTCTGATGTGACACCTTGCACTGAACTTGACTGAGAAACAGACATCAATCAAATGCTAACAACATTTTAGCCAATACTGCTATGGGCTGAATGGATCATGGATCAGCTATGGAAAGATGACATTGCAATAGTTAGTAACCACGGATTGCTCTCTTTTTAAATCTGCTGGATCTTCATTCATCTGATGGATGATTTACTGATTGTGGATAATTCACCCAACAAATATTGATATATTCCACCAAATAAAATTGTGATGATTTCCCTCATTCTTTGGCCTGCTCTGCTGCCCACAGCCTTTGTTTTTAGCCCTGAGGAACTTTTCCTATCTTAGCTTGTCAAGCAACAAATCAAAATTGAGTGTTACAAAATAAAATAACTGAATCCCCAGTATAAGTTTGGCAAGACAGCAATTCTCAATTGCTTTTCACTAAATGCCCTCCTTAAATTAGAATTATTTTAACTTGTTTTTTAAAAAGTCAACTTATGCTACAAATGTTTACAGGGACAGTATCACCCTTAAAGCCGTGCAGTGCTTTAAAATGATTCTTTTGAGCCAGATCATCTCAGGGACCCACTTCTGCAGCACTGTCCACCTACCTTCCTAGTCCATCCCAGAGAGTTCTCTGCAGTGCTGGGATCTGTGTGTAGGGGGAGTAGGACTGGGCAGTGAACTGACAGGGCCTGGACCACATAAATAATCCATTGAACTGGTCCCATGTAGATGCTTGAAAAAGGTAACACAGCCTGGTGTGTGTACTCCCTCCTGTGAGACCCCACACTCAGAGAGGAAACTAAGGAAGGGTACCTGGAGCAGCCCCCTATTGGTACTGTTGTAGCATTAACCCGGTAATGCAAAACTTAATAAGAGCACTCATGTCTATTATTATTATTTAATATTTATAGTCTGGTAGTGCCTAGAGGGCAACAGAGTCCCATTGAGCTAGGGTCCCATTGAGCTGAACACCATGGAAACAAAGCAAATGATGGTCCCTACCCCAGAGAGTTTACAAAGCTAAAAGACAAGGGCAGGAATGTCAGTGCTGGGTCTCTGACTCCTGTTATTCCACTGAAAGTAGATACATACAATATAACAGGGATGGTAGATTTCTCCTCGCCCCATTTTGGTTGTTCAGCTGCAAAAGGAGAGAGCCGTTGTCGTTCCATGTAGTACTGCTGAAACAGGGAGGAAAGGTAGCTGCCTGCACTATTTGCCCAACAAACCTATTACAAAAAATATAGTCACAATTCAAAGTTATTTATTTATTTATTTAAATATACCTCTTCCTACCACTACTTTGGCATTTAAGGGTTCATCTACGCTGCAAATATAATGGTCAAGGAATCCACTTAAGAGATAGCGACATTCACTGGTGGGACTGAAACATGCCCCTATAACAGGGGTGGGCAAATTTTTTGGCCCGAGGGCTACATCTGGGTATGGCAATTGTATGGCAGACCATGAATGCTCACAAAATTGGGGGTTGGGGTGCGGGACAGGGTGAGTGATCCAGCTGGGGGTGTGGACTCTAGGGTGGGGCTGGGAATGAGGGGTTGGGGATGCAGGAGGGTGCTCTGGGGCTAAGACCGAGGGGTTCAGAGTGTGGGAGGGGAATCAGGGCTGGGGCAGGGGGTTGGGGCGCAGGGGGGATCAGGGGTGCAGGCTCCAGGCGGCGCTTACCTCAAGCAGCTCCTGGAAGCATTGGCATGTTCCCCTCTGGCTCTTACATGGAGGTGCGGCCAGGCGGTTCTGCGCCCTCCCCATCCATAGGTGCTGCCCCTGCAGCTCCCATTGGCCGTGATTCCTGGCCAGTGGGAGCTGTGGGGGCAGCGCTTGAGGCAGGGGCAGCATGCAGCACCCCCTGGCTGTCCCTATGTGTAGGAGCCAGAGGGGGAACATGCTGCTGCTTCCAGGATCTGCATGGAGCGGGGCAAGCCCTTGACCCCGCTCCCTGGTAGGAACTCGAGGACCGGATTAAAATGCCTGAAGGGCTGGATGTGGCCCCCGGGCCATAGTTTGCCCACCCCCGCCCCATAACATGAGAGAATAATGCTTTTACGACAAGGAATACAGGAAACGAGGATAGTTATTGTTCTCTTCACCTGATTTCCCCTTGCTGTTTCAGAATGTTAGTGTTGCCATGTGAACTTTTAACCAGCTACCACTTTCCAACCAAGAGGAAGCTGTCTTTCATGGGCAGCTGAAATAATTATTTCTCTTTTCTTTAGGGAGCTCACAGAGTCTATGAAGCAAAATTAGCATTTGTAAAGTGCTCTGATATCCTCTAAGGAGAAGTGCAAAAGTGTACTACCACCTTATGGCTCCCACCAGCACGCAGAGATCATTGAGTATGGAGAAGTGCAGGCACAGGAAAGAGTTGTCTGCTTGTTCTGCCACTAGGAAACAGTTGCATGGTCCCATGATGGGAGTTACTTTTGGCTGGTAGCCACTTCAGAGAATCCCTCCCATGGGAGACTTAGTAAATTGGAAGCACAGCACCACTCAGTATAGTGGCTGCTTGAAAAGACCCAAAATAATACTTTCCCCCCTACCTTTTTCACCTTTATTGAAGAATTCAGAGGGACTATTTTAGGCAGTATCACTGCACCCCTATGTACATATCCTTGATCTGAAGTCAGTTTTACCTTCTCCTCAAAACAGACTGGTGTGTTGTCCCAACAGAAAGCCAGTAGTACTACTGGCTTCAGATGCCTAGTATCTAATGTCTAGATTAGAATCATTTGAGGAAGGAGGAAGAAAAGTAGGGTGGGGATAGAAGAGGGCAAAATGTGACAAAATGTTGGTGGGAGGGTAACATTGAGCAGCGGTTCCCAAACATTTTTCCCTAAGGCCCATCTGTGCTGCTTCAATAGGCATGGTGGCCCACTATTAACATGCGTCCGTCAGGGAAAGGGGCCCAGGGAGCGTGCGCGGCCATCTTGCCGCAGCAGAGACTAGGGCCAGCAAGAGGGCAAAGGGGCCAGCAGGTGCCACAGCCCCCCCCCCTCCCCACCTCAGCAGCCTGCTGAGTGCCTTGAGCTGGTCACCCGGCAGCCCTGCCTGTCACCCGCCCAGCACTCTGGCTGCCTCACAGACACCCACTCCCTGGGAATTAGGAAAGGGTTCGAGGGCTGCCAATGCCGGGCAGAGGGAGGTGCTCAGGCTGGGCCTCGCTGTTACCTTGATGGTCCTGATCACGTCGTCGTAGTCTCCAGGCAGAAACAAAGGGGCACTGCCAAGCCTGGTCCCTAAGGCTGATAGTCCAGGGGGCCCACTAGCCACAGATCATGGGGTGCAGCAAGTGGGAATGGCCATAGGGTTACTATATTCAAGTTCCCCAATAGAAGACATTGCCGGGAGGGAACGGGGATACAGCTGGGGAGTATTGGAGGGGTGTGTGTGTACTGAGAGGGGTATTTGGGGGTGCTGGAAGGGCTACCTGCAGCCTCATTCTCAAGGTGGGGGACAGTGTTGTGATCCCTGGCACAGTGGCAGGTGCAGGCTCGGGACAGTGCAAACCCATCAGTCAGTGTCTCTCTGCAGGCCTCTCTCCCTCCCCAGGATGGGATCCAGGGCCACACCCTCCCAGCCAGGCTCTGAGGCCACACGACAGAGCAGGTGGCCCCCGAATGAGAGGTGCCTGGCAGTTCTGCTTATGGCAGCAAACCCTCCAGCCGCCCTGGGAGCCACCACCTCTCGGGACTGGCCCCTTCTCCTCCTCTGCCCACCGCCTCGCAGCTCTGCTTTGCCTTCTGCCCACCAGGGGCGCTGAGTTCCTCTGACCCTGAGCCATCGCTGGCTGCCACTCCACCAATGTATACAGTTTGGGGGAGGGCAACACCCCCCCATTCACCCTCACCAACTCCACCCATGGCAGACCACACAGGACTGTGTCATGGCCCACTGTCTGGGAACTCCTAGCACAAACTGTATATATTAGGGCACAAACCCTAAACTGATTGTGAGTTCTACACTGAGATTTCACCAACCAAGTAACAAACAAACTCCTCAAGCACTATAGCAGCCTAAGCATGGAGTCACAGACAGTCCCCTTTGGTCTCTTGCCACCCAGGCAAACTTGCCTTTGTGACAGATGATCCCTTATACCAAAAATCAAAACACTATTCAGGTTACTCCCAGGCCCAAAGGACCAGTCCCTTACCTTTGGTGTGAGTTTTAAGGTGCAATTGACCTAGGGTAACGCGTATAGCCAATCCTATAATAAACTAAAGATTTATTAACTAAGAAAAAAATAAGAGCTATTTACAAGGTTGAAGCAGGTAAACACACACACACAAATGAATTACAGTGTTTGGTTTCACAAGTTAACAAAAATTGCTATGATGTGCACGCTTTTTATGTCCCCTAGAGCTAATCTAAGCCAAGCAGCTTGGGGATCCCTTGCTTATGCTTAGAAATATTGCCCTCTCCAAATTCCAAGCAGCATAGTGATACACTTCTTTCTGGTCGGGGATTTTTATTCCATTCCCCCAGAGTTCAAACTTATGGGACAAGTGCTTGGGCCTGTCTCCTCTTCATGGGTGTGGGGAGGCAATCAACAAAGTCTTTGTCCTTTGACGTTTCATAGTGCCTCATTTGGTTTCAATGGGCCTTCTTGTGTACAAGACCAGTACTTTACATTAATAAATGCTTCTTTCCTATTTGGGGAGTTACACAGTTACAGACATTTACAATGCAAACACTCACCATAATTTTATACCATGGGATATAGATGTTATAAATGAGATCAATACATGGAGCATCCTACAAGCATTTCATCAAGTCTAAACACATTCTTATAAATAGGGCCCCACCAAATTCACCATCCATTTTAGTAAATTTCACGATCAGAGGATTTTAAAAATCTTAAATTTCAGTTTCAGATATTTAAATCTAAAATTTCACAGTGTTGTAATCATGTGGGTCCCAACCCAAAAGGGAAAAGGGTGCGGGGGGGGCACAAGGCTATTGTAGGGGGATTGCAGTATTGCCACCCTTACTTCTGCTTTGCTGCCAATGGCACCACTGCCGTCAGAGCTGGGCTCCCAGCCAGCAGCCGTGGAGCTTCCTGCAGCCAGGGGAGGTTCCTGGAGGTGGGTCTGACCCAGTCCCGGGAGCAGCCCGTGCAGGGGAAGAGGAAGTCCCATCATTCCCCAGCCTGGCCGGGACTAGCAGCTGGAGCCTGGCACATGGTAGGAGCCCCCAGCCCTGCCCCTCCCCGGCTCCAGGCCCAGAGCTCAGGGGCTAAAGCGGCCTTGGGCTGTGTGCAAATGAGTGTGTGGGGGTGACCATGGTGCTTCCCTGACCATGGCGCCCTGGTCGGTCACCCACCCATAAGGCCAGCTCTGACCCCCCACAAAGTCATGACTCCCCCATACCAGGCTAACTTCTCTTCTGCACTGCTGCTGCTGCTGGTGCTGTCTTCAGAGCTGGGCACTCAACCAGCAGCCACCGCTCTCTGGCCACCCAGCTCTGAAGACAGCACAGAAGTAAGGGTGAAAATACTGCGACCCGCCTCCACTAGCCAGATTTCCTGGGGAAGACCAGATTTCACAGTCCATGATGCATTTTTCATGGTCGTAAATTTTGTATGGCCCTACTTATAAACTTAAAATCTATTTTAACAATGCTAATATGGAGATGAGACAGACTGGTTCCCAGCTACGCATCTGGCAGTGTTCAGTGAGGCCTAGAGGCCTTGGCATGAGCTGGCACCTAGTCTGTCAGAGTCACAGCACACACACGCAAAAGGAATCCTATCTGGAAGAGTACCTCATCAGACCAGAAGCACTGCCTCCTGGGAAAGGGGGACATTTTGGTCAGATCTAGGAGGCGTGTCCAGGAGTGGGGCCCCACTGTTTTAGGCACCGTAAAAACAGTCTAGAGAACAGTTCTTTCCTTGCAGAGCTTACAATCTGAGTTTACAAAAAAGATAAGACACAAAACTGATAACCCATTGTCAGAAGCCCAGAACTACTAACTTACAATCCCTCCCAATTTCTCCCTCAAACAAACCACCCTTCTCACTCCCTTTCCCTTAGTTTAGCTACCAAAGCCAAGATCCTTTGCTACCATTGCTCAGAGTTCTCTTCCCATCTTCCCTGCCCCCACAGCAGAACAGTGAGCCTCACTGTGGGAAGAAATAGGAAGGTTTTTTCTCCCCATTTTGTTTTTCAGAAAACTGTGAGGGGTGTGCTCAAGACCACTTCCCCTCCCAATGGACGGGCCAGGGGCCATGCTCACCCCTAGGGGCAGGGGCCCACATGGCCTGGTCTCTGGCAGCAGCTCAGAGCCATTTCCCCTCTCCAGGGAGGGGAAACACTGAATTTCGCAATTCTGAAGTGGGGGAAAAAATGTGGGCATAACTCTTATTTTTTACCTCTATATTCCCTCTTTGGTATGACATAGTCCTAATTGAATACATTTCTGAAATGAACCCTTATTTAAAGCACTGGCAGATATACTTAGTAGAATTCAAATGGTGGTAATATTCATGACTTGTATTTTCAGTATAATTTTTTATGTTATTTTAAATTTAATGAAAAATTAATATTGTTTAAAGTTAATTATATATCGTGGCCCATGAAATCTGGCAATATCCCTTTAAGGAGGCCTTTTAAAAAGACTGAGTCCTCTTATGCAAGAGTATTTTTAAGCTATCATGTTTAGGTTTATTCTAAAGT
Organism: Trachemys scripta elegans; assembly: GCF_013100865.1. Taxonomy (NCBI): domain Eukaryota; kingdom Metazoa; phylum Chordata; order Testudines; family Emydidae; genus Trachemys; species Trachemys scripta. Next base: position 301,970,932 of record NC_048298.1, read on the forward strand.
TAGAATCAAGCAATTTTAAATGTTCACTTTCCCCAAGTTTACAGATGATACATGATGCATCCTCAGTTAACAGGTTTCAGATTTATTCTCAACTCACTTGAAACAAAAACTTAGCCATATGCTCATTCAAACAGTTATGTCTGAGGATATTTAAATCCCAAATGCTTCACAAAACAAGTAACCAGAACACAGAGAATAAAGACATACAGAGTATATTGATGTGTAATTACATTTATGAATTTTAGAATTTTACCACTACAAAATTGTCATACAGGCATGGAAAGTTGTTACATCAGTGGTTAGAAAACATTTTTTTAAATCCTTGCTCTGTGACTCTAGTATTATATCTAATTGTAAAATTCACAGGCCTGGATAGAGACATGGTAATGTTAGCTGTAGGTTGTTTTCAAAGCACTGTCTCTATGTTTTTCACACTACTTCCTCTGAAGAAGGAAGTCTAAATACAGACAGAAGTATTGCATCTAGAGTTTATTACTGCTAATGTTTGTCATCCCTTCTGATCAGTTTGTGGAACACATGCGAACAGGTGAACCATATTACATATTCCATATTACAGATAATTCCTCCTAGGTATTAAAGCTAACATTGCCCGTTTTAAATTTGTTCTTAACACTAAAGAAAATATCTATAGAAGTCAGCAGTTCTCTCAGTAGATAGATATTGACCTCTTACAAGCTACAGAAAGTGTACATGTGGGCTAGGAGTGCTCAAGTCTTCCTTTCTTCAGATCTGATCTATCCTGAAAAATTAACATCAACACAAATGAAATTTTTAAACTGAGTTTAGCATTAAAGTTACCATTAATTTTGCATGTAAATACACATTTGCTTACATTAAATTCCAAAAAAGTAAACTGACTAAAAGAGTCATACTGAACAATGACATATATTAACTTGCAACACCCACTGAGAGCAAGTCCCTAAGTTTAATTAGGGATGGGGAGAAAAAGGGAGAAGTACGTAGTTCTAAACTAATCAACAAATTAATGTTGTACTTTATTTTCTCTTAAGGAGCCCCAAATAAAGTCCTATAAAACCACTCCAAGATTATTTCTCACAAAAGCTAAGAGATCTGTATTGAACAAGATCTTCTTTTTAAAGACTAACAAACATCCCCACAGTTCAAGGTTTAATTACATTCTTGGCTTATAACAGCACGTATTCATCACCTTCTCTGTTTGCTTGGTCACTTTTCGTACTTATCCTTTGTGTGCCGGCTCCTGTTCCGGTACCTAGGAGGAGAATAGCTGACTCTTCTTCTGGCCTGAAAGCTGGGAGTGTAAGGATAAGTTCTATGTTTCTTTGGTTTTTCTTCTTTCCTGCTCTCACTTGGCTCAGGCGGTTTACTGTCCTCCTCCTGTTCATGTTCTTGGTCTTGCTCCTTTTGGGAGGGTAACGTGTTCTTAATAGTATTAATAAGAAATCTTTTATTTGTACCTGCAAGAGGGCACTTCATCCTGTAAAGACATTTCAGAGTAATCATAAAACAACATCTTAACACAAATATAAAAGTTCCACATGAGAATTCCCCACAATGTTTAGAAAGATTCAAGTTTGTGGTTTTGGCTTTCCTTGCATGCCACCTAGTGTAAACTCTGAGTACAGGAAAAGCCATTCAGGATGTTCCCATTCCCCTTTTATCATAGTCTTAAGGCTGGAAACAGAATGGTTGAGTTACTTTAATAAGGAGGAAATACAGATTAGAGAAAAAAGATGTGGCGACCGAAGCTTATGTTACATTCTATATATGTGGACTTGCATAGTTCATATTAGAAATTATTTGTCAATGCTTAAATTATCTGATTTTTTAATAATACTATATCCCAAGTCTGAGGGGAAAGGGCTGCAAGATCATGTTTTACACATTCAGTGTAGTTTATTTAATGAATTGAGAAATTTAGACAGTAAAAGGCATTTTTGCGTTAGGAACATCAAGCAGTTATAACAATAAAATAGATAGGCTCTTGAAGTGTTTAACTTAGATTTGGGAAATGTCTTTTAAAAGAAATGTTTATTTTTCAAAAAACCCAAGATATCAATCCCCTTTTTTCCCTTTTATGTTTATAATATTACCAATTTTTCTTTTTATCAGCTAGCTTTATTAACTAAATATTTTGCACTTATTTCATTCCTCTCGCTAGGATTAACTCTTTACAATCTTTTATTCCCTACATGTGTCATCTACTAACACATGCACTGAATAAAACTGAGATTGTTCAGTATCCGATTTAGATTTTTTTTTCTGCTGTAAAAGTTTCTGAGATGTGTTTTACCCTTATGAGTTGCACTGACATTTTTCTCTCTTTCTTTGTTTAGAGTTCATGTGCAGGTTGAAAACCTTCAAAACATTTCTCTACACGTTGATTCAGTAGATGGCACTCTGTCCTCTAATCGTCAATGAATGACCCAGAATCACGTTAGGGACCACAGTGCTGTTGGAAGCAGAATGTTTTGTATGAAATATAAGAAATACATCCTGATCATTTGCGGTCATTCAGAGCCTATGCCTATTTCTGGGAAATTAGGGCTATTAAACCCCACTGTACAGGGGAGATTATTACTGCGCAGCTCCAGTCTGTACATCTAGCATCCTCCCTTAATTTCAACTGGATACAGTATTCATTCTTGTCCCATAGGAATTTGCATAGCACTGCTAAACAGTTATCAAGCTTCACTCCAATGGTGGTTTCATTTCTGTATTTAAAGAAATGATTTATATAGAATACATGATGATATGTGGTGATATAAATGTTTGATTGGCAAGAGTTATGGATAATTACTCTTGAAGTAAAGCCTCAAGGGAATTATGCAGGTCATTCCAGAAGAGTTCCAATGAAAGAGTTATGCCACAACATCTATTTTCTGTGATTTACAGAATAGATCATTTTAGCTGCATGTAAATCCGGGATCTTTCACCCACACAAGTCCAGATGAATGAGAAAATGGAGTACAAATAACTTCTAAGAAGTTATTTAAAATAGCTGTTCTATAAATCAGGATAGAAAGATTTAGAAATTAAGGACTCGATTTTGAAAGGAATTTAGGAGTTGTGGTGCTTGATGTTGCAACGTCTAACTGATTTAGTAACCTGAATCTCATTTTTGAAAGGGATTTAGGCACCTAGGAACCTGATATCTATGGGATTTAGGTTCTTAAGTGCCTAAATCACTTTTGAAAATGAGATTTAGGCTCTTAAATCAGTTAGGCATTGCAAGGCAAGCACTGCAATGCCTAAATACCTTAAAAAAACCTGGGATTCATTGTTTAAGTGACTGGAAAGGTAGGATTACTAGTTTTCCAATACGATAGGGCTTCCATTTCAAACTCCTAACACTCAGGGAATGTTTTGACAGATATGCTGGGACCCAAGATAAATTCAGAAGTACTGAATAACACAGAACAGTAAGCATTTGCTTTGTTGTGTGAACCATACTTCTGCCCTGACTGAATGGCTTCTCAATGCAGGTGGGAATGAGGACCAAGATCAGACATGTTCAAAGAGATTTGGATTGAGTTAACCAACCTTCCTGAGAGATGGGGAATAAGCCAAAGGACAGAAAGAGAAGTAAACAAAGAACAAGTGTGGGCAGATAATGTAAGTTTTCAAGAGTGGGAGTGGGGTGGTTGTCTGTTTTCCTTTCCAAAAAGCCTATCTTTGGTATAAAACAGCCAGACAGCTTCTGGAAAGAGAAGACTTTATGGAAGCATTCGCACAGACTGGAAGGACAAGTTACAATAGCTGACAAGGCTAGGCCTGAATGATAAAGTTCAGAATTTTTTCCAACATGTCAGAAAACTTACCACCAGCTTTAAACCTTTGTACCTTACGCTTCTTAAACTATTAGGGCAGCTTTTTGCAGCCTGTGCCCAGATGAAAACTTTAAATGCTTTGCATTTGTCTGTTTGCGCTAGCTTTTTATTATTATTTTTAAGCAAATGTACTGTTTTAGCACTGATGTGCATGGCGCAATACGAGGCAAGACAGTCCCTGCCTTTATAAAACAATCTCCTTAAATAAATAGCATCTTGTTTAACTGTTTGTTTTTGATGGTACAGTGGCTGCCTGCACAACATTGAGAATGGAGGGAACAGTCCTCTGTGAAGGAAAACTGATGGTGAAACAGGTGTCATGGACTGGGGTCTATGCTGGCATGAAGTAAACCCTCAGAGCTTAGCAGCAGAGGGATAAAAATAACTCATTACAGTGAGATATCAATCTTTAGGTTTTAGTGATCTAGGAGTAAATGGAGCAAATCATCATCTTCAAGACAGTATTCCCTGCTCTTTCTTAATCCAGTCCAGGCTCCTGCCATGCTAAGATACTGAAGAGAGGGAGAATAAAAGCATTTGATGTACATACTTTTTATTTTTTTAAATGGTGGTAGTTTGAATATGAACAGTTTGGACTGCTCAAGTAAGACAGAAAAGATGGACTAGTGGGCAGTATGCACGGGAAATGGTCAGATATGCAAATTTAAGGTAGTTTATTCCCTAGTTACACAAATAAAGGGATTTTCTCCATTTCATCATCAGATGTTGATACATTTATTATACTCTCACGTGGTGGCGATATCCATATTACATTCTAACTTTGACCACATCACCTGCAATCTCCCTCGTGTATTGCGATATTCTATACCTCTGCTTCAAACAGTCTCAAATTTTTCATGTCTCCTTATCTCCCTCAAAAATGCAACTCTCCATCTCCCCAAAATTACATTGGAGGCTGACAGTAATATTCAGTCCTGGACCAGTATCTTTCCTGGTCTGGATACCTTATGACAATGCTGCAAAACTAGAGATGGAAGTATTATTCCATCTCTAGAAAGGAAATGGAAAGAAATGATTCTTCTAGCACCAGAAAGTTTCAAGACCACTGGATACTAAAGTCAAGACATTTTTATGTCTATAAATAGCTATTTTAGCTTATTTTAAAAAAGCATTGTAAATGTCAGTGTTATTTTTCCTTCCCTTCTATACTGGGTGTGTAACTAAACTGGACTCCTAACTAAGGATTATGGCTTTCTGGATGAAAGGAAATAATAAATAATTCCAGGATCACTTCAAAAGTATTTTTATAAAGATGTGTAGCATGTACACAGTTGTATTGTGAAAAATAAAGTTTGGGAGTGACCTGTATTACTCACTGGTGGACTTCACCAAGTGTGAGCAATGGTGGGAAAATTTTAGAATGTTTCTTTAGGGTAAACAAGCCTCGTGAGGCAAGAGCCCTCGCCTCACTAAGGGCTAGTCTACGCTGGCAGTGCTAAAGCACTGCCGTGACAGCGCTTTAATGTGCCTTGTGTGGTTGCAGCACAGCTCTAAAAAAACCCCACCTCAACAAGGGGCGTAGCTCCCAGCGCTGGGGCACTGTTTACACTGACGCTTTACAGCACTGCAACTTGCTGTGCTATGAAGTGTTTTTTCACACCTCTCAGCGAGAAAGTTGCAGCACTGTTAACTGCCAATGTAGACAAGCCCTTAGTAAAATGTACACTTTTAGCCCTTGCCTTATTGAAGGTCTGATCCACAGAAGTAGATGGAAATCGTGTCTTTGACTTCAAATGATGCAGGATGGCAAATATGCATTTTGTACAAGACAGAGCATTTTACTGCTGACTAGCAAACAGTTCCACAGAATGGAATTTGTGCTTATTGTTTTTCATTTAAAAAACCCTAGGAGATTAAAAATATTAAAAAACTTTGAAGTTTCAAAGTGATGTATGCATAAAGCACGGGTTCTATGGTACGTGGGGGAATGTATGTATGTGAACATATAATAAAGTATGCCTGATTTACAGTCCATTACACCACTTTTACTCCACAATATCAGTGTGATTGTATGTTTTTAAAAGTACTGTGTTTTTAAAAACATATTGTGTATGTTCCCAGAGTCTAAAATGAATGCATATTTTATAAATCTAAAGATAAGTTACCTTAAACACAAGATGATAGCTTCATAATAGGAACAAAAATCATGCCTCTGGTCTTGTGGGTTTAAGTCAAAAGCTTAATGGCATTTTAATATTTGTAGTCCAACTGTTACACATCCTAATAAGCAATGAGCCATCTTCCTTTTCAAACTAGTATCTGCCAAACAACTGCAGATGAATAGTAGCTCTGCATTCCAGAGCATGGTGGTACTTCCTGTTTGTAAAACTGATTTAAGACACTGGACCAGGACAGTCTAATCACTTTGACTTAGCAACAGGCACCCTGTGTATTGCATTTCTATGTGGAGCATAGGAACACTCATCCACTGCAACTGTAGGCTTGAACTTAGAGAGGAGAAATAGGATAGGGACAAGCAGCAATCAAAACAAACAACAACAACAACAACAACAGGGATGATCTCAAAGCATTCCTGTTTTAGCCCCAAGTTTGGTATCCTACAATGTTTCTGACTAAGGATTTCTATTTAGTATTGAATAGAAAATAGTGTATAGACACAGAACAGGAATTATTTAAGGTTGCACTAAGAGTACAGTTAGAAGTACAGACATGAAATGATCTTTTTATTCTTTCTGCCCCTTCCCCAACTGTTCTCTTGTAACACATCCAGCTGTACAGATTTGCTCAAAACTAAGGGTTTGTCTACACAGAGTTTTCATACCTCTTTGACTATGATACATTTTAACATTTTTAGAAGGTCTCTTTCTAGAAGTCTATAATATATAACTAAACTATTGTTGTATGTAAAGTAAATAAGGTTTTTAAAATGTTTAAGAAGCTTCATTTAAAATTAAATTAAAATGCAGAGTCCCCCGGACCAGTGGCCAGGCAGTGTGAGTGCCACTGAAAATCAGCTCACATGCCACCTTTGGCACGCGTGCCATAGGTTGCCTACCCCTGGTCTAGACAAACCTATGTGAAAAGACCAATCCTTTTAAGCAAGTTACCACTGTACTTTAACCCATTTGCAGCTACTTTAAAAACAAATCACATGAGAAGCCTGCTGGCGGTGTGGTCATTACTCAAGGTGTATAGCTTCCATTTGCGAGAGTCAGGGCTGTCTTGTCTAAAAACGGATTTAAACTGGTTAGAAACTGGTCTCACTAAACTGGTGCAATCTGCATGTGTGAACAGTCTTAAATTTGTTTAAGAGTTCCTGATATCAAAGACATCAAAACCAATTTGAGACAGATGAACCATGCCTCTGATCAAATCACTGAATTTATTGTATTATAATACTATTTGCAGGTACACTTTGAAGGAATAACTATGAAAATTAAAATACTGCTTTTTATTCCAAAAGAATGCTATTAATAGTTGCTATAATGCATACTAAAAGTATCAACAATTTTAGCTTTCTTTCCATTAAAATTAATTGGAGGACAATTAAAATCCCCTGGATTTTATTTAAGATTACATTAAAAATCTTGAGCAAAAAAAAAAAACCACCTTCCAAAAGTGTATTTTACTTTGAGTTTATAGACTGTTGTAGTTTAAACAGAAATTTATTGAAAAAGGACAATTTATATTAAAAATATTTGTCGTAAAGTTTGTTATGACATTAGTATTTCTAATTTAAAAAAAAAAGAAAAAATCCAACCCGAGTACAAATATGAACATTTACTGGCCAACATGCAACTACATCTATGATGAAACTAACTATCAAATATGTCCCAGACTCATAAATATCTTGATTGAAATTTGATACGGTGACCATTGTGATAAGAACTTGCCACTACAAAAAGTGCCACTTATACTCCAACTGGTATATGCTGTAAATACTTGATACGGCACTCTTCACTCAGGCAGAAATTTCTTCAATTTCTACCCTAGTCAGCGGAGTTAAAGTTTTTGCATCTCCTGTTGTCATGTTTGGAGAAATCTATTTGTAAAGTCAATAAAATAAATGTTTTAATGTTATGCTATTAAAAACTAAAAGTTGGAGATGAAAGCTCTGCCATATGTTAAGTGTAAAGTTTATATGGTTTAATTTTTTGATACTGCTTAGTGTCATTTATTTTTCATTCCATCTATATTTAAAGGTACGGTAAATTTTTTTATTCAATTTGTATCGGAACTTACCAACCCATAGCTCCCATTGTTTCAGCTCTGGTTTTCCCACGCTTTGCCTCTTTAAGAAGCTCTTCTACTGCCTTTCTAGATATGAAAAGGGAAAAAAATATTAAAAACAGATTTATAGACCATTTAAGAAAAAAACTGAACTCTTGGAAGTACAGAAAAGGTTGGCTCATATGTTGAAGTGACAATGCCACCAATCTGTGTAAGCTAGCGATTCAAATGGAAGAGGTCGCAATTAGTCATCATTTTCCTTTCATTGTCATAGTCCAAATCTTTATCCAACAAGACAAAAAACAGAAAGGCAACAGTAGCAACAAAATGTATCACTTTACATCTACTCACATTAAAAGCCACCAGTCATTAAAGAAACTGAAGACACATCACTTACATTATTTATTTCAAATTTTAGAGTAAACAACAAGTTTTACTACTCTACAAATACAGTCTGCTCTAGGACATAAAACTGGAAAACAATAGTGCTTATCACCAACTTATGAAGTACCCCGTTTAGAGACTTCTCTCAGTGGTCTCATCTATTCTAAGGATTGGTCTATACCTAAAACTTAGGTCAATCTTGCTACATCACTCAGGGCTGTGAAATTTCACAAACCAAACCCCCTACTGTAGGCACAGCTAGGTCGATGGAAGAATTCTTCCTTCACCCTAGTTACCACCTTTCAAAAAGGTGGATTACCTACATTGATGAAAAAAACCCTTGGTTTGCTTTCCTGTCCTGCACATGAAATGCAAGTTGTTGGCTGTGCTGGAGGAAACGATTCTTGGATTGGAGGTGCAAGTTGAGATGTTACTGAGAATAAGAGAAGCTGAGGAGATCATACACAGCAAGGGTTGGGAAACACCATTACCCCAGGTTCTGGGAAGAATAGAGCTGTCCACAAAGGAACTGAAGAGAGAGAGAGAGAGTCAGAATGAAGGCCTGGCAGTTCGTAACCACCACAGGCAAGAGGTCATGGTGGAATTCTACACGGCTATAGACAGAGATGAATAGGCAGGCTATGGCCACCAGAGAGAAGGAACCAGGAGGAATTTCACACAGCTAGAAGTTTCAAATCAATACCAGGTCCTCAACATGGAAACTATGCAAGATACTTCTCATGATCCAGCAGGCCCAACAGAACAGAGAGATGTACAGGGGAGACAAGTAGTTGCCAGCTTGGCCCAACCTGTAAGAAAATCAAGCTTGCCCGCAAAGAGCTTTCTAACGATCCAAGGAAAACAAAATATCCTTAATGGAGAGTCAATACTCAGAAGACTCAAAAGAACATTCTGCAAGGGTCAAGAAGACAACAGGACAGTGTGCTGCCTTCCTGGAGTCAAGACACAAGATGTCAAGAATAATAGGTAGGCAAGGATCCATAAGTGATGATTCATATTGGCATTAATTAATCTCACTGGTAATAGAAGACTAGAGGGAATTCCGAAGCATGCTGAGGAGGAAGACTGTCCAAGAGATCTTCTCTGAGATCCTTTCTGTCCCACGAAAAAAGGAAGACAGAAACAAACCACTAGTTACATGGTGTCTTTGGGTTTTGTGGAACATTAGTTCACCCTCTGTGAGGAGAAGGGACTGTATATATTGATGGCCTCAACGTCAGTAGAAGGGGAACCAATTTCTTCAGGGACAGGATGGGTAGAGTAATCAGGAAGGTGTTAAACTAATATCAAAAGCGGAGAGTAAAAAGAGGGAAGATATGAGCAATCAGCACAAAATCGAGATATTCAGAACAAAATTAATCAAGGAACCAAAGAACGTAAAAAGAAGAAATTCTTTAATTGCCTGTACAACAATGTTAGGAGCCTGGGTAACAAACAAGGAATTGGAATTGCTCATTTATGAGAATAAATTCAATCTAGGTGTTATTACTGAAATGTGGTGGGATGACTTACATTATTGGAATGTGAAAAAAAATCAATGGTTATAACCTATTTAGGAAGGATCGAGTGGGCAAAAGATGAGGGGGAGCAGCACTCTATGTCAAATATGCAGTACCTCTTTCTAAGTCACTAATAACTCGGAAAAAAATTATCTTGAATGATTATGGATCAGGGTCCTAACCAATAAAGCAAAAGATGGGGTATTAGTGTCTGCTACAGACTACGAAATCACACTAGGGAACAGGCTGACTGCCTCTTTATTCACCTATCTATAATGTGTAGGTAAAAAAACCTGTGAGATCATGAGGGACTTCAATCTGAATGACATGTGGCGATCTTATGCTGCTGGTACTAGAACATCCTGGGAATTTCTAAATACTACATATGATAATTTTCTAACTCGGATGTTGCATCCAACACAGGCGAATTCTATATTAAACCTCAACTTGACAGATAAAGAGGGACTGATCACTAAACTAAAAATTAATGGGAGCTTAGGTACAAGTGATCATGACTTGATCACATTTATAATGTGCAAATAAAATAAAGTCCAGATCAGGAATACATATATTTGGTATTTGAATAGGGCTAGTTTCACAAAGCTGAAACAATTATAAATCAAATCATCTGGAAGGAAGACCATAATAAAAAATGTGACTGGTAATGGGGAATTGTTTAAGAACACCTTACTAGATGCCCCAAAAGTCACAATGCCACAATCGAGAAAGAAGGCCGTACTGGTTAAAAAAACAACCTGGTTTAGAGGGGATGTGAAGGCAACTCTAAAAAATAAAATATATATAACAAATGGATGAAAGGTGAAGTTGGTAGTAATGAATATACTTCAGAAGTTAGGAATTGTAGAAAATAGATAAGAGAAGCAAATGGACACAAGGAGAAATCTATGGCCAGCAGTGCTAAGGACAGTAAGTTTTAAAAATATATTAGAAACAAAAAGAATCCTGAAAATGGTATTGGTCCAGTACTAGATGGAAATGATAGAATTATCAATAATAATGCAGAAAAGACAGAAGTGCATTCAATAAATATTTCTGTTCTGTATTTGGGGGAAAAAAAACGATGAAATATTCTCATCATATGGTGCTAACACACTTCCAATTCCACTAGTCTCTCCAGATGATGTTAAATAGAAGCTTCTAAAGTTAGACATTTAAATTAGCAGATCCACATAATTTGCATCCAATAGTTTTACAAGAACTAGCAGAGGAGCTTGCTGGACCATTAATGCTGATTTTCATTAAGTCTTGGAGCACTGGGGAAGTTCCAGAAGACTGGAAGAAAACTAGCGTTGTGCCAATTTTTAAAAAGGGTAAGTGGGATGACTGGGGTAATTATAGGCGTATCAGCCTGACATTGATTCTAGGCAAGATAATGGAGCGACTGGTACAGGACTGAATTAATAAAGAATTAAAGGAGGGTGGGAAAGTGTCCAACTACAGAGAAAGAAAGGCAGGCCTCCCTAGAAATGTTCAGGAGAGGATTGCAGAGTACCTCCATGAAAGTTTCATCAAGATCTCTCAGGAGGATTCAAGGGACATCCCTGCATACGTAAATAAACTGCACCACATCCCTCCCGCCCCCCACCTAGCTATGGAAAGGAACAAAAAGCAGATACCAACGCTATCTCTCTTGGTTGTACTACTACCTCTTCTAGCACAAGTAAAGAAATGACAAAAGTCAAAAGATGTGTTCTGCTACTTTGGGGGTGCCATCCCTGTTATTGATAATTTATCTACACACTTACATGAGATCCCTTACCCCCACCATGCTTTACTGGCAGGACTGTGGAGGAGTCAAAAACAGATCCTGGCTCACTGCACAGCTGGATCCACAGGTCGCCTGTTCCCCATACACCTCTTCCTCACCCACCATCTCCTCCTCCCTTTCTCACTGTACACAGCAGAGGCATGTGATTTGGGCTCCAAGGAGGTATTCACAGAGCTGCTGGGGGTAGTGCTGGGGTCTCCACTGAGCACAGCATGCAGCTCTTTGTAAAAATAGCAGGTTTGCAGCTTGGCATCGGATCATTTGTTGGCCCCCCAGCCTTCTAGTATGCCTGCTGCAGCTCCTTATCATTCATGTGGCACTACTGCTGGTCCCTGTCATAGCCTTTTTCCAAGTTAGAATATAGGCCAGAGTGTGGCTACATTGTGGCCTTAGAATGCACCAAAAATGTGGTTTCCCAAGATTAAAGATGTTTCTGTTCACTTCCATCCAGCTATCACAGAAACATTTTACCACATTATAATCATTTCCACCAAGCAACTCTGACATGAAATTCCCTAGCCAGGTCTTCAGAATCAGTCACTAGTATTTATTTGTTTATTAAGTATTTCGTGCTCTTTGGCTACATGATACACTGAGAAAAAAAAATCCCGCCACAAAAGGTTTATGATCTATGTCAGAGAGACAAATATGCTGGTGGAGCAAAATGTCTATTTTTTAAAAACTGCAGGTATTTAAATATATATACACACATCACTATTTTCGTTGGGGATTTATTATTGAAAGGCTTTGCAGAAGCAGTGTGGTTTGAGGATTTAAGTATAGGATAACTGATTGGTGCCCCAGAAGAGGGAGATTCTTGTGTCAGACCTCTCACCTGTTGACTTCATAAGTAGAGCACTGTTATAAAGTTCTATACAACACCCCAGCTTCCGGGGTACGATCATCAGTTAGACTTTACCAATACTTTGTTTCTCAATAGTTTGGGGCTAGGTTTTTAAGTAAGTGCACAATTGCGTGTCTAGTTTACACATGCAATTACCATGATTGTTCATGAAAATTGGGTATTTGTTTCTAATGCTCATATGCATAAGCAAATACTCAATTTGCAAACAGTTACAACAACTCTATGTGCAAGTCAGGACATGCAATTGTGCATGCACTTTTGGAAATTAATCCCACAGTGTTTCCCAATTATCTTTCGTGTTGTGCTAATGTCACCCTTTTCCATACTATTTCTGTAACATTAACAGAGGGCTATCTTGTGATCCATCTTGCTACTCTTGGCAATCTTACCAAGTCTCAATAACATTTATTTAAGTAAAATTCAGGTTTTACATACTGAATATTGAAACGAGTGGTGTGCCCACCCCCCCCCTTTTTTTTTTTTGCTTTTCAACTCCTAAAATCTAAATAGAAAACTAAATAGCCTTTTCAAATGCCTCAGAAGAGAACTTCCAAATTTCCTCTTTTGAGAGTGCCATTTCCCCACTCTACCTTGAGAGAGTGATGATAAACTATTTAAAATTGTGGAAGAAGGCAAGTTTGAGAGAATTAAAAAAAAAATCTGCATCTAGGTTGATAAACTATGTATCATGAGAGAACATAATGCATTTGGAGATATCTAGGATACCAAACCTTCAAAAGACAGGATAGTAATAGAAAAACAAAAAGTCTAAGTGTTGACTTTCATCACACCATTCCACAAAAATTCTTTGTAATTCTGTTCTTTGAAAGATCTGTGTCAAAGGTACATTAAAAGGCCGTGAACCTCATGTTATTTTATGATTTAATCATACTTGAAAGAATTAAGTGTGTCTGAAACAATATATTTTTACAATAATATAAACTAGTTACAGTTTTCTTAGAAACACTACAAATCAATTAAGTGAAGCTAATAGAACTGGATTATATGTAAACTAACATACACAAAATACAGGCATTTTGATTTGTATGTATCTATAAATGATATTGCAACTCACTCTGACTTGACACCCATCCCAGCAGTCTGTCATTGGTCTGTCTCTTCCTGGCTAATTAGAGTCTTTATATCCATAATAACCCTCTTTTAGTACACTAATTTTTGTTGCTGTGCCTTCAGAAAGCCCTCCTGACTCACAAGGACTATGAAAAGTCAATTGAAGAGAGTGGTATAAAACACTTAAAGAATATCTTCCATGTAACGTATTTCCATATGCTGAATTTATACACATCAGTAAATCAGCCAAAGGCTTCACAATTGTGCAAATAAGGTTCTATATTTGCTTTTAAAAGGACTCTCGGGACTCAGCACTCCTAGTTGTCTCCAGTTATAAAGCTTGGGTACAATATAAACATTCTTGCAACTGCAATACCAGATAAAGGAAGGGAATGACTAGCACACAACAGTCAAAACCTCCACACGAGGAGAAGAGCCCAAAGCACGTAGGGAGCTAGAATTAATAAAACTGATGCATGGTCTAATCCCAAAGGAATACCACACAGGAATGCCACAACTGGTAATACTGGCATCATTTATAACATGAGCAGCAAATGGCATCCAAAACCTGCATATTTTTGAATGACTGGAAGAAGACCAAAATAATTATAATAGATTGGTCTGTTGGTGAGATAAGTTTGGTGAGAACAAGGGGTTCTTTTCCTTGCAGGAAAGGATGGTCCGTAGGGGTCTGCTTATATTCCTGAATGATTATAATTTTGCTGCATATTTTAAGTGATGATCAAAGAATACATTGTGTAAAAATTCTCTAACCTAAATTTATATTGTATATGAAGATAAAAAGGAAGTTATGTCTGTAAAGTCAAGCCAAACAACATACATTTCCCTAACCTCATTCTTGGAAAGGGATGGCTCAATTTTGCTGAAAATCATCTAATATGAAAAGTTTTAGACTGAATGGTTAAGTTCAACTAAGATATAAGCAACTGAAAACAGGTTCTTATGATAGAAAGCATTAGGTAATTTTAATTCTAACCATTTCTGCTAGCTTCAACTATAATAGCACCTTTCATCTGCCAGAATCCTAAAGTACATTATGAACTATACAGGCAATGGAGACATGGTGGGTGAGGTAATATCTTTTACTGGACCAACTTTGATTTGTGAGAACGACAAGCTTTCGAGCTACACAGAGCTCTTCTTCAGGTCTGGGAAATGGACTCGCAGTGTCACAGCTAAACACAAGGTGGAACAGATTGTTTAGCATAAAGAGTTCACACATATTTCAAGGGACCATTCAATGTAAAGTCACTCACCTTGTCTCTCTAATATACTGTGACCAACCCAGCTATAACAACACTGCATATATAGGTAATACTCAAACAGGAATTGCTTCACAATTATAATGCAACCATTTACAGGGAGGGCACAATCAGGTACCAAAATCAGTACAGCATCTTGCAAAACTAGAGATGGCTCATTTTATCAAAGAGCATAGAGACTAACAGCTCTTAAAAAAATTCCCTGGGAACAATGACTTGACCAGGATCATTAGCGACTCATCTGAAAGACTGTTATAGCCAATTAAGTTCATTTTATCATCCATTTATCATTTATGGATCGATTTCATATATAATCAATGTATGCTAAACAGATTTAAATTGTAGGATTATGGAAGTATAAGATTAAGTATTTAAGAGTGATGAGTGGGTATTAGTAAAGCATGGCTGAAACACAAGGCCAACAGGATGAGACCTGTAAGATTTTAGCATAGCCAGACTAGGCCATAGGTTCCCAAACTGGGGTTCAAGAACCCCTGGGGGTTCACAAAATGTTACAGGGGGTTCTCGGAAAAAAATTCCCTAATGGCGGACAGAGCTGTCCCTAGGGACCCCGGGCAGCATGGGGCCAGCAGCCCGGAGCCCCTGGACTTCCAAGAGTTAAGAGGATCAAAGCAAGCATATCTATCACACTGAGGAGATTTAAACTTCAAGACTCCTTATAAGAAATGGAAAGAGAGGCGGATATTTTTTGCTGTTTTTAAAATTAAATAGGCATTGTTTTTAAAATTATTATGACGAACAAGTTTAAGCTTTGTTGTAACGTGTGTTGTTTGTCTGGACTGCTCAAGACCTGAATGCTTGTGTAGGGGGAACTCTGAGTTGGCTTCTTAAATACCTTCATGCTGTTTCACATCTGATACTCTTTGATGAAACATAGGAGCCTTGTCTTATAACCAGCTCATTCAAAGTGATACAAGCTACGAAAGTGATATCTTGGAAGAGTGTTGCCATTTTCATAATGTAATAAAAATACTGTAATGATAAATAAGAACATAAGAATGGCCCTACTGGGTCAGACCAAGGGTCCATCTAGCCCAGTATCCTGTCTTCTGACAGTGGCCAGTGCCAGGTGCCCAAGAGCTATTCTAGGGTCTGCTGGACCTCTTAAAAGATGATCATCAGTAGACGGACAGTTCCTGCTGGAGTCTTCCCACTCTTACCCAACCAGGGTACTCTCTTTTATATTGTAGTTCTGACCACACCTAACACCTTATGCACACGCATGCAGGTGTCAACCTTCTTTCCCTTATCTGAACTTCCATACCCCATGAATATTGATTGGGGTGCCCCATTTTTCATAGGTTGTTTGTAGTTCCTCTTATTCTCCTTAGCATCTATGCATGACATGTACCCTGTGGTCAAGATAGACATTCAAAGGTCTTACAATACATTGCTGCCTATTGCAATACATTTTTCCATAACCTCACCTACTGTCACTTCTTATGCAGTAACCTTGTGACCTTGCTGGCATAGGGTTATTCCTAGGTCACCCACTCATGTCAAGCTTTCTTAAGCCTATGGCAGTGGTTCCCAAACTTTAACAACCTGTGAACCCCTTTCACTAAAATGTTAAGTCTTATGAACCCCCTCCTAAAAATGAATATTTCCAGTGATTTTCTCGTTTACCTGAGTATAAATTATAAAAGCAGTGATCTTGGAAATATAAAATTTGTTTTTATGACATGCTTATTACACACTATTTATTATTAAGTGTCCCTCGCCTATTTTGCCAGAAGCTGGGAATGAGCAAAAGGGGATGGATCACTTGATGATTACCTGTTCTGTTCATTCCCTCTTATAGATTCATGGACTCTACAAGGACATGGGACCAGGCCACAGGATGCTGGCCTCCATCTTGGGATGTCAGTATTTTTCCCACAGACTGGTCTGGAAACCAAGCTTTGGAACAAATGGTTCCCGCCATATGCAGAAGCTATAAGGCAGGGAGTGACATCATCTGTGGTTCTTCACTCCCCGCACAAGAAGACTCCTGGAAACACCTCAGGAACAAAGACTGAACTGGGGAAAGTGCTGGACCCAGGCTAAAGGGATGTCTAGCCTGTGAATGAAACACCTGGGCATTCCAAGCTGTAAAGCAAGTGCAGCTTGCCCCTTAAGAGTCTGAAGCCTGCTTGTATCATCTCTTAGAGTGGGAATCTGCTAATTCATATCCAATCTAGTTAGTATATTAAGCTTAGTTTGCATTTTTGTTTATTTGCTAGGTAATCTGCTTTGATCTGTTTGCTATCACTTAAAATCTATCTTTTGTAGTTAATAAACTTGTTTCTGCTTTATCTAAACCAGTGAGTTGGAGTGTAGTGTATGGGAATCATAGCTCTAGGGGCAAATGCTGTTGCATATTCCTCTCCACATTAAGGGAGGTGGTTAAGTTTATGAGCTTATGCGGTGCAGTTCCCTGTCCAGCACAAGACAGTATAATTTTGGGTTTATACTCCAAAGGGTGTACATGCCTGGGGAGCTGGGAGTTACCTTGGCTGTAGCCTTCTTATGCAGGGGCTGGTCAGATAGCCTGCATGTGACTGCAGCTGGGTGTGTCCCTACCTGTATGGGTGCTGGTGAAACTGCAGGCTGCAGGGCTTTGCAGCTTGTCGCAGCAGAACAGTGCGAGAAGGAGCCCCAGCTGGTCGGTCAGCAGGCTCAGTGGTACCTCAGTTCCAGGTGGCACCCCAGAGGGGAACCCGTCACAATGACTCCAGTTATAATTATTGCGTAGGGTTTCATAGGATTTCTATACGCATAGTATAGTAGAAAGAGAGAGCCTGAGACATAAGGCCTGGTATAAGAAGCCTGAGGCCTGAACTAAAGTAGTGGGTCAAGTCCTGCTAATATAAAGCAAAGTTAGCAAAAGTCAGGCTGTGAGCAGACATCAGGCTCTGCCTGCGTGCAGGCTCACAGAACCTGGCAAGAACAGGGCTGGTATTGCGAAAAAACATACATTCCTAACAAGTATTAGGCACAGGACACCCATGCAAGCACATTCCAGAAGGGTGGTACCGGAACACCCCAATACAGAATTATGGTCTAAACACACTCCCCGAAGATGACACAAGGACACACTGACCCCCTCTTAAAGATAAGGTCATGATGACAGTGTGATGGATAGAGATGTTTTGACTGAACCTACATATACATGGTAAAGGATGATAACTAGCCACGTCAGAGGGGCAGTAACTAGCCACGTCAGAGGGGCAATACGTAACTTATTATAAAAAGGAATTTCAGAGGGAGTGTCTTTGGCCAGCTTAGAGGGAAACGGAAAGTTCCGCCCTTCACTGAGCTGTGTCCATTGTCACGGGCATGAATATATTAAATGTACTTGTAGCACGTATAGGACATAATACCATGCCTTGTCGACAATAAATCGGGCCAAGTGCCTTCGCTACTGAAACGGGTCTGTGGTTTTATTGGGCAGTTCGATCGAGGTCTGCTGTGTCCGCTATCTGCGCAGAGCTGGGACAGCACACTGACAGAACACTCACATGCCGCCAGCATTTGACAACACACGAGTAATTGTAACTTTACTTATTGCTTTAATAAAACTTGTACAGATAAGACTTTGTACTTGTGATTGTGTTTATATGGTCATTATGCTTGGATATTGCGTGTTCCTGGAGCCTCCAAATTTGAGAAACGATCCAGAAGCAATTTCACTATTTTGAGCTTGCAGCTGTAGCAATCAGAACCCAACCCATGGCAGTGTAATGCAACATCACAAAATTCACTGTATATAAAATAAAAGGCTATGCTCTGGTGCTCAGATACTATGTCCCCTAGAACCAGATGGAGCATTGATTCAGTAATGACAGAGAGAATCATGTCACTGAATATTCAAGACCACTTCCTCCAGCATTAAATACATTCAAGAACTGACTAGACTCTACCCTGTTTTGCTCTGAAGAGCAGAGCTCAAGATGACAGTGCTACTGATACCATAAGTGCCATTCTATTATGCATGAATTTAATTAGAAATGAAGAAGCTAGGTGTTTTTTGAACACATCTGAGGTTCCTGACATCTATTTTTACAACTTGTCCAAGCTTTGGCTCAGGACAAAGATGCCAGTCCTAGAGTCAGCAAGAAGAGGTACATACATAAGGGACATTATTAACAATGGACACCCTGGATGTAACATGAAATAATTAAATGGATATATACAGAAACTGATGAAAAGGGATTTCAAAAAATGGAGCCTGAGGAATGCCACACTGAACAGCAAAGAAACAGGATTAAAACAAACACCAAATATGCCACATAGGCATATAAGAATCAAATGGAAAGCATGCCTTAGGAGAGTTTGGAGTTAACTCACCTGATTTAGAATTCCACTGTCTTTAAACAGTTTAAGGCTGACAATAGATCACTTCTTTAAAAAAGCATTAGTTTAAGCTTTTTTCTGTGTGAATGACCCCCACAGCCTGATTAGTGAAGATTCCATAAAGAAATTCATCCTCAGTTTTTATTTGGCAGATCACCTTTACGTTACATAACCAATGTCAAGTTATGTCAACCAATCTCATGATTGCTAGATCTATAGTCTAACTATTACTTTTAGCTATTAAATTGTGCTTCCTTTCTAACGTGCAATTTTTTATCTTAAGGATTTAGATTTTAAGTGCAACTTGTGCACTTCAAAAAGTAAGACTGTTCTTTGTGTTATATCCCATTGTTTTACAATAATATAAAGGAGTTTATTCCAGATGCTAAGGGCCTTATCCCTTAGGACAACAAACAATTTCAAATAGATGACACTGCAAACTAGGTTTGGAAGGCGGTTCTAGTAGGAGATGCTATTCAGGAGTTGTGAAATGTTTCTGGAAACTAGGAGGCAGCTTTAACTGTGGAAGAGATTATGAGTGAGGAAAAATATATCCAACGCTCTCTCTCCAACAACCTCTAATATATTCCCAGAAGACCGCATATTTGCTGTGTTGTTCTAGGGACAAAGGCAGGATATCTTAACTGTAGGATATTTTATTATTTAGAACGCAAAATCTTCAGGGCAGGGACATAAATGGTGTTGTGAATAACTAACATGCCAAAGGTGTAGAACAGGGAAGAAAGAGTAAGAACAGGGCAAGTGAAAAATAATCCAGCCCTGTCAGACACTTTGACACTCTTCTGTTAGTTGTTTTATAACCCTGTATACCTATCCCTTGGAGTGTAAGTTATACTCACAGCATCAATTACATTTCATTGGAATTTGGCCTAGTATTTTAAGGCTATGAAAAGTTTCAGATTTATAATCTGGATATTCTCCAATATAATTAATAGTAGGATGTTCAGGGGAAACTGCCAGCCTCTAATTTCCAGCAGAAAGGAGTTGAAATTATTTGGGGGGGGGGGGGTGCGCACGGCGGAAGGATGCATATCCGATACTTGCCATAGATAGTGGCAAAGGTGAATGGGAAACTGGGTTTATTTACAATCTGCGGGTATTTGTAGTCGCTGCTTTTTTATTGCTTTAAATCTCAGACTATGTAAAGGTCACATGACAAGAGGTAGCCAATTCAGCATCCATCATTCCTGGTGATGGTAACATTTTAAGCAAGAAAAATATAGAACATAAGACCAAGTGAGTTAGTGACAGTAAAAAAAAGAGAATAAAAGTGAGAAAACCTGGCATAATAATCCAAAACAGAACAAACAGAAATTAGAGAACTGTCTTTAGAAACAGTGATACTCAGAACTCAGTGGTTCAGGAGCCAAATTAGCAATCAACATTACCCAAAAGAGCCACAGTAGTGTGAATTCATTGTTTCATTTATTATAGTACTACGTATTCATATTAATAGTATGATGGAGGAATATATATATATATATACACACACACACACAAATGATGGGGGAAGATATAGTTACAGCAAAATGACTGACAAAGCAGTATTTTATCAACTACAATTGGTTAATAACATAAGTAAAAGCATCCTGATTGGTTAATAATTAAATCACACATTGTTTTAATATCGTGAGCTGCAAAGAGCCGCAGGAAACACACTAAATAGCCACTTGCAGCTCACAAGCCTCAGTCTGAGTATTACTGCTTTAGACCATCAAAGCAGAAACTATCTTTCAATTTAAGTTGCCTGAGAGAATGCAGTCACTGCCAGAGATTTTGGACAACCAAGTTCTCTTGTCAGACCACCAGACTGTAGTCTTAGCTGCATGGGGACAAATAATTAATTTTTTTTCCCCTTTGTCTGGAAAACTTCTAGCTTCCCAGTGGGACTCAGCTGTTGCTCTAGACCTAGAAGGTGTCCATGTCCATAACAGAATTTAAAAGTATAATGTTTGTAGATACAGAAAACACTATTTTAAGTCATCATTATAAACCTGTATGTTTCCTTGAGCACTTGGCCTCATGGTAGCTAAGGCACCTAAAAATAGCTCAAATAAATATTTTTAAAACTCTCTAAAAACATCCCTAAAATAGCTTTTCTGTAACATGTGTGGTATATGTAGAAGTCATGATGGTATAGTTTAGATTTGCTACAGCAAGTAATGCGGCCATCACAAACTTTTGCCGATAAAAACTTCATACCACCCCTCACCATGACATATTCTTAGTTAGTTTGATATTTCAGACCAGTGCAGATGTAGTTGTTTTTTAAGATCATAGGGGAGAGGTGTCTTATGGAAAAATTATAGGAGGTAAATGGATCATTAAATTCTCTTTATCCAATTATCCCCTCATTTCCACCAGCACAACTATTATCTTTTTCCCATCTACAATATCAGTTGGACGAGGACAGTGTGGGCAACAAGTTATTTTTTGTAAATGGAACCACAAAGTTAGTTCCTTATATTTGGGTGTGAGACACACTGGAAGAGCATGCTATCCATGCTATCATTGTTAGACATACTGCTAACAGGTAATCTCACATGAGATTCTGTTATACATGGCTTAGTTGTAGTGTTGACAAGTCATGCTGCAGAACTATTATTTCAGTCATTCCTCCCAGACAATTCTACAATAAATAGTATAACACCATCAAGATTTACCAATAATGTAAGTGCTTCTGGTCCATTTCCAAAGCAGAAAGTAAAAAAGAGGTCTGTTATGACTGAAGAGTCAACTAAATGAACCTGCATTTAAACGGAATGTGTTCGTTTGGATATGACATGAGTTCAATTTGTACAGTAGAATGAATGATCTCACCCCAACAGAATTCCAGTCAATGTAGTCACAATCTGACTCTAATAAATACAAAGTCAGAGATTAGGCTTTTCTCATTTCAATTAACAAAACAAGGCGTATTAATTTTCCAACTTGCACTGTGATCTAGTTGCAATCATAACTGGTACTGGCATGCAACACAAGTTTATTAAAGTGATCATGGAAAATCTCCCATCTTTCTTAATTTAATAGGGAGGTTTCATTTATTTATTACATACAAGTATGCCTTTCCTTAACAAAGTAAGGAGTTTGAAAAAGTTGAGTTTACATTTTATTATAAAGACACTGAGGCTCATAGTCTTCCTAGAAGCAAATTTCACAATTGTGGGCCAGGTGCCCAAAAAGTCTTCTGAGCACACTACTCTCACTTCTCTCACTTTTAAGATTGGTAGTTATATTGTTCCAGTAGATCATAACCAGGCCATGGGATACAGAGTAAGACAATGAGACAACTTGAGCCAATCCAATAGAGGATTTCAGAATTCAACAGAAAGTCAGTAGTATCTTCAATGCCCCCATTTTTTCTCATGAATAACCTAAGTTCCCTCTGTGATAAACTACTCTCCTGAATACATCCACTTGGAATCAGATTACTCCCTCACAACAGGGACAGAGGAATGATATTGCAATAGGGGGATAAAGGGCTCCCATAGAGAACAGCAGCCTCAGAAATCTTGGAATACTATCGTACCTCATTCCATGTACTGCAAAGTACATCTTAACTATTTTTCAGTAGTATACAATATATGCTTCAACATCGATGTGGAAACCACTTATATAGTCTAAGACAGGTAAAAGTAAAATATATTTGATGCTGTAGGAATAGGAAAACAATTCTAATTCTCAAACTAAAGTCAAAGGTCTCCTGCATGTAAGTTTGTATTCTGTAAACTGGGACTCCTGTCCTCCCAAATATTCCAAGCCATGTAGGCTTGATGTTTAGGTAAGTAAAACTGTAAGCATCCACATTAATGCAACCCCCTTAAAAAAAAAAGAGATTAAACTTTTATTATATGGCATACAATAATTTAAATGTAAACACTGTAATCAGCATCAATGAATAACAGACAGTAAACAAAAGTGCTGCAGCTTCTGTCTTAAAGGCTCTCTAATGGTCCCTCTGCACTACAAAAGTTACCTGTTGAGGCAGGTTATTTACATCATCAAGCCCCACACGAGAGCGAGTAGGTGGGCTCTAAATCAGCTCCTGTTACCTGACAGCAGAAGGATTAGCCAGGCACTTCCACAGTGAGGAGGAAGGTGACATGACTAATGTGTATTTTACTAGGTCCAGCACCAGCCCTTCGTGTGGTTGCCTCCCCCAAAGGCCTGGCACAGGAGTGACCACGAGCCCCACACATGACCCCTTCCCACCAGGAGAATGTCAAGGGGCGGGTCTAGACGTGAACTTTCAAAACTCAAGAGGGAACTACCTAGGTAACCCCCCTCCCCCCAACTCTTCATCCCTGCAGTTCCCCCCGACTCCCCCGCCCCATCCCCCAGTGCTGAAGGGACGGGAACAAGTGCGCCGGGCAGGCGCGGTAGATCACAGCGGGCCCACCCCGCCCCACTGCCCGGGAACACACTCCCCGGAGGGCCCCTCTCACCTCTCCAGCTCCATGTCCTCTTCCATGGCGGCGGGGCGAAGGTAGATGCGGCGCGGCCCCCGCTAGGCCAGAAACACCGCAGCGGCGGTCAGGTACAGACGTAGGCCGGGCCCATCCACTGCTCGCGGCTGGGGACAGGGAGGAGCGAAGGGGCGGAGCAGCGGGTGCGAGGACCCCGTGAAGGGCGGGGCGAGCCGGAGCTGGGGAGGAAGTGAGCGCCGCGTACCCTGAGTGCCTGCTGCCACCCCCTGCTGTAGCGGGGTCCGGAGCGGGCAGAGCCCGGGGGGAACTCGGGTCCCGCCCACGCTCCACCGGGCCTGGCCCCTGCTGCTGCCCCATGTGCTGGAAGTGGCGGCTAGCCCCCCATGGCCTTACCGACCGCGATTCGCCTCTCTGGGGAGGAGGCCCCCCCAGCACCCGCTGCCCATAGGCTCTTCCCTCCCCCCTCGGTGTGTTAGTTCCCCTCTGGAGATGGGGGGGGGGTTGCTGTGTGCTCAGGCTCTTCCTCTCTGAACACGGGCGCAGAGGGGTTTGCTGGGTACATGACGCCTCCTTTCCCCTGCTACAGAGAGAAACCCCAACAATTCACCCTAAACCTCCATCCCAAGGGCGTCTTTCCCTCGCCCCATCCCCGAGTCTTGGCATAATAGTGATGCTACAGAGGCTACCCACTGATCACCCTGGTGCCCAGCACAGGGCGGGCAGCGGCAGCAGGCTGGTGAGTGGGGTTGCAATGACTCAGGTGCCAGTGACTGGGGAAGGGAAGCTGGAGGCAAAGGGGGCCCAGCAGTGAAAATACACACGGTCTGAAACTGCATTGACGGGGATATGAACATGACAGTAACCGGGGTGCAAAAGGGGAAGGGTTATTTACCCTCATCCCCCCTAGTGGTTGCAACTGTGGCTTTGCCTTGCATGGAACCCAGCACACGGGAGCGACCTGTGAACTGAAGAAAGCTAATTTTTGTTTCCAGTGCGGCCTCTAGCTAGTCACAATTCCCTGTTGGTAACGTAGGATGGGGCGCCTGCAAAGGGAAAAATCCCCCCTTTGTATGTATCCAGCGCTCATCCTACTGCTTCGTCCTGGTCTCCTTCGGTCTCTTCCCTCGCTCATTTCATCTCATGCCTAATATCTCCCATTCCCTAAATCCAGTTACTGTTAGACCCGCCTCAAATCCCCTTCCCATCACTCCTCCCCTCGCTTCCCCCGCACCCCACCGCCTGCTCCCCTCCACACCCACCTGCCCTGCCGCCCCGTTAACCTCGCCTCGCGGCTGCCCCAGTCCGCCCCGCGGGGCGCGTGTGCTGCTGGAATCAGGCGACCGGCGGGGACACCCCAGCGCAGGGCCGCTGTCGCCTCCTCAGCCGGGTCCCGCCCCGGCCCCGCTCCCATAGGCTGCGGAGCTTCCTCCGGCCGCGGCCTGGCGGCTGAGTGGCTGAGCCGCGCTGTCACTCGGGTCGCGGCACCGCCCGGGGGAGGAGCCGGCCCGCCCAGGTGAGGCGTGCGGCGAAGTCCTTGCCCGGAGTTGGGCGCTTGTCTCTTGCCAGGAGCTCGCCCGTGACAGCGGGAGGCGGAGCCCCGCGGGCGGGGGCAGAGAGCCGGTCCCCGGCCGCGGGATGAGCAGGACCCGGGCGCCGTGCTGAGTCGGGGCCGGAGAGGCGGCGGCGCAAGCCGGTCGGGGTAAGTCAGTTGCTAGGCTGCGCGCTCCTAGTGCCTCGCCGCTGGGCTGCCAGTGGAGCGCTGGGCGCCCCGCTTCCCCAGTGTGGCTGCGGGCTGGCTGGTGCCTCCTGGGCTCTGTAGCGTATCAGAGCTGGTGGTGACATCTCCACCCCCCGTGGGCTTGTGTCAACTGGCTGCTGCTTTAGCCCAATATCAGACCAGGGTAGTAAAAACCTCAGCTCAGGACCACTGATAGTGATTGTGCTTGAAATCTGAAGGCATGGAAATAATCTCTCCCCTTTCCCCAGTTCTGTTTCTTGTGTTTGTGAGGGAGGATCCTCTCCTCTCTCACGGGGACAGGGTGTGTTTTGGGGGAGGATGTGTGGGAGGGTTGGTGATGATGATTACTCACTCCTCTTCCTGGGCACGATTTTCCCAGTCCCCACTCAGTGGTAGATGGGGGTAGGGAGAGTGTTGATAATAATATCTCCTCCATCCCCCATTGTGCTGTCCCTCTCTCTGGAAGACCATTATTTTTTATGTATGTTGTTGCATTAGTGCCCTAAGGTTCTAGTCAGGTTTAGGGCCCCATTGTGCAGGGCACTGTGCAAACACATAAAATGACACAGTACCTGCCTCAAAGGAGTTTACTGCTTTTAGGTCCCAATCCTGAAAGTTGATCTGGTTGGGTGGACTCCTGCCCCCATATAGTGTCCCGTTGAGGTCACTGAGGCTTTGCTTGGGGTACAGGGGTCAGCCTATGCAAACGAGGTTGGATCAGGGCCTAAAACACATGTAGTAAGCATGGCAAGCAATAAGAGCAAGAAGGGGGAGGGAAGACCAGGATAAAAGTAATGAGGACATGTATTTATATAGGCTAATGATATGCATACGTCAGAAGTTCTGGATTAGTTCAAAGTTTTGTTCTATATTTGTGTAAATAAAAGTATCAGCAATCTCCACTGGTTCTCAACCTGATCAAAGACTGGGTGGGGAGAGATACTGATTTTTCCTCCTTCTCTCCATAGTTCCTTCTCAGCCCCTTCTCCATGTTAGAGATTTGTGGGGTGGGTGAGTCTGCCTCTTACTGGGAGACAAGCAGGGTGAGAAAATATCGTTTATTGCACCAACTTATGTTGATGAGAGAGACAAGCTTCAAGCTTATATAGAGCTCTTCATGGGAAATGTACTCAGAGTGTCAAAGCTAAATACAAGATGGAACAGATTGTTTAGCATAAGTAGTTAACACGTATTTTGAGGCAGATTTACTGTTTCTTGAGGATATGTTGGTGGTGATTTCTATCTATACTCCTTCAAATTCTGACACACTGCATTTCCCATCACTGTCACTGGGAGATTGTGAATCCCCCATACGTTTCATACCTTTCAGACAAAAGATTTGGATAAATCCTTCATTGCAAGCAGAGGCTGCCTAAATATGTCTGTTGACCATCAGTTTGACTTTGTCAATATATATATTTATGTATATATTCACATTTTTATTTGAATATAAGTTGTTATTACCTTTGGGGAAAAAACAAAAACAACAAAACCCACACATTCTGAGGATAGAGAAAGGCAAAGGCAATGTCATCGTTGCAAAAATGTAATGAGAGACGAGGGGTTACTTTGCCCTCTGTCGCTGGCTGTGGCCATTTCTTCCTGGTGCTTGTGATACTAAACACACTTGAGGAGAAAAAATGGGTATTTTCTGGATGGAACTGCACACTAGGTGTCTTCCAAGAACTACAACAATTCTCTTCCCAAACCTGAACTGTCATTATGTTCTAAAGACTGTACTTAATCCTAAATTGCATATGTGCCAAAACTGATGTGTTTGTGCTTTAGCTTATGTACAGAGGATTGACTACAGATGCATTTATTCTGTGAGATATTGAAATACATCTATTTTACTCTGATATAATTTTATGAAAGAGCACTAAGGTCTGAAAAGGAGTTGAATTACTGAGTGTGTTGGAGGAAGAAAGAACAGCTGTAAACAAGCCTCTGTTACAGGAACTGGATTAAGGTGGTATGTTTTACAACCCTGCCAAAGAAAACCATAGGCATATATGTAAACTTTCCCTGAAGCATGTAGAACAGACAGCTATTTCAGAACTTAAATGTAGATGTCTACTTTTTAAATAACACATGCTTTTTCCGTTTTTGAACTCTAGTTTTTTTCTATCAGAAAACTAATGTAAAAGATAGGGTGGTCTTCTGCTAAACAACTAAACTTTTCCCAGGAATACTTTAGAAATTATTCTTTATTTTGAAAAACAAAACAAAACTAGTATTCAGTCAGCTAAGTGAATAACCAGTTATTTTAGATGTGGGGGCAGTGGCAAATATGACTGTCACTTCCCATGTTGCTAATGCATACTAGTTGATTGTTTACATCTGTAGAAATCCACTATTAAGCACTTCTGAGCTTAATTTAATTCCTTTTTTAATTATATTATATTGTGGGTTTATTTTTGGTCTTCATACAAAATTAAAATATTTGTTACAGATTAGTTCTGGCGTATGTTTGATGATAGTCTCTGAAAATAAACTCAGAATCGTAAGTGCATTTGACCTTTTCTTAAAAAGAGAAGCTGTTCTGAGCTAGACTCTTCATTTCATTAAATAAACAATTTGAATGGCTGATATTTATTCCCCTTCCCAATTCTTTTGGTTTGCTGATTTTTATCCTAAGTATACAATCAGATAGCAGATCAAGGAGGCTTAGGAAGAAACATCAGATGGCTTGAAATAGTGTCCAACTCCATATCCACTTTGAAAATAAAGATGCTAGGGCCATATGCTGCTGTGACTTTATTAAAACAAATTTCCTCAAAATGGAAACAAGGTATATGAGCTAAATACGCATTTTAGAACGTTAGCATGATTTAATAGAGCACTGTTAGCGTTGTTTCTGTAATTAAGCTTCTTGGAGCAGGAATCTTATCTTCCTTTGTGCTTGGTGCTACATAAAATAATACAGTATTTTTTTTTGGTGAAGGAAAGTTAGAACAGGCTGACAAGCAAATGTAAGAAGAACCACTTTGTTAGTCTAAAGTGAACTGAAATGATATATTTAAAACAACAACAACTGTTTGCTTTACTAAATCACTAAAATCATGGATAAATGTAACAATTAAAGTTTATTTTAAACTAAAATATTCTGTACTGTTTTCCTAATCTAGCTGCATCTTCATCCTGTATTAGGATTTAGTGACATCATCAACTCAGGCAAGGTAGAGAACCCAGAACTCAGGGCAAGTAAGTAAAGGAAGAAACAATTTTCAAATACACCTCTACCTCAATATAATGCTGTCCTAGGGAGCCAAAAAATCTTACCGTGTTATAGGTGAAAACCGCGTTATATCAAACTTGCTTTGATCCGCCGGAGTGCGCAGCTCCGCCCCCCCGGAGCACTGCTTTACCGCGTTATATCAGAATTCGTGTTATATCAGGTAGCGTTATATCGAGGTAGAAGTGTATTGGATTTTAAATATTTTTGCTTCTTGTGATGATATGAATTGATTCTATTCTAGCACCTTTTTTTTAAAAAAAAAAGTTCACTTTAAACAAAGCTATATAAACCATGGATCCAGTTCTGCAAGAGAAGTAGGCACCATGTTTTTGTTGTTGTTGTTGATTACAAAAAATATAGGCCATGGTACTGCAAGCTGCACTGGTGCCAAGGGTCTGCTCTCCCAGGAGCCTTGTTAACTTAAAGGTATTGGCATAAGGGTCCACCTGCACAGAAAAGTCTTAAGAATCAGGGCTATGGTGCATATAGTGTGTGTCAAACCACCACAACAAAATATATTTGTGCATATACCTGTGTACTTATTTGCTGACAACAAGCAAGTTTGTTAGCTTCTGATGAAAAGGAGCATCACCATCCCATTGAAATTTAATCTACTTCAAAAGATAAGTTAAAGTAGTTTCAAGCCCCGAAGTCTCCCTGCTCACTCATATGTTTTAAAATCTCATTTTTGTACTTTTAAAATTAGATCTTCATGTAGTTGAAATCGACAGTACAGAGGAAAGAGTGAAATTGACAAAATTTTATGTATAATCAAATGCATATAGCAAGAAAATGGAACAAAATAGATTCTTATTTTAGTCTTACACTTATAATAATAATAATAATAATAGGAGGTAAAACATTTTCAGACCAATGCGTTTTTTTCAATTGAGAGTATCACTTTAAAACTAAAAGTGAAACATATAAAGAGAGAGTGTTTATTAGTTATTGGATTAATCTAAATTGATTTCAGGAATCGGTAAAATATAGTTTGTTTATTAAATACTAACAGTTGTAACTAAAAAGAAAACTGCAGTCGTTTAAAAACAAAATGTTCTCTGTTGGAGCTGTAGAAGACAACAGAGGACATGAAATATCGGTCAGTGGTTGGTCTTCCATATTTGACTTTTATTTGGATTAACAATTGGTTAATATCACATTACTGACTTGCATGCTTCTTAATTGCCTTATAGTAGACCTATAGTTACTTGTTCAGAAAGTCTATTGCCTTTTAAAGATGAAAATTAAATCCTTTCAACTGTCATTATTTAATTATGTAACTGTTGGGTCATGGTGTCTATAGTGCAATAAAGAATAATGTTGTAATGCATGCTTTTTGTGGCCCCAATTCTGCAAACACTTATTCGTGGGCTTAATTTTAAACACGAGTATTTTCATAGGAGCCAATGCACCTATTCTTGTGTTTGAAGTTAAACCTGTGCGTAAGTGTTTGCAGGATCCGAGCTTAACAGGAATAAATTTGGTGGAATAAACCTAACCATCCATGTTTAATACCAAAACACTTCATATTTTGCATGAAACCTGTTGTTCGTGTAGGTGTGTATTGAATCCAGTGGGCATGCCAGCTCCAATAGCTCTGTTAGCAGTACTGTTGTCTTATTGATGGCAGTATGATTGCATATGTCCTGACTTCATATTTGCAGCATATTTTGCAATAATATAAACATGTCATAGTTTTTTATTTAAAAAGTTTTTTGATTGTATGATTATTTATGTTGTAAACCATTATATTGTTTTAGATTTACATTTGTGTCAATGGACATTAATTTCATAAATAACCCTGAAGATGTTTATTTCATGTGCCCTTTTTAGTATTTTGGATGGGGGAAAAAAAAGTGGAGATGAAGTCTTGAGCTTCAAGGAAGTACATATTGATCTAGTTAAGTTAATGTTTGTTCAGTACAACAAGAATGTAAGAAAGCATTTGTTTTGAAGATCTAAGCATTTTTCTTGTTTCTAAATGTCAACACACTCATAACCAAGTTCTAAATATATGTTTGTAGGGTAGTTTATGGATTATACAATAAAAAGTTATGGATGTATGTGTCTAATTATGCAGCCTTTCAGAGGAATGGCATTTAGCTTGTGAGGTTTCAAAAATTAACATAATAGTTTGCATTTCTGCAACATCTTCCATCCAAAGAACTTAGCAAATTTTTGCACAGTTTAATGAACGAAGTCTCGCAACACCCCTGTTAAATAGTTTCATTCTCACTTTTTATAAAAATGTAAATAAGTTGTGAAATTGGTCTGTATCTACTGTAGCCTCTTAAAAATTATCCGAATTTTGTTTGTACTACCATTTGGCATAGTGAAATAGGTCAAAGCAGATAATAAAGTAAAAGAAAATAAATACAATGAAGCTAGAAATGATACTGCTATTCTTATATATTGTAATTTGGATCTCTGGAGGCCCTACTTTTTCGGAAAATTAAACTTCTTATTTCTTTCCATTACCCTAAATAACAAAAACAAATCAGATGTTTCACTCGAATGTCAGTTGAATCTGTCTCTGTATGCATTTTATGGTCCCAATACTGTAAAATACTTATGATATTTTATTAGTATGTACAGTAGGGAACCCTTCAACAGAGGTGACGCATAACTGTGGATAGTAGGAGGGCACAATTGAAAGGTTCTGTGGGGGCACGTGACCGCCCTATACGTTGCCTCTGTGTCCATCCCCTGAAACTTAATATGTATGTACACAACATACAGTAGCAACCACCTCCTCCTTCTCCTCTCTATCCTGTGGCTGCCTAGCCCCTTACAGAGCTTGCAGGTATCCCCTCTCTGCCTGAACTATACTCAATCAATTTAGCAAATGTTCAAAATAAGACCAACAAAAGGGGCAACACGGTTGGGATGCACAGTCCCCCATGCATCATCGGGGTGGGTGACACCAAGGTGGGATGGTGCTTGGGGCTGGATGGTCTCAGTTAACAAGAAGTTGGAGAATTATCAGTCACTTTTTGTTGAAAGGGGGAATATGACACTCCCAAATCACCTTCTCCTTGATAGGCATGTTGGAGGCTGCTGGAGTTTCAATGCACCCCCCTGCTGCTGGGTTGCATTGAAGCAGCAGGGTATGCCCCCTTTTTCCCACTCTCCCCGCCCCCCAACCTGCTCCCTCGCTCACCCCTGAGGCTCTTGGACTGGATGGGGCTCCACCTGAGCTGCCTGGCACTGAGCACCACGTCACCTCTTCCCCTCCCAATCTCGAAGATGCCACTCTGACTCACCTCAGTGGGCAGTCTGCAAAGCAGGCAGCGAGAAGTGCTGGGACCTCAGCAGCAGGGAAGGAGAAGCAGTCCCAGGTTGCGGGGGGTTGCTCAGCCTTCAGCCAACCGCCCTGCTGCTTTCTCCCTCCCCACGCTGCACAGACACATGGTAAGTGCCGCTGCCAGGGGGAGCTGCTGCCTCCTTGCTGCTGGGAATCCTGGCAAGAGGTGGCCTGAGAAATGGGGGGAAGCATGTAACCCCCCCCCCACCATCCCATGTGCCATCTGCCTTCAACCATCTTTCCCCACTTCACTTAAAAAGAAGGGTGAAAGCCTATTAGTATTCCAGGTTTGAAATCACTCTGATAGATCTTTTATTTAAATGATATTCTTAATCCCTAGGTCAACATCCCAAATTTACATGGCAAATGTTTTCTTCAGGATGCAGTTTAAAAATAAAAGTGCCTAATTCACAGAACAGAAATTGTGACAATAGCTAAGTCATGGTATCCTGTTTAGACGGGAAGCTGTCTAGGATGGAAATGCTTTAGGAAACAGACTAACGTAAGTGAGAGGATATCCACCCTCCTATTTGCACGTTTGATTTTTGTTGTCCAGTGGATGAAGATGGCTTAATTTGGGATGGAAAGATAGACAATTAACTGTTTCTCCCTGCACCCATTCCTTTAGAGAAGAAAAAAAAAATTTAATTGCAGAGGTTTGGGAACACTTAACTGATGGTAGATGGAGTAGGCAAATATTTATGTAAGAACTATTGGTTGTGGTGCTGCAAAAATCATGGTGACTGGTGAGGCGCATATTCATTTCATAATTACATACCATTTTTAAAAGGTCTTAAATCTTAGGTACAAACAGTGGTAAATATCAGAAAATAAAAAGGACATTAAGGAAATGTGATGCTTATGATGTACTTGTACCTACCAATATATGTATTGGATTAAAACACAACTGAAAAGAGGTGTGTGCAGGAAGCGAGAAGAAAAAAATAGTTGCAGAAAGGTAAGGGATAGCTTTCAATTTTTCCTGTCTGGAGTGGTGTAGTTCTGTCAAATATACTTCTTTGTGTAGCTGCTGGGAAAAATGATTGGTGTTCCCCACAGTTGTGCATCAAAGCACAGAGAGAAATATTTCCTTGAGAGCATATAAATATTATTGAAATGTCTTATAGTTTTGCTAACTCTTCTAGTGATAGCAGTGAGAATATGAAACTGTAGTGCATTATCTTCCAAGATCTTGCACAGGTTCAACGGAAATTATGTCAGGAAGTCTGTTATTCATCTCTTTTTACTACTTGATCAGAAGATGATGCTGGAATAAGAACAGTTGCTATCAGTAACTGCAATAAGGTTCAAGGTAGTATTCCTTCTCTTCCATTTTTGCAACCTCTTTTCGTATTGCTCTGGTTGCTTCTGTACTAACATATGTAGAACACGCTAGTTCTGCTTGAATGCAGGATACACAACCCCAGAGTCCTTTGTTATGAACAATATCCCCTTTAAAACTTATGGCAGAAGATTACTGCAGTCAAAGGACTGCAAATTCTATCTTTTGTGGTTTTCTTTGCTATTTAAGAATGAGTGTGAACACTAAATTATCAGGTGGTATTGAGGTGCATATGTAGCCGCAGAGCTTTCCTAAGCAATAGAGGTAGATGTAAATAAAGGCAAAACTATAGTTACTTTGAAAGGTGAAATGCATGGAGATTTTTTCTGATATGTAAGTGAAATATTGGTACCTAAATCTGTAGGTATATTTTGTTCTGGTCACGCTTTAGCTGTCAACCCAAAGTAATTGCCATTTTCTTGTCCCAAAGTAAGTTTTCACTGGTTATGTCTACACTGCAGTTAGATACCCGTGGCTAGCCTATGCCAGGTGACATAGGCTAAGGGTCTGTTTGACTACAGTGTAGATATTTGGGCTTGGGCTGCAGCCCGAGCTCGGGACCCTCCCACCCTGCAGGGTCCCAGAGCTTGGGCCCTAGCCCTATCCCGAACAGCTATACTGCAGTTAAATAGCCCCTTAGCCCGAGTCCCTTAGCTGTAGTCAGCTGACACAGGACAGCTGTGGGTTTTTAATTGCAGTGTAGACATACCCAGTGTTTCTCAGTCAAGCAGTTCAAGTATGTTTTGAATCCAGTGCAGGTGCGTCTTGCTGCTTGTTTCACTTGGTGTGCAGAACAACCCTTTTGTATTTTAAGAGCCCTTTTGTATTTTGATTTTTTTTTCTCCAAATAACATACTAGGTAGTGACTTTCGCAGCCAAGGAATAGATTCTTAAAGGTGACTGCTCTGTAGTGGTAGGTTATACAGTAAATCAAATTTCAAGGAGGACGTATGAGCTGTGGGTAATTGTACATTACTCATGGATAGTCAGGGTTGACAAAACTAACCTTTTTTAAAAACAATTTCAACAAATAATATCAATGTTTATTTTAAAGCATGTTCTTAATTTTTTATCAATTTAAATTTTCACAGTTGCGGGAAATTATGGGGCATCAGTCAATAACTAATCACAGTAGACATTGAGTTTCAAAAAGCTAAGGCTTTATAACTGTTAAAATATTATATCAACATCACATGTCAAAATATATAAAGCAAATATCCTTAAATCAAACTAATAAGTTCTCAAGCAGCATTCTTCTTACTTTGCCTATCTGTAAATTTCAGTATTACTGATGGAAATGTTTTTGTTGCTATGTGTGTGGATGGCTAAATCAATGTTTACTGACATACACCAACAAAAAGAACTAATCCTTCCAAACCTATGGATAGTGCACTGAGAATCTACAGTATATCACTCACATAAGTAGGGACCATGTTAGGTTGTTCCTACTCAGTTGGAGAAAAATCAAAGTAACAGCTGTTGAAATATGAGAACTTGTGCGGCTGGTTCTTTATGTTCATTTTGAATTAATACATATTTATCTACTCCCCTCTCTTCCGTGTACTTTCTTGGTATGTCTCCACAGCAGAGAAAAGCCTGTGTGTGGCCCATGCCAGCCGACTTGGGCTCACAGGGCTTGGGAAGTATGTCTTCTAAGTTATGTGAAAACTTATAATTTGCTGTTCAATAATACCATGGCAAAATGCACGTAGCACCATTATATGTGAAGCAAGAAAAAGATGAAGGAAAGTATAGGTCCTCTACTGAGGAGGGAAGGAGAGCTAATAATGGACAACATCAAGAAGGTTGAGGTGTTGCTTCAGTCTTCACAAAAAAGCTAATTGAGACCAGATACTTAACACAGCACAATATTAACAAGGGGGAAGGAATGGAAGGCAAAATAGGGAAAAATTAGGCTAAAGAATATTTAGATAAGTTAGATATATTCAAGTCAGCAGGGCCTGATGAAATTCGCCATAGGATACTTAAGGAACTAGTTGAAGCGATCTTGGAACTGTTAGCAGTTATCTCTGAGAACTCCATGGGTATGTCTACACTGCAGTTAAAAACACGTGGCTGTCCATGCTTGCTGACTCAGGCTCGTGCGGCTTGGGTTGCAGGACTGTTTAAATATGGTGTAAACATTCAGGCTTGAGCTCTGGGACCTTCCCACCTTGCAGCACTGGTCTTGGAATCTAGGGCAGCTGGACTGCTTGGTTCCACATCTCAAAACGGGTACCAGCATTTGAGTCTGTACCCAGGAGTGTGCCTGAAAGGCCAAACTTAAAGATAAGTGAATCTGAACCATGCCGAGACAGTGGGCATAAAGGCACATGAGAGCTGTGGTTGTGGTCCAGTACATCAACCTGGTAACTATCCACAAGCTAAGCCAGGGTTGTAACAACCTCTCTGCTTTCAGCTGTGAATTACCCAGACTATGGGATTCTGATGTACTACCTAGTCTTCTGGACAGAAGCAGAGTCTGGTGTTATGCAAGGACTATACAATCAGCATGGTTTATAAACTTCAGACAAGGTGTAGAAAAAAATTAAACTGCAAAGTCTGTGGAGAAAGCTGAGGACATCATACAAGAGGAATCTGACTTCTGGCTCTTACAGATAAGCCAGACCAATCAAAATGTGCCAAAACATGTCCGATAGATGCCATGCTGATAGGAGTGCATGTCGTCTAAAAACAGATACAGTTCTGAATTCAACTGTCCTGTTTTTCTGTTGAATTGTTTTGTTTTTGTCATTTTGCTACAATGCTCTGTGACTCAACTTCCTTCACAGAGTTTGGGTAAACATTTGGATCATCACTTCTAATTGCCAAAGAGAAGGAAGGAAGGAACTCAGGATTGTTTTTTCAGCCAAGTTTCAATCTCTTTCCTGTTCTGGGCTCAATTTAGGACTTTTTTTATTTGGCGTCAGTTATGGAAAGCTTCTCTGAATTATTTTTTAAGTTCATGTGTGGTTCTAGTTCATTTTTTTTATTAGATCAAGTCAAATTTCCACATTCTTTAATTCATGAAGAATTTGTCATTCTAATTTTAAGGTTTTTATGTGTAGTTAACTTTATTGTACATATTTTACAGAAAATTGATACAAAATACTTTTGACAAACTCACTGCTCATTAAATTATTGCTTTTGCCTGCACTTATTTATCTTTGGGAATATCTTTAATCTTCTAGTGCTACCAGTAACTTTTCATAGTAATAAGAAGTTTGATGTATTGCCTAAAATATGAAAGCTGTGTGATCCATATCCCCGTCAAAGAGGTTGTTTGTACAAGATACTCAGTTACTGTGTTTATACTCCTCAGTTGCCATAACATCTGTTACATAAAATGTAGTTGACTAGAATACTCCATATGGTTTCTGTGTATTTATTTACATCAGTAAAATGTAGAAAACACTAAATAGATTTGAAAATTAATTAATTCAATTAATATGTCTATAAGAAAAGGGCAACACCTTATTTCTGCAAATCTTAAAAACTCCAGAATTTCCTGGTTTGTGTGTTTTTGAAATCTGAAATCGGAAAAAATGGCTCTGCTTTAACAAATGGATTGGAAGAGGATTAGTATCTAACATACATTAATTATGGTTTCTGTTGGAGAAAAATATTTTAAACCAAGCTTTTGACTTTAAATCTTCCTTCTTTTCCCCCCAAATGTTTTTTTCAGCATGAATGATGTATTGTGGAACAACTATAACTGTTGATACCATTACCATTGTTTACAGAGGGATTTAGTAGTTTATTAAATCTTTCATACATAAATCCTACTCTTCTAGGTGCACATTGTCAGCCTCTGTTGCATGCTATGGATAATGCCCCAACCTGACCAGAGTATCATGATACGAGCTGACATAAGTTGTCATAGTAAATGTCAACTTAACTATTGTCTTCACACCTGTGGAGTAACATTATGTTCCATGTAGTGGTGTTGTAGCTATGTTGATCCCAGGATATGAGAGAGCCAAGGTGAGTGAGGTAATATCTTTTATTGAACCATCTTTTGTTGGTGAAAGAGACAAGCTTTCGAGCTTACACAGAGCTCTTCTTCAGGTCTGGAAAAGGTACTCACAGTGTCACAGCTGAAGACAAGGTAGAACAGATTGTTTAGCACAAGGAGTTAACACATGTTGTAAGAGACCATTCAAGGTGAAGTGGGCACTTAATACCTCTGTGGTCATAGGATAGGGAAGGGTTTGTGGGTTATAGATTGTTGTAGTGAGCCATCAATCCAGTGCCTTTATTGAGTCCATGATTTTTAGTGTCTAACAAAGTTATGAGTTGAAGTTCCCAGGCTTGTCTTTTGAAGGCGTTGTGCAGGTTTCCTTTGAAGATGAGGACTGCGAGTTCAGATGTGGAATGATCGTTTTGTGAAAAGTGTTCATCCACAGGTTTTTGTTTTGAATCATTTTTCTCTGTAAATTCATTCAAGAGCATAGTGATTGTCTGGTTTCATCCACATAGTTGTTGTTTGGGCAGTTAGTGCAGTGGATAAGGTACACGACATGTTTTGATAGGCATGTGTAGGACTCATGGACCTTGAAAGGTGTCTTGTGGTGTGGCCTGGTTTGTGGGGAGCTTGCTTCTGATGATGAACTTGGAGAAGTTGAGGGGTTGTTTGAAGACCAGAATGTTCAGGAAATAATTCTTTCAGGATGTGGTCCCTATCAAGTATGGGTTGTAATTGTTTAAAGATACCCCATGTGGCTTCCCGTGTGGAATGGTATATCACAACTAGGGGTGTGCAGTTGGAGAGGTTTTTTTTGTTTTTTCCATATTGAATCAGATTCTCTCAGGTTATTTGGGTGGCCTGTTCCATGATCTACTTCTCTGGTGGAATGTCCTTATTTGATGAAGGCAGTTTTAAGTGTGTTAAGGTGTATATCCTGGACTTTCTCATTGGTGTAGATTCTGTGGTGTCTGAATGCCAGGCTTTAGGTAACAGGTGTTTTTTTTTTGCTATGTTTGAGGTGGTTACTGGATCTGTGAAGGTAAGTGTGGTGATCTGGCAGTTTCTTGTATATAGTTGTCTGTAGGTTTCCATTATTGAAGCTGATCATGGTCCAGGAAGTTGATGCTGGTATGGGAGTGTTCCAGAGAGAGTTTGCTGGATGGGTGGTGGTTGTTGAAGTTGGAAATCTGAGGGAGTTTAGGTCATCTGTCCAGAGGATGAAAATATCCATGTAACTCAGATATATCATTGGTTCCGTGTTGCATTTGTCCAGAAATTGTTCCTTGAGGTGGCCCAAGAAGAGGCATTTTAGGGAGCCATCATAGTGCTCATCACTATTCCCATGGTTTGGACAAAGTGTTTGTAGTTGAACGTAAAGTTGTTATGGGTGAGGATGAAATGGATGAATTTGGTGATGTGTTTGGGATGGATATCTGTGTGTTGTCTTTTGTCTTGTAGATCTCTGAGGCAGGCAGCGATGCCATCATTAGAAGGGATGTTGCTGTATGGGGAGATGACATCGAGGATGGCAAAGATGGTGCTCTGAGGGAGGTGGTTAATGTTGCAGAGTTTCTGGAGGAAGTCAGTTGTGTCCTGGAGGAAGCTGTGTGGTGTGGTTTGGGGATGGTTGCTATGATTCCCAATATTCCTTCAATAAGAGTGCCATGGCCAGCTTTGATGAGTGTGCCTGGGCTTCCTTGTTTGTGTATCTTGGGAAGCATGTAAAATGTCCCTGGGGCAGGTTGGTGGGGGATGAGGTTATAGAGTTTCTTTTGGAGTTTTCTGGGAAAGAATTTGATGATATCCTTAAATTCCTGGGTGAATTGTGTTGTGGGGTGGTGTCTTCTTTGAATTCTTTATAGTATATGGTGTCAGAGAATTGTCAGTTGGCCTTGATTGACGTAGGCATCATGGTTGAAGATCAAGATGGCATCCCTTTTGTCTGTTGGTTTGATTGCTATCTGGTGCTTGGATTTCAGGGACTGTATAGCTGTCTTCTTGGCAGTAGAGAAATTGTGGTGGATGTGATGTTTGCTAAGGATTTCACAGTCAATTTTTTTTCCTGAAGCAATCATTGTAATGATCAAGTGTGTGGTTTTGTCCACTGTGGGATGTCCAGTCAGATGATTCTTTTTTCTTATGACTGTTAGTGGGGACATGGTAGTTGTAGCTGTGTCATCTTTGTTGTGAAAGAATTCTTTGAGGAGTCTGCGAAATAATTCTTCTAGTTCTCCAAATGTTAATATGGTGTCAGGTTCTGTGACAGGGCAGAAGTTCAGTTCCTTGGAGAGTACAGATAATTCAGCTTCAGTTAGGGGTAGTCTTGATAAGTTGATGCTGTTGAGGTATCATGTAGTGTCCATGTAGTGGGCCTTGGTATCATGGTTTCTTTTGGAAGTGGTGTTCTGTGGGTTGTGGCGTTTGTTTTTGTTGGATGGCTGTCATCAGGGTTTTTTTGATAGTTGTTTTGGGTTGCTTGCATGATTTCCAGGTAGGTTTCCGGATTTTATTTTCTTTCCAGTGCGTGGGAATATGTGATGATTTCTTGTTGAAGGTGGTTCCTTCTGGAATATGTGAGGTACAGGAGATGATTCCTCATTTTTTCTGATGTCCTTCTGCAGAGCTGTTCAGCATAAATAAATTATGCATCTCTGACATACTGCGGTCACAAGGGCTAAGGTGCACCAAGACTATGGGCACTTCCACAACTGAAATGCAGACATGGCTGGGGAGGAATGCAGCAGCTCACAAGGAGTTCAGAATAGGAAATAGCAAAGAATACTGTAGCCTGTTGAAACTTTAGGGAAGAATTTAAGTTGGCAGAATGTAATCAACTTAATAAGAATTTAGTTAGTATACTGGGGTTGACATCTGGACTCCTGCAATAAGTACCAGGAGAATTAATGACTACGGATGATCAAAATTTTGCAGTTAACTGAATGTTTTTACCTTATGTCCAGCTATAACAACCCCCCTCCCATGAGGTACCTTCAGCAAGGTTTGAACTCTGAACTTTCAGTACTGCTTAAGCTGTAGGATTAGATGGCAGCAGAAGGAAGCTGTTATCCCAAGGGGAGAAATGGGCTACTGGGCCTATGTGTTGGGACGAGGCGGGTAGGGGTGGTTGGGGAAAGTCAAGCCCAGCCTGACTTCTCCTCCATTGCAGCTGCTCTGACAGGTCCCAGGTGTTCCCAGTGCAGTGTGGGAATTGGAGGGTGTGGAGGGTGCTGTGCTGTGCTGTGGCAGTTTTGTGTGGTTCACCTTAGAAGATTCATTCTCAGTTATTTTGGGACGGTGTCCAAATTTTCCTGAGAAACACAAATGGGAGAAGAGAAATAGTAGCTTTTAATATTTTGTTTCCACAATCATGAATGGCATTTCAGGGGACAGTGCAAACAATGGAAGGGTTTAGAACTTTACAGAAAACTGTTGCAAGGATCTTTTATAATGGGAAATGTCTGGCAAGCTAAATCGCAATCACTACAAGCTTTCGTAATGTTTTTATTAAAAAAAAAAAGTCCTTATCCCAGTGTTCTACAGCATACATATAAATTAAAAAAAAAAAATCCTAATACCGGGTCGGGGGGGAAGAGGGATAGCTCAGTGGTTTGAGCATTGGCCTGCTAAATCCCGGGTTGTGAGTTCAATCCATGAGGGGGCCATTTAGGGATCTGGGGCAAAAATCTGTCAGGGATGGTACTTGGTCCTGCTGTGAAGGTAGGGGCCTGAACTTGATGACCTTTCAAGGTCCCTTCCAGTTCTATGAGATAGGTATATCTACATATATAAAAAAAATTACAAAACGTAATATAACAAAGAAGCAAATTAGACGTCTCTTCTGATGACAAGTTGAAGTAACAATATCCTGCATTTCTGGCAAAAGCCGGAGTAAACAGATGGGTTTGGTGCTGTGCCTGAAGGTTAATGTACTTAATTTCCAAGCCAGTGGGGGAAGTGTAGTCCAGAGTTGAAGGCCGTCTGCCGAAAACACTGCCAATAGCAACAAAAAGCACAATGTTGGGATTTCCAGCTCAGGTGTTGCAGTGGTGCTGGAGAAGAGAGATTGTGTCAAGTAGCTAGGTCCTAAACCATGTAAGGCTTTAAAAGTCAATGTTAATACCTTGCTTTGGACCCAGAAGCATATAGGAAGCCAGTGCAGACTGTATGAGCCCTTATGATGGTGGTTTTATTTATTAATTGTATTACAGTAATGCTTAAAGGCCCTGGGATTGGGGTCCCATTCTGCTTTGCACTGCCTCAAAAAGCTTAGTCAAATGTGCTCCCTATTAAGTGGCTGAGCTGGCACATTCTGCACCAGATGCAGCTTCTTAATGGCCTTCAAGGGTATGGCTGTATGGTAATTTCTATAGTGAAGAAATGTTGATATTTTTAGCATTAACACTGTAAAGACCTATATAGAAACAGGAACAGACAGCGATATTCTTGATTTTCCAGGCTTTTGATATTTTACTCTCATCTGTCCTCAGGCATCCCGGCTATTTTGTTTCCTCTCTAGTGGCATGAACCAGGATGTCATAATATCCAAAATCAAACATACTCGAAAATGTAATAAATTAGTCAATTTAGCAGAGGAATTGAAGAATAAACTGAATTTTAAACACTAGATTTTGTTATGAATTGATTTCTATGCACAAAACATGCCATAGGAATGCAGCTTCATGTGAATTTACTATTGATGGCAACATTTCTTAGGTTGCTTGTGATGATAATGAAAACAAAGTGATTTGAACTTTGAGTTCATACCACTATATGATTTTTGTAACAGGGAGGAACAGCCAAACGAGTTAAACTGCAAATTAATTTTGAGAAGGAAAGATATCTTTTTGAATTGATTTTTTTTTTTAAAGAAATGTAGTCATGCACAATAGTAATACTAAACTTTATTAAAGCATAAACATGAATACAAGTGGGGGGAAGATTCCAAATATATAGGTTTTTTTTCACTACTAAGCAGTTTTTTATAGAATTAATTTTGAACGGGCCGATGAAGTAGGCTGTAGCCCACGAAAGCTTATGCTCAAATAAATTTGTTAGTCTCTAAGGTGCCACAAATACTCCTGTTCTTTTTGCTGATACAGACTAACACGGCTGCTACTCTGAAACCTGGGATTCTTTGTAACTCTGAAAAATAAATTTAACTCAAGAAAATTTGGCACGCGTGAATGTTAAGATATTGTAAAATGGATTTTTAACTGTACTTCCTTTTCAACCGCACAGTCAACATTTTGCTTACATCCGTTCACCAACTTTTGTGTGAATAATTTATTCATGTGCCTATGGATTATTATATCTGGTGCATTTTACATTATTTAAAATATATAATATAGGGTTCCCTATATATAATATATAATATAGCCTAATATAATATAGCCTTCCCCAGTAAAGTGGCTAGTAAAGCTCCAATTGATTTCACTGACCACGCAGTTGGACCCATAGTGCCAGGAACCACCTGGGGAAAAATAGGTTGCTTCCTTATTTTGGCAAGAGACATTTTTGAATGGCCATTACCTGGTGGCCATGGGGTTCTCAATGTCTGTAATATGGACTACCTCTTAATAGAAATATTTTCTTGGACACCTCCTTCCCTTTCATGATCACATAGCAGACCAATGGCAACTGTAGCAATTGTCCATATTAGTAAACTATCTATTTTTAGTTTATTTTAATACAGGCAAGCAACTAGATACAAGGAGAGTCACCACCAGTAATTTCACAATGTTGTAACTGTACAGGTCCTGACCCAAAAAGGAGGGTTGTGGGGTGTGGGGTTGCAAGGTTATTGTATGGGGGTTGTGATACTGCTACCCTTACTTCTGGGTTGCTGCTGATGGCGGCGGTACCTTCAGAACTGGGCAGCCAGACAGTAATGGTTGCTGGCCGGGAGCCCAGCTCTGAAGACCGAGCCACCACCAGCAGCAGCACAGAAGTAAGGATGGCATGGCATGGTATGGTATTGCCACCCTCCCTTCTGCGCTACTGCCTTCAGAGCTGGGCCCTAGGTCAGCAGCCGGATACACATAGGCATCAAATGGACACCACACAGATGTAAGAGGTCTGCCCTTCCAGATTCTTTTGCATCATCAGGATCTAAATTTCATAGCAAAATAGGCAACGCGGGAATTAGCCTCCGTAATACACATGGAAGGACTGCTCTTCCTGCACAGACTTCCATTGACTTTAACTTCACCAATTTTACTTCATTGAGGTTCTGTGCAGGCATAGTAGTCCATCCACATGGATCACAATGCAGGATCAGGGCCCTAGCTAGGGGTGGTCTTTGTTTTGTTATGTTTTTTGCTCCTCCAGACCTCAATCCTGCAAACACTTAGGCGCACACTTGACTTTACTACTCTGATTTTTAAAGTCCCATTGA
Source organism: Trachemys scripta elegans (assembly GCF_013100865.1). Taxonomy (NCBI): domain Eukaryota; kingdom Metazoa; phylum Chordata; order Testudines; family Emydidae; genus Trachemys; species Trachemys scripta. The sequence continues at coordinate 302,014,673 of NC_048298.1, forward strand.
TTTTAAAGATGTAACATTAACTGATTTTAATGGGACTACTCTTTTTATAGTAAAATTAAGCACACTCCTAGGTGTTTGCAGGATTAAGGCCCAGGTTTTATAAGACTGGGTGTCACAGGCAAAAGTACCATCCTGGACAAAAATAAGGTAAAGGAATATTTTAAATGAAGGGGTTTAAAATACTGTAATTCAGTATGGATACAAATTTATTTTAAAAAATCAGTTTTAAAAATTAAATCTTTTTTTATTTATGTTTCTGGTTATTCGCATTTTGTAGTCATTTTTAAAGTAGATATTCTGGACTTTAATTTACTGATTTAGTAGAATTTCAGATTTCGCATAGATTTTTTTTCAGCTAAGAAGCTGAATATTTAAAATGTTCATCTATGTAAAAAAATACAAGTCAGTCTTTTGTTAATGTCTTTATTAATTGTGGGAACAACAAAAGCTCAGATTCAAAATTAGTATGTAAATACCCCCTATTATATTAGCAATCCATATTGCTACGGAGGGTCCTTTAAGACTGTGGAGGGGGAGTCTATCATATTCTGGGGCAGGGAGAGGGTGGGAGGTTCTGCAAACACAGATTTAGGAAACAACAAAAGAGAGAGGAAGTGGGTGGTCCTGGAGTTGCATTTTACGATTTGAAGAGGACGGGGGCAGCTAATAACTCTGTGGAAGCGTCACATCTGGAATCTTGAAGTGTTGGCAGGGCAATGCTCTTCTTTCCCTAGCCAGTGAGAGAGAATCCTAGGAAATGTAGCCCCAGAATTGCTGTGACTTTTTTTGGCCTTCCTATTAGGTAATGCTGGAGAAGGATATAGGAGTTAAGCCACCTCCTTCCCACAGAACTATGACTGGAGCTGCCGATATTCTTTGTACCGGAGACGGTCAGAATTCTACTTGGTTAGAGTACTACACAAACTTCTGATCTCTAGAGAGAGTCTGAAAACTCAGCAGGAACCCTTGGGAGGAAGAAACCCTGGGGGCATTTTGTTTGTGTTTGGACTTGATTACAAGACTGTTGTTTGTTTGGGACTTTGCAACGAGACCTCTGAGGAGAGTGTTAGTTCTCTAGAAAATGTCCATCCCTAAGAAGAGGTGTATTGGTTGTTTTTAAAATAGCTCGATGGACGTAGCCTCTGGTGGACATTCCCTTCCAGTCTATTTAACATCCATAGATAAAGAAAATGGAAATGTTTCAACCAAACTATACCCCCCCCTTCAGGGTTTGCAGTGGCTGGATGTATCCTGGACGATGAAGTTTTAAGGTAATTTTCAGAAACTATCCCATGAGTGCAGGTATATGAGTACGGCTGGACAATGTGATGTTCACAGGGAGTCTATTGTGTGTACTACAAGAAGTGCTGAGAGCGTTGTTAGGACAGCATGATATCTCTGGTCAACCCTATTCATAGGTGTGGCAAATTCCAATTTTTTTTGGTAATTTTGGATAATATTGATTATTTTTAATCACTTCTTCCTTATTTTTATCAATTTAAATTTTCACAACTGTGGGAAATTGAGGGGGCAGGAACAGGACCGGACAATAATTATTTAATGACATTAGAAACTGAGGTTCAAGAAGTTAAAGCTTTATAAGCATTAAAACACAAAATTGTCAACATTGCATCTCAAAACATACAAAGTAAATAAATATTCTTAAATCAAACTCTTAAGTTCTCAAGCAGCATTTTTCTTACTTTGGCATTCTATAAATTTTGATTATTGATGGAAATATTTTTTTAATCAGTTTGTGTGGGTATGGTGAATGCAACATTTACAGACCTACACCAATAAAAATTTAATCCTTCCAAGTAGGGTTGCCAACTTTCTAATGGCACAAAACCGAACACCCTAGCCCCGCCCCTTCCACGAGGCCCTGCCCCCCCACTCACTACATTTCCCCCTCCCTCCCTCACTTTTACTGGTCTGGGGCAGGGTCTTGGGGTGCCAGAGGGGGTGAGGGTTCCGGCTGGGGATGTGAGCTCTGGGGTGGGGTCCGGGGGTGAGGGGTTTGGGGTGCAGGAATTTGGAATGCGTGAGGGGTGCAGGTTGAGGCAGAGGGTTGGGGTGCAGGAGGGGGTGACGGCTCTGATGGGCTGGGGATGAGGGGTTTAGGTTGTGGGAGGGGGCCTCTGGGTTGGGGCAGGGGGTTGGGGTGCAGGGGGGGTGAGGGCTCTGGTCTGGGTGGGCGGGCTCTGGGCTGAGGCCGGGGATGAGGGGTTTGGGGTGCAGGAGGGAGCTCCAGTTTTGGGGGGGGGCTCAGGGCTGGGGCAGGAGCTTGGGGTACAGGAGGGGGTATGGGCTCTGGGCTTGGGGTGCAAGCTCTGGAATGGGGCTGGGGATGAGGGCTTTTGGGTGCAGGAGGGGGCTCTGGCTTGCAGGGGGTGTCTCGGGGCAGGGGGTTGGGGCTTACCTCAGGTGGCTCCCGGTCAGCAGTGCTGTGGGGCTAAGGCAGGCTGCCTGCCTCTCCTGACACCACCTTGTGCATGCCCCAGAAGCGGCCAGCAGGTCTGACACTAGTAGGCGGGGGGGGGGCAGGAGGCTTTGCGCCTGGGGTCCCCACGCCTCAGAGTGGGATCTGCTGGCCGCTTTCAGAGTGCAGTGCAGTGCCAGGACACGTAGGGACTAGCCTGCCTTAGCACTGCAGTACTGCCGACCGGACCTTTGATGGAGCCACCAGGGTCCCTTTTTGACCGGGTGTTCCTGTCGAAAACCGGACACCTGGTCATCCTACCTACCTACCTACTGATCTGAATATTTTATTAGATTTGCTAATGATAGAATCAAAAGGTGCATGAGAGAGAGAGAGAGAGAGAGAATATAAGTGCCATATGATTAGTTTTGTGACTGTGCAGCCAGTGTGGTTGAAAAATTTTATTTTATGTGGTAACAAATGGCTGTTTGGTACATGGTGCAGGCTTTCTGTCAATAGGCTCAGACAGAAGGTATGTCCAAGATTGCGTTGCCTCTATGATTTAAATTGTTTTGCAGCAACCATTTTCTGTTTGTATTTAGCAGCTATGAAGGTGGCTGTTGTTTTGTCATCCTCGTAAAGTAAGGATGAATACCTTCGGAATTTGCCTAGAAGTTTGTTTGGGAGAAGCCCAAGTTCATGAAAATCTTTGAAGAGTATAGATAGGATATTGACTGTTGTTTGCCAAAAGGTAACAAATATTAATTTGAACTGGTGTGTAGAAGAATTACTTCACATATTTAAGCTACTAGCAATGATACTTGTTTCTGTACAGTGGAATTCACATTGAATTGCTGAAGCTGTTGAAGTGTGGAAGAAGCTTGAAAAACTTTTGTGATCAGTCTTTAATACAGTCTAATTTTCTATGCACAACAGAATTGCTTGTTTATAAACAAGCCTCAGAGTTTTACTGCTCTGGATCTTGAGGTTTTTAGTAATATTAAATTTGTGGAGAATTATTTAAAATAGACCAAATATTGCCTAGTTTTTCTTTTGACAAGTGAAGTTATTTTCTTCTTTTTAAAAACAAAATTATAAGAAACTAATTGAGTTCATGTGCCACAAGGATAATTGATTTTCAAACAAAATTCACTTGTTATACTGGAAAGATGAAGAATGTCATGTACATATGAAAGATAGCTGGCATTAACTGACTAGACAGAGTGATCACGTACCACACTACGTTCATTATTGCTATTTGGCAGGTTGCTTAAAGAGTAACAGAAGGTTACATAAAAGTAGAAGATGGAGGAAATGGAAGAGACAGGGAGAGACCAAGACTAAAAGAGCAAAGTGGGCAAGTGCTGGAGTGATGTAGTTTATATAGCCTTGGTAGATGATATTCATAGACTGAGATGTCTTGTAGAAACACCCAGCAGAAAAGGAATTAGGGTGACCAGATGAGATGAAGAAAATATTGGGACACTGTGGGGGGGACAAAAAAACAAAAAAACCCGAGTGCTGCCGGCGGAGCAAAATATTGGGACAAATTGCATCCCGACCAGAGATCGGTCGAGGCGCAGGACAAACAGCTAAAAATCGGGATGGTCCCGATTTTATCGGGACGTCTGGTCACCCTAAAAGGAATTCACCCAGGCCATTTTTCTAGTGAGGCTAATCTCCATGATCAGTGATTGAGACCTCCTGTGTCCATTCGCTTAGGCAGAGTTTCTTGGTGTTCCCAATGGCATAAGAGAACACTCATTTCTAAAAGGGTCCAAAAAAAAAAAAAAAAAAAGACTTTCAATTGAAGTTAGGCACTGTCCTTTATATCTTTGAAAATCTTCCTTAATGGGATCTGGCTGGTGCAATTGTGAGACATATTCACCCAGACCCGTCCCCAGCTCATCAGTGGCCTCTTTTAATAATGCTCATTGCAGAAATACCCAGTACAGTGAAATCTATATGCCATGTGTTTTGGCTTTTGCAACAGATGCCTGCTTAGTACAGTATGATGACAACGGTCATTCACGTAACTCAAAATGTAATTGTTATTGGGGAATTGTCCACAAAACAGGCGGTGCTTTTAGGGGGTCATGCAAGGATAAGTTCTCAACATAACACATTTCAGTATTTATCAGTGCCGTGGAAGAAAATATAAAATCATTGCTGATAAAGTTTTTTGCAGAAGTCCACAAAGTTTGATGGGATGATAAATAATGGGGACAAGTCACTAACACAGAACAATCTGAATAATTTGGTAAGCTGCATGCAGTTAAACAGCATGTGTTTTAATGTGGGCAAATGGAAGGGTGTACATTTAGGAGCAAAGAATGTAGGCCATAATTACAGGATGTATCCTGGAAATCAGGGACTCTGTAAAGTACTTAGGGGTCATTATAAGTAATCAACTGAACATGAGCTTCCAGTGCAGTTCCAGTGGCAAAAAGGCAGGGCCGGCTCCAAGTTTTTTGCCACCTCAAGCAAAAAAAAAAAGTTAGAGTGCCACCCCAAGGAGCCGGAATGCCGCCCCTTGAAAAGTGCTGCCCCAAGCACGTGCTTGGAACGCTGGTGCCTAGAGTCGGCCCTACAAAAAGGTCTAACGCTCTCCTTGGATATAGAAGCAGGGGAATATTGAAGAAGAGTAGGGAGGTGGTATTACCTCTGTATATGACACTGGTGAGACAACTACTGGAATGCAGTGTTCAGTTCTGGTATTAATGCTTTAAAAAGATGTTGGGGAAAGCTAGAGGAAGTTCAGAAAAGAGCTACAAAAATAATTTGTGGTCTGGAAAACCTGCCTTACAATTACAGACTTAAAGAGCTCTATCTCTTCCTTTTCTTTTTCCAGAGAGACAGAGACTTGATCGGTCAGTAAGTACCTACACAGGGACAAGATATCTAATACCAAACTTACTTAAACTACCAGACATAGGCATAAGATCCAGTGTCTGGAAGTTTAAGATCAAATTGGAAACAAGATCCAACTTTTAACAGTCAGGGTAATTTTACCCTTTGAAGAATTTACCAGAGCAAGTAGTCCATTCAGCATCTCTTTATCTACATAGTCTTTAAATTTATATTCAGTGGCTTTCTGAAAGAGATTTAGCCACAAATTATTGAGCTCAGTAGTATTCCCTTACATTCTTACAAGAATAATTTCCTCCACTTATAGGAATTACTTTGGTTTGTATTATGTAGAAGTTCAGTTAGTGCTCATCTCGCCTTAAAATGCATGGATCTGTGCAATCCTCCATTAGGCATTCGTAGTCAATGTACTTTAAATTCTTGTAAGTTTACCAAATAAACCATATTTACCAAATAAACCATAACATTTCACAATGGAGGGCGGGGGGAATTCACAATTTTAAAAAAAAGATTACCTTTCTTGTTGTCTTAGTAGGTTTATTGCAATGCAGTTACTACAGCTGGGTAAGTGCAGGACTCTGGATAACTGCCCATAACACAGTGAGTTAATATGAAAGAAAATGACACAAGGACTGAGATTCTGTTAATTTTTGGTATCAGTAAACATGAATAGCCTGTAAGTGAAGATTTCACTATTAGATCAGGAATTGTTATGTATAAAACACTACACACTAATTAATTATTTTAAGTAGAGACCTAGTTTACAGTGACACTGCTGGAAACAGTAGTTAATGTTACCATTTGTATTTGGAAATGGCTGACACACAGTGGATGGGCAGAGAGCTAATTATATGTAAAATCGTTTATATCATCCCAGGGCGGCTGATATAAGAGGACAGGTGAGACCAGAGATCCCTAAGCATTGATTTAGAAAGTGGCAGCAGATGTCCTGGCATAGCAGTGTTACTACAGTGACAAGCCACAGAGGCTTATCTTGGTATCTGTGTGTCTGTAAGGAAATGCTTTTAGTCTAGTCAACAACTTTTCAGTGGAGACTGTTGTGCCTGAAGATCCCATTCAGTTTTAAATTATGCATGCCCCATAGCAGGTATAAATGAATGTTTTGTATTAGGCTGTTAGAGAGGGAGATGGATGGCTTATAAATTGAGATGTTATTCTGTTTCATGTTCAGCCAAATTGACTTTGATAGCTGAGAGTAGGAGCACAAAGTTATTTGAGTTTTGTGAATGCAAGGAGGAATATCAATGGAAGGTTCCGTTTTTATGTCAGAAAAATCCAAAGGTAGAAAAAGGAGGGAGAGCCTTGCATGTATTTTACTTTGTTTTCTTAGCTTGTTAAAGGTTGATTCTTTTCAGTTTTCATAAAGATTGCAGAAGTTGAAGGGAAGCTTTTCCCATATAAAGAAAAAGGTTGAGGAATTGTAAAACGAGTTAAGTATTTCTATTTAAGATCCTACAAAGTAGCTTATATGGGATGCGTATGGTGTTCTGGAAAGGGGAAGTAGTAGAAATCAGTTACGTTCTTTTATACATTAGTGCTCCCTGTTCTGGGTCCATCTTTTTTTTCCCTCTCCTTCCCTTTAAACCCTCCAGTGGGGCTGAGTAGACTACAGAAATTACTGCAGTGCTACATCATGGAGTCACCTCTGTGTACACCCCTATTGAAGGGCAGAAAAGAGTAGAAGAAAGAAAGACCTAGCTGTCTTCCTCCTCCCTTCATTTATAGCAGAGGGAGCTTTCCTGTTTCACCCTTGATACCTCAAGGGAGCTTCCACTCCCAGTTGCTTTGGAGAAGGTAAGCTCTTTGGGGAAGAGCCCATGTGTGTGGGTGATCTTATATATAAGATCCACTGTTGTATATAAGACCATCATCTCTAATTGAAGGACAAGGTCTCCTTAACACCTTCCATGTCCCTTCTATTATCTTGTGGGAGGGCAGGGATGACACTCTCAGCCCAACAAGCCCTTTTATTTAACTTTGATGGCTCCAGAGCTATCAGCCAGGGAAATACTATATCTGGACCATGCAGTTCCTTTTTACTAGCCAAGAAGGAACCAGCAACCTTGGTTATGACACCTCTCCAATGTCATTCCTATAAGCCTATGTCAAGCTGCAAGGAAAAAGAGGAGCCACTTTTGTGTTGCTTTAATCATTACATGACAGGTGTTGAGAGGGAAGTACCCCCTCAGCATAGAGACCAGACTGTGCCACTGAGTGGCCCCAAAAGTCTGCAGAAGCAACCCCAAGAGGCTGAATTTGAGACCTTTAGAACCAGAGCATATTTTCTACTGTTTGGTATTTGTTAATAAAGTGAACTAAAAAATCAGAAATAAGCATGTATCTTTAAAGGAAATAGCAAATGTCATCTTTAGATGTCTATTGCATTTATTACACATAGTTTTTCTATGTACAGCACAGTATTTATTACAATAACTGTGACATATTAAACTGGAAAAGAGGGGACTGTTGAAATCCAAGAATAAAATATTCAGCGTTATAAAAATAGTGGCTGATGATGTAGGAGGTAATAGTTTGTAGTTAATAGCTGTGCTATTACGCAATATATCTAGTGTTAAAAATACAAAACAGACTTCTTTGAGAGAGACTTTTTAAGCAACAAAAGCAGAGTAATTTTCAAGTGAAATGCTGACTTTCCATGCTGAATTCTTCCATTGTGACTAGATGTTGTAACACAAATGATACATAAGATCAAACTGCCCTGAGATATTTTCATCACCTACGCACAGTTGTGGGAAAATTTTAATATCACTTTTGTGTTTAATCTCCTGTTTTAATAGTAGGGTTTTTTTTAATAAAAAAGTGTGCAGGGAAGGGAAACAGACATTAAATGTTCTTAGACCATTATTTTGTCAGGCCAGGTATAATTGGGTCCTTGATGGGCTGGATGGCCTAGTGGTTAATGCACATTCAGCCTTCGGAGCTGGTAGTAAGGGAGCCCAGGCCTGCCCCCTCCAATGGACTGTGGCCCAGTGCCATAAAAGGTTCAGCAGTGTTTGGCCTCCAAAGGGGCCTTCTGAGCTACCCTCCCTAGTCACTTCCTACTGCTGCTTTCCTTCTTCAGCTTCTGGTCTCAGATAAAAGAAAATGAAAAAGAAACCAAACCGTGAGCCCTAACTGGGCTCAGCATACAGTCCTGTCCCTTCAGGAAGGCTTCTCCAGCCCCTTTGTCAGGAGCCTTCATGCTAGGTCTGCACTCCTCAGACTCCCCTTTCTGCACTGGGTTGCTCCATTTTCAACGCGGTCTCCAGTTGCAGCATGTTCAGGGGTGAAAGTAGCTTACAGGACTTACCGATACTGCCCGAGTTCTGAGGGGGGCGTGGCCTCATCCGGAAGAGGCATGGCCTCAACCAGAAGAAGTGGGGCCTCTCAAGATTTAAAGGCCCCGGGGCACCGGCTGTGGCTGGGAGCCCAGGGCCTTTAAATCAACCTTGGGCTCCCAGCTGCAGAGGTGTCTGGGAGCCCCCGGGGCACAGGGGCAAATTAAAGGGCCCAGGGCTCCAGCCGCCGCGGAGCTCTGAGCCCTTTAAAGCCCCCCCCCGCAACTCCAGCTGCTGGAGCTGCAGGGGGGATTTAAAGGGCTCGGGACTCCCCGCAGCCGCGGGAGCTCCAGGCCTTTTGAATCCCCGCCCGAGCCCTTTGAATCCCCGCCGCGGAAGCTGGTACGGCCCGGCACGGTGTACTGGCTCTTGCTGGTACTCTGTACCGGACCATACCGACTTACTTTCATCTCTGAGCATGTTCTGCAGCAGGGAGGGGCTACCTGTGCCCAGTAGTGTCCTTTAACCCTTTCCCGCCCAGTGTGGAGTTTGTACACTCCATCACACCAGGCTTTACATAATATTGTTAACACACTAGGACAGCATGTACTATAGTGGCTCAGAAATATGCTGTCAGTGATTTACAGCTAATATGCATGAGGTATTATGGTGCTGTTCTTGCTATCTGTGATACATACATGCTCTTGATGTGTCTTTAAAATGCTCATATTACATATCATGATGCTATTTCATTACATGTTCATGAGAACTTGTAGGCCAAGTTTCTGCTTGAAGCTAATTTTAGCATCTGATTTATTATTTTTTGAAAAACACATTAAATACAGATCCTTTACCCATTGGCAGGTGCCACTCTAGTATTTATTTGAACTCTAGCTATTGAGGCTGAACTAGCATCATACAGCGTTATGAGATCAGATGTGTTTACTCGCTTTAAATAAATCAAAGCCTATGTTCTACTCCAGTAGTTACAGAGGGCTCTGGTCCTATTTTAATTACCCACTGGTGTATTCACTTATACCAGCATGCTGACAACCTTTTCCCTTGAAGTTCACTGTCGTCATGTGATATCCTCTTTCTCCATTGGGAACAACAATGTATGTTCTTCTTTTCCTTCATATTGTGCAGGTATGTTTATACTTCTGTCAAAATTCTTAAATGAAAGGGTAAAAATATGTGACTAAAAAAGATTAAGGAAGGGTACTGGCATGCTTTATGTTTGCAGGTTTTGCAATACATCCTCTCTGCTATCTGCCTTTCTGTCTGCAGAGGATTTGTAAGAAATCCTACCTGGGTGTTTCCTATGGTCTGTTCTGCATTTTTGAAGAAATTGTGCTTCAGAGGTTAGACTTAGATTATTTTATTGTATGTTAGAACCAGTGATGTGCATGACAAACAAGAATTACAGGAAATATTTTCAAATGCTGCATGTTTCAAATGCACAAAATATTCAGACAAGAAGTAAAATCTACACAAATCTACTCTGTCTCAAATTAGCTGTTTTATGCCCTTTAATTTCATTTTTTAAAAATCTGTATTTTTGAAGATGCCTTCCTAAATTATTAGGTTCTGCATGTTGTATTTTACAGGTTAATCTTGCTGGACAGTCTGGTCAGTACGCTGAATTTAGATTATAAGAACACGAGACCTTTTTGGTAATTTTCACAAGATATATTTTTTTAAGATCAGAGAATTCTAGCCACTCTGATTTGAAAAATCCAAGTTTCTTTAAAAAAAAATGCGTGTGTGTGTACACACACACAAATATAAATATAAAAATATTTATATTTATAGCCAGGAAAAAGTGGGGGACATGGGAAGGGAAGGAAGGTAATATGCAATAGGAAACAATATGCTTATAATAAGCCATAAGTGGAGGTTAACACACATTCTGGACCAAAATAAAACATCAACTTTCTCCTTTGTCAAGGCTACTTATTTTATTTATAGATCCACGTGATTTGTATTGGGAGTCGGGTAGGGAATTAAGTCTTTAAACATGAGATCGCTTTGGTCTCCTAGGATACATACAGTAATAGTTGTACAGTTATCCATGAGGTTTCACAGTAGTCACCATAGAAATATTGTTAAACTTTAATTTAGTAATTTGAGCTACTTTATGAAGAAAGGTTTTGATTTCATTTGCTTTCTGTCCATTGCAAAATAAGTACAAAAATTTGATGTGAAGAATCTCCTCCTAAAAACTTCACTCAAAATACTGCACAACTAAATTAAAAAGAAAAGTAAATCAAGACATTTTGAAACAAAACTGCATTCCTCTATTATTTAGTTTTCTTTTTTTCTAATTCTGTTCATCTTACAGAACTTCCTGTTAGTAAAAATTACAAGCTAGGAGATAATGAATGGGTATTTTGAAGCAGTCATATTTGATATTTTCAAATGGAGGTCCTTGTAGAAGATAATACTGTTACTCCTTTTGATGCGAACAGCCAAAATTCGGAGTTTTGTGACAAAATTTTTGTGGGTTGTTTCTGTTAAGTGGAGAAATTGATGATGGAGTCAGATATTTCTTTGATGCAATCCTGTTTTATTTACAATTAAAATAAAGTACTGTTTTCCTGGACAAAATAGAAATCAAACAGGATACAGTTTCTTTGCTCCCAGTTCCAAGCTTTTGTCCAGATCGCACTCTTCTCCAAAGCTCTCTTAGCTTTTTCTCGGGGACGTGCTGCAAATGCTCCTCTGGGGCTTCCTTACTGCCTTCTCTGTCTCATTCTGAGGTGCTTCCAGTGCTTCTGTCTCGCACACACAGACACACACCTGTGATCCAATCAATCCCTTGCCCCTGCGTTTATCAGACCAGTGGGAAACCCCTTTGCCCACATGTCCCTGCAACTGCCCAGGCTTGCATGCTGTCTAGTCCTAGTTCGGTGGTTTTCCATTGTTTTAACTATCACTAAATTAAGGAGCATTTTGACATGGAAGAAACTGTAGAAAAATAAAATAGCAAAGAGTGTGTCTGGGAGTTTTAAAATTAGCATTATTTGTTTATTAAACTTAATGTGATACAACAATAATCAGATTAATAATTAATGTGGGACAATACTTTATAGTGAAATCATCACATTTATTGTCTCCAAAAGATAGCCCAAGTGAAATGTATTTGAGCCATCATGTTATTTCTCTATCCTGTTTCCTTTTCCATACAAAACTCCCATTTGAAGTCCAGGAGCCTCAACACAGAATAATTATGAGATCAAGCCTTGAACTGTAACAATCTCACAGACCATGTCATACTCAAATTAAAAATGAAAAAATACTGATTCTATTAATTGGTCTACATGAGAAAGTTGCACTTGTTTAACTGAGATCATTTAAAAAAAAAGCTTTAGTGAAACTAATGCAAAATCGTGTATAGACAATTATATTTTAATAATGCTTTATTTCCTTTTATCTTAAGTCAGAAAGGAATTAACTTAAGCTAAACTGAGATGAAATTCTTCAAAACAAGTATCTACACAGGATTTTGCAATGGTTTAAAATCACGCCCTTTACTTAAACTGGTCTGTGTAGACAGCCCACAAGTCTGTGTATTTCCGATGTTTTCAGTTTTGAAGCTCGGAAATGGAAGTGGCTTGGCTAGAAGTGGCTTTTTAGTACAGTACACTATTCTTCTGTTGTAGAGTATTTCTAATTTGTAGACAAGACCCAAGATCATTCAACTAAAGTACTTTTCAGGATCCCTGGATTTTTTTCCTAACCACAGGTGGAATAAGTTCTCTTCATGGCTGCCTTAGTTGAGTAGTCACTAGAGAGATGGCTGGTTCTCGCACCTTTTTTTTTTTTTTTTTTTTTTTTTTTAATGTCTTCTAATACACTACAACTGGGAGTAAGGTATTCTAGCACAAAGTGTGCTTAGTTATGTTACTGATTAAATGAAATTGTGTATTCTTGATGGACAATGATGGATTTTACGTCTCTAGTTCTTAGATTGTTAATTTTAAAGTGCAATGTTAATTTTTGGTTTCCAGAGCTACTAAAATTCAGGGTTTTTTGTTTTTTACTTTTAAAAGAGTGAAAATCCTTTAAGAACATTTTCAAAAAGTGTTGTTTCTGCTGAACCTTAACTCTGGGTTAACAAAGTTCTGCCTGCAAATTAGTTATTGTAAAGCTGATGACTGACAGTCTATGAGACTGAAATTCTCTGTCTCTCCACAGAACAGAAACAGTTTGGGCAGCAGCAGTGCAGATTTCCTCATACTGCCTGCCAACATGCCTCAAATCTGACCAGGAAGGGGCCACCTAGAAGGGTGAGAATTGAAAATAGTTAATTTTCCATAATCAATTACTATGTGGCTTTTCTGATGAGACTGCCAGCAAGGCTGTTATTTGTGGGTGAATTGTGAGGAAAGGCTCCCCTTGTCCTTTGGGAACTGGAGTGAGACTCATATCACACAAGGTACTGAGTTTCTGTGAGATGGTGGTAACCCTGACTCACTACCAGATCTGGATTTTTGAATAAGTAATATACTGGTGAAAAGCTCCATTCCCATTTCTAATCTGCACAGCATTCATACTGAGATCTTGATAGACATGCAAAATATTACTTTATGTAGGTATCTTATTTGTTACAAAAAGCTTTTGGAACATTTAGCTTGGGATGGGGAGAAAGTTCTATAGACTTTAGAAAGAGAGATGAGTTAGAATTTTATCTTTATGCCAACCTGCCCTGTCAAGAAAAGTTTAAATTTCCAACCCTTGCGTGCACATAGGCAGGTTATTTCCAATTCTAGTGTCCTTTCTTAAAGAACTGCTTTCAGAAGTGTTGTATCCTATAGTACCATGCTTCAAGACCATAACCACGAGTACCCAAAGTAGGTCTGGAAGTTGTGACATAGCCCTTAGGAGCAGGGCAAATAGCATAGGAGGAGTATAGTCCAAAGCATCCTTGTTAGAATCTGCAGTGCCAAATTTAAGCATGCCTAGAAGACCATAGGAGGAAAGGACTGACTGCTTCACCATGTTGTTGACTGTTTTCATCCATTCTCCCTCTGTCATTGGAACATTGACCAAGAATTTCAAATATGCATGCATGAAGTTACGCTTTTTAAATAAGTGGTCTGATTTTTCAAGTGCTGAGGAGCCAGCAGTTCCCAGTGAAGTAAACGGGAGCTGCAGGGTCCTCAGCACTCTTGAAAATCAAGCCATTTATTTAGGAGCTTAAACATGGTTTCAGGCTCCTAACCTTAGGCATCCATTTTTTAACATCTTGGCTTCTGTCTATTTTGGCCGACATTCAATGTAAATGTTATCATAGCATGATACATCCCTCGTTTGCTAACTCTGCAGCTGTAATCCAAATGAGAGCCCCTTGATTTTTCTCAGTTTGATTTTTTTCCATATTTAGTAGTGGGATGAAGTATTTGTCCATATCTGTTGCGTGCATGAACCAGGGTGGGTGAGGTAATATTTTTTTATTGGACCAACTTCTGTTGGTGGCTTTTGAGCTACACAGAGCCCTTCTTCAAGTTTGGAGAAGAACTCTATGTAGCTCAAAAGCTTGTCTCTCTCACCAACCGAAGTTGGTCCAATAAAAAATATTACCTCACCCACCTGAACTCTCTAATATCCCAAGACCAACATGGCTACAACAACACCACTTTTCTGAACCAGTAATTAGTTGAAATTATTTTAGTGTTCTGCATTACTACCTGTTACTCATTTTTGTAATTCTACCTTTCACTTTTTTCTTTGGTTTTCCTAAAACTTGTTACGGCTTCTGTACCTTTGTATCTCCCAGATGCTTTGCATTTTTGTAAGTATGAAATGAAGTCTGACTACTATTTAATTACAAAGTAGCAATTTTCACTTTCATGCTCATGTTCTATTGTTTCTTTAAATTAAAAAAAAAAAAAAAAAAAAAAGCTAGACTTCCAAGAAAAGTGAGCAGAGATGTTGCTGGCATGTAGGACTGATTATTCTTTCCTTCTGTGTCCAGTGTTTTGAAAATTGGGCTTTCATTCCATGTGATCTAGTGGAAACAAGTTGCTTAACATCTGGCCCCAGACTGCCATGCAAGTTTAAGAGTAAACCTAGAATGTGTAACAGAATCTGTTCTGTTAAGTTGCTGTGTTATGGTAACACTGTACATCTTTGCTCATAGTTACACTTGAACCCTCTACTTCAGTGGTTTTCAAACTGTAGGTCACAACCCAGTACTGGGTCACAGAATGGAAGGCTCTGGGTCACAGCGGCTTTGGTCCGCACCGCCGACCGGGCTATTAAAAGTCCAGTCGGCGGTGCTGCCCAGCTAAGGCAGGCTAGTTCCTACCTGTTTTGACACTGTGCTGTGCCCCGGAAGCGGCCAGCAGCAGATCCGGCAACTAGGTGGGGGGTCACGGGGCTCTGCGTGCTGCCCCTACCCTGAGCACCAGCTCCGCACTCCCATTGGCCGGGAACCAGCCAATGGGAGCTGGGGGGCCCGGTAACCGTGGGAGAGAGCTGCGTGGAGCCACTTACGCGCCTCTACCTAGGAACTGGACCTGCCGCTGGCCGTTTCCAGGGCACAGCGCGGTCGCGGTGCCAAGATAGGCAGGAAGCCTGCCTTAGCTGCACCACTGCCTGGGAGCTGCCCGAGGTAAGCCCACGCCCCAACCCCGCACTCCAATCCCCTGCCCCAGCCCTGAGCCCCCTCCTGGACCCCAAACCCCTCATCGCTGGCCCCACCCCAGAGCCTGCACCCCCAGCCCAAAGCCCTGACCCCCTGACCCAGCCCAGAGCCTCCTCCCACACCCTGAACCACTCATTCCCAGCCCCACCCCGCAGCCCTCACCCCAACCCTCTGCCCCAGCCCTGAGCCCCTCCCACACCCCAAACCCCTCATTCCCAGCTCCGTTGTGTCGTGGGCATTAACAATTTTCTTCAACTGGGTCACCAGAAAAAAAGTTTGAAAAACACTGTTCTTCTGTATTTCAGTAACCTCTTACTGAAATACAGAAATACTTTGTTCCCAAGAACACTCTTGTAGGATACAAGGGATGTACTCTACTGGACAAACTTCCCACTCCAGTATATGTACCGTTTAACGCACTGCATACCATTGAGAGAACCTTGCTATTCTGTGGATCCTGATGACCCAAGGATTACTATTTATTTTAATTGCAACCAGCCAAGATGGCAACTGGGAAAGGGACTGGAATAGGATTTTAAGGGTGTGGTAGTAAAAAGCTTTAAGACATAGAATGGATATGGAAATGGATTTAAGAAAAAACGTTTTATCTGACAAATACTCCTTACAAGTCTGTAAGCACATTTCATGGCTATGGAATTAAAGACTGGAGTAAGAAAGTGTATTATGCCCAGTTTTTGACTGATACAAATGCAATGTTATCTTAATTTGTATATTCTTTGTCTCCTTTGGATATATCCCACACAGAGATTTAATTCATGTGTGAATTCTATTCTTAAACTCCTGGATAAAGTGGTTAGGGTAGGTATGTGTGTGTGTGTGTGTGTGTGTGTGTGTGTGTAAAAGAAAGAATGTAAAGAGCTGTTTATCTTTCTAAACACAATTTTTAATTAAAATAAAGTTTTATGGGTGTCTCATAATATTCACTAAATGTAGCAAGTTACTACTGGGTAGATTTATATCACACATGTCTTAGACCTTAGTTCCGCCTGTGATGCTGACACATTGGGCAGTCCAGTTCCTTCACTGATTGCTGTTGCTTTCTAATTGTGGTACTTCTTCCCAGGTGATGCCACCGCATTCAGTAGTCTCTGTCACTGTCTTCTGCCAGTTCCTCCTTAGCCTTGCTCGTTTTCTCTGTTCTTTCTCAGGTATCCAGTTCAAAGCTTACATAACATATCTCCCATCGTCCATACAGTGTACATGTCCCAACCACCTGAGCTTTCTTTCACAAGTTTCAAGTTATTACTGTATAGATTTGTATCACACATGTCTCTGTTTATTTTCAGTGTTGTATTTTTGTCCTTAGAATTTATTTTGCATGCAATAAAGATTTTGACTTAAAACTAGGCAGCATAAGAATTTCCAGTTACTCATAACCAGGACATCCAGTGTTTTCCATGGCATTCTGGATTTAAATTTTGCAGAAAGGTCCATAGTTTCTGCAGCATGCCGCCTGCTAAAACCTGTGACATACTGAAATTTCTGTGGTGCTGTGAAGTGAATAGAAAATCATTCAGAAGAACTAAAAACCAAGGAAAACCTGAGGCTGCATTGTGAATTCCTCATGAGTGGACCCCAGCTCTTGTGCAGGGCCCTGTTGACTTTAGTGAGGCTCTGTGCAGGAGACTTCCATCTGGTGCAGGTTTGGGGCCTAAAGTGGGGCCAGTCCATTGAAACCAATGACAAACCTTGCATTGACTTTAGAGGTGCTGGGTCAGGCTGTTGTCGGGGGATGTCTTGATACAGATTTCTAATTTATTTTTCCTCTCTTGTCTGGTCATGCACTATTTTACTATATGAACTTTGGTTATACCCATTGGCAACGCCCATTTGGTATGTCTTCACTGCAGAGTTAACTCGGGTGATCTGCACTTGGGTGTGAGCACTTCAGTTGATCTAACCCAGGTGTGACCAGCCACCATCTAGGGGTTTGTCTTTACTGCACTGTTAACTCAAATCCCATCCACACATTAAAGCCTCATAACTTCACTGTGTTGGTAATTTTTAACTTGAGTTGACTGATCCACCAGGGGGTGTAGCACAAGTCATTAGCTCTAATACAATCACACTATGCTGCAGACTAAATGGAATCACTCTGTAGTTAATACAGTCATTCTGTGCAACTCAAATGCTAATTTGCAGTTCTTACTTGACGTAGGCTAATTTAAGAATAGATAAGTCTACCATGAAAATATAATGTAAGAAGGTAAATATTTTTAGGAGCTGCCTCCACCCTGGTAATATTTACCGTGCACTGGGAATAGGTAAATAGTCTCCAGATCTCTGGAGAAGCATTCCTTTGTTATGACTGTGTAGGCCAGTTTAAGTGCTTTCTAGTGATGGCCTTTAGCCGGTTGATGCAAGTGACTGAAGCTTCAAGTCCCCTTCTATCCAGGATGCCTTTTGTTCCCTTTCTATAACCCCTCACACTTCTCCCTCATAGCATAAAGTGCCTGGCGCTTTGCGGTCTGAAGTGTTTCTTGGACTTCTCTGAGAATGTTTGGTAACCTGTAATATATTGATTGCCCCTGCCTGTTGGCAGGGAAAAGGCAGTCTATAGCTCTCAGTCAAGGGGCTGAGCCATTTGTAAAAATCTGTCTCCTTGCTTTGTCTCAAGAGTCCATCCTTCACACCAAGAAGAGTGGGCAGAACCAAGAGTTCCCGCCTGTCTGGTTTAGATCTCCTTAGAAATTCTCCATTTTAAATAAGTGTGCTTTTTCATTTGATCATATATTTTACTAGGGTTACCATACGTCCGTTTTTTCCCGGACATGTCTGGCTTTTCGGCAATCAAACCCCCGTCTGGGGGGAATTGCCAAAAAGCCGAACATGTCCGGGAAAAATATCGGCTGGGCACTTCTCCTCCCCGGCTCCAGCTGCTCTGCTCCTCCCCGGCCTCAGACTTCGGCTCTGTTTAAGAGCCAAGCTGCCCGAGCCAGCGCTATCGGCTTCGGGCAGCCCCCGTGCCTCCGGACCCTGCGCCGCCGGAGCAGAGCAGCTGGAGCCGGGGAGGATAAGTGTCCAGCCAGCGGCCAATAGCACGACCACCAATCGGAAGAGCGTCGTGCTAT